>NC_134281.1:55614488-55920821 GCF_949628215.1 Phalacrocorax aristotelis
AGATGTATTGACATTTGGCTGTAGCATTCCTTGCTTCTCTTAGTTTGCATTTCCCATTCCTTCCAGGAGGCAGCTACCTAAGAATGAATTCCCAGCCTTTCTTATCACTTGGGCATCTCTTGCCTTGATTTGTAAATGCTTGGTGTATTTTTGCTGTTGACCTGGTCAATAACCTGCAAATGCAACTATGAAACTGTATGTTTACGTGAAATTTGTTAAAGTGGAATTAGCTTTTGTATCCACAAGAAAGAGAATATGGAGATAGGGAGACATACACACACATCCATATATGTATATGTATGCACACGAGTCAACAACTTCGTGGTTTCCCTTGTGCGCCTGCAAAGAGCGAGCAGTTCTTTGGCCAGCTTCCTTGGCACTAAGATTAGTGCTAGAGACAAACAGACAGATTAATACATCACAAATTAAGCTAAGAAAGGGAAAGATTTCCAACTGGCTTTTTTTTGCTGAGTTTATTAATATGCCATCCTAAGTGTCATTGTTAAGAAGCTATAAAACATGAGAAGATGCACAGATTGATGTATTCAGGCTGGTGGCAATAACTCTTGCTGTAATTCATCACAGAATAGATGTGAAATGATCTTTTCTTCAAAGGGAAATGTTTGATAGCTGTTTGCCCCTCTACAGGGGAAAAACATGTAGGTGCTTCCATAGGAAGCAGGTAGTATGGAGGGAGTGACACTGCTTGGAAGGCTTGAGGAAGCAGTGGGTGATCAGTTTGTTCTGTTTGAACTTGTGCTGTACCTTATCACATAATCAAGAGGTTTCTAGATGCCTCTAACTCACCAGCTGAAAAAGAATGGAGAAGTAGAGCAGTTAAGGTGCAGTTCAGAAAGGGACAGAACTACTCCCCGCAATTTCCCCGACAAGTAGTGCCGCTGCACGCCAGGGACCAGAGGCAGCACAGGGCACTGCCTTCAGCAGATGAACTAGCAAGAGATGAGGCACCCTTCATACCATGTAACGTTTGATTCTGAGGGATTCTGCTGAGCTGAAGCATTTATAGGACTTCAAGGTCTGCTTTCTGAACACCAGTAAGATCAGGGCCTACCTCTGTGTATTGGGTGATAGGATCACGTACCCTTGTAGTACAAAAGCTTTTCTTGATGTTCAATTCAAACCTCTCAAAGTGTAATTTCTACCTGATTTATCCTCTGCATCTATTGAGAAGAATTTGTCTCCCTTGCATTTGTAACTGCTTTCAGGCACCTGTAGGTTGCTATTAGTTCCTCCTTAAACTTCTCTTTTCCAAACCAAACAAGCCTAGCTCCCTAAATCTCTCCTTCCATGCCACATGCTTCAGACCCCTAATTACCTTGGTAGTCCTCTGCAGGGCAATCTCCAGTTTCTCAATCTCTCTTTTCACCAGGGAGCCCCAAACTGGACACAGTATTCCAGATATGGCCTCACCAGTATCAAGTAGAGGGGGATAATAATTTTCCCCAGTTTGAGAGCCATGATCCTCCTAGTGCCGCCCAGCATGCTGTGGCAGACTGTGAATCTGGAGCCCATAGTAACCCTCAGATCCTTTTCCACACGGCTCCTGGTCGGTTGGTTCCTATTTTGTAGAGATCCACCATTTTGCAAATCTCTGCAGTTCTCCTTGTTGACCTTCATGAAGTTGCTGTTGGCCCAGTGCTCAGGTTTCACAGGATTCATCTGAATTCTCCCACACATTGGCACAACTCATAATGAAGACTTGCACCTCAGCATATTCCAAACACAAGGAGCAAAAAGGTAGATCAAACTGAATTACTGCTGTTATAAACAACAGCAACATTCTGTATATAATACAAACCCTCCTATATTTTCCCTTGATTAGCAGGATTTCTACCAAAAATCAGCTCATCCCATTTAGTACCATGGAAATCACACACCTGTCTTCAGCTCCAGGGAACTATGCCTTGTTAACCAGTAAAAGATCTCATTCACATTTTCTTGGGTTGCCTTGAAACTGATGGTTGCAACCCTTTTTTTCCCCAAAATCCTGAGGACTTGTGATGATGACCTATAAATTACTGTTCTGCACTGATGCTCACTCTTTTGTCTGATCTCTTGATATTTCAAAACCTCTATCTTTCTACATTTGATAGCAAGTTAATATTCGGTGGAAATCCAACCGCTTTCATTTTAGGCAGACATACAAACACTGCTGGTCACGTTACTGGAAAGGAATGAATGTTGTCTTAATAAACTGCTAGGAGAAGTCAGTTCACATACTCACTATGTTTGCTGACAGCTTTGCTGACCACATAAATTCAGTTCTGTTTGAAATGTGCTTGTGAAGTCAAGTGAGGAGGAGCAGTTATGCCTTTCACGATACAACTGCAAAGACAAAATCAACACTGAAAGCAGATAGCTCTTGTATTGATTTCCCTGAAAGCAGTAACAGAAAAGTATATTTCATGCATTTTGGCAGTTCTACTCCTTACGGCTATAAATACATAGAGACTAGCGCCTCAAAATGCTCATCATCTTATTCCATTCAGGATCAGAGAAGAAATACTATGTGGAAATGAGCACAGTAAGTGAGGATGCAAGAAATTTTATTGTGCATCTAGATAAAATATAATTATTTAATGATTATGGTCATAGTTTTACAGGATAGATAGCTCTAAAGTATAATTATCTGCTCACTTGAACAGATGTGTTAATGGTGGGAGTGGAACTATATACTTATTTATTCCTTTCAGCTACAAGTAATTTTAAACAACTCTTCTCACAGCAGAGGGAAAAGCATTCATTTATTTACTTTTCACAAGAGAAAGACATATTTTTAAAGATAACTAATAGTTTCAGACATTCCACTTACGGGTATTCTTCTTTCAAGACCTGACAGTCAAAGGCTTGGGGAAGCACCTCGGAAAAAGCACCATCTCAAGTATCCTAAGTAGGGCATACCACACCATGAGTCATTTCTCAAAGTCTCTCCAGAAGCAGTGAAAATGACAAGACAGTGTCATGTGGGAAGTATTTTGTGACAAAGAGTAGAACTGCTCTGCGTATAAAAACGAGACTATAATCCAACACTAAAAAACAAAGGGGATCTATCAATAACTGTTGTATTTTAACAACTGTCCGAGGTACCAGGTGACTTTTGCTGTGTATATTGTCATCTCCTGATTAGAAAGGGAGATATACACACACACACATAAAAAAGTAACGCAGCAGTGACATCATGATTTAAAAATACTCTAATAGCACAAGATGGAATTCAAGCTCTAACCAATCAACCAACAGAAAATGCATCATTTTCCTATTTTAAACTGGAAAGTGTGAATCTAAAACTTGCCTTTTTTAATCTCTGCTATCTTGTCCACATATAAGGTTTGCTTTCCACTACAGGCTATTTTAATGGGATTAGTTATTAAAGTCAATGGGAAATAAATCACTGTTTCCAAGAAGGCCTGTTTGAATTTGGAATTTTTTTTTCCTACTTCACAGAGTTAAGTCTTTCTTAAACAAAGACAAACAAAAAAATTGAGATATGACTAGTCACCGACCATATTAATCCCTGTTAGGCATTTCTTTCCTGTTAAGTCAGAAAAAGTCACTTTTCAATATAAAACTTATTAGACAATATTACTTTTAGATGATTCCTTTTTAGACATTAGTCACATACTTCCTTCATTTTAATTTATAAGCCATCACTTCAGTTTACCACACTTATTCAATATTTAGAAACCTAGAGGCTGATTCTACCCTATCATTGCTGTCAGTGCAGAGTCATTCCAGTAAAGTCACTCGACATCAAAACGTGAGCAAAAGGAAAACCAGCCCTCTGTGTGTTTATGTTTCTTCCCATTTGGTGTACAAATAATTCTGTTAGAATTGGGTACATCTAACCATTTTTACTATTGACCATGATTATTTTTACTGCGTAGTGTCCAATGCCCCTGGGGCACCATAGGATGGAATTTCCTACATGATTAAGTTGCATTTGCTGAATATTACCATTTGACTAATTATCCATTCCTCAGCAGAAGGGAATTCATTATTCTAACCTTTATTTTTTTAATTTCAGAAAACCATACACACGTCTACCCTGCATGGCCACGCCAATCTCCATTACCTGCACAATGTTAGATTGATTAGTTTTATAAAAATCTGTTTGTGCCTAATGATGCTATTTGCATATTGTAAATTACAGCAAGTCTGGTTTTTGATAGCTTTGCAAAGGTAATTCTACCTCCCCCCTCTCTCTTCTCAACCTTTTCCCCCAAAATACCACTTAATTTTTTTTTCTAATTAAATTGCTACACTTTGTGTCTGCATATGAGTTTTCTCATTGTGTCTCTCTTTCACGATCATGACCTGCACCGTCTATGTGCCCCTGGAACAATAAACTGCCAACGAGAGGGCAAAAATGTGGCATTTAGCCCATGAAATTTGGAAGCCGGTCCCAAAAGAGATCATGTTGACTATGGACATTTGTGCCTTCAAAGTGAAATGCAAAATCCACTTCTTTGATCTTGTCCTCTGCTCAGTAACACCACATTTATAAACAAACACGCATCATATAAAATAAACATTGCCTTGCTCCTGTTGAGCAGAGAGAAGAAGGCTCCTTCTGTGCCCATTTTATTTTTGGGAGGCAACTGGATGCTACAGCAAAGAGACGCTTTATATAAGGACCTAGAGATGTGGAGATTTTCCAAAACTAACAGCACATTGTGCACTGACAGCGTGGTAAGTAAGGCAGTTTTTACCATTAACGCCTTGCAATTCTAGCCACATATTCAGCTGAACCCCCACCTGAAATCTGCCGATGAAAGCAGCTTTAGCTTGCACGCAGCAGTGACAGGGAATGAAGATACACATCAGGCTGATGAGCACTAAGAAGTAAATTGTTTGCCCAGATGGAAATCAATAGCTCTCTTCACTCTCTTCATTCTTTGGCAAGATCAGGAGCTTTGGATGGCAATTAAAGCTTACCCAGCTGCCAAGTGCCCTAATTACACACACAAGAAATCCCACATTTCTCCTTCTACCTGAAACATCCCTTGTGCCACATTCATTAAGCTCATTACAGTCAGGCCTGCTGCTGTTGCTGGCACTGGACGTTTCTTTTTTTTTTTTAAAAAAAAACTACCTCAAAATCCTTGCTTGCACCCGGCTTCGCCAGTGAGCGATTCTCCCTGAGCCTGACGGATGCACCGCGATGGCCGCCAGCCCCTGCTGCCACACAGGGATTTTCACAGGACCCTTCTAGGCAATGTCTTCCCTCTTCCACTCCATTTTCAGTGTTTTCCACCTCCCGTTTAACTTTGCAGCCCACCCTTCCCTGCCCAGGGCATTTCCCATTAAGAATTGGCCCCCGCCTACTCGTTCATCGTCTACTTTGTTTTACTCGCAGCAAATTTCCCCGCATCCTCTCAAGCCACCACTCTCGCCGCCAGGCTCTGCATTGCCGGCCGCGTTTGGAGCAGCATTTATATACAGTGAGAGGCAGCACGGGCCGCCGGCCGAGACGCAGTGCTGGCTAACCGCGTGCGGGACGGTGCATGCGGAGCGCCCGCCGGTGCCGCCTTTGAATGCTCACCCGCACGAGCAGGTAGCCGCCTTTCTAGGCAGGCACGTCACTGGCTCCGTACACCACTGAGAGCGTTCAAAATGGAGCGGAGAGCGGTTTCATTTTGGCATCCATGCACTGGTCTGATTCTCCTGGAAGTGAAGCCCTATCTTTTATGTATTTTGTCATTAGGGTGTTCATCCATCCTTTGTGCACCGAGGCAGGTCTGGATTCTAAGAGGAAAGAGCAGACTTTTACTTCCCTTGTAAGGAAAAATATAGCAAAAATTTCTCATAGAATTTTACATTTTCATTTTCCTGGCACGTTTTTGGTGCTGTATAAGTAAAAGTAACTAATGGACAGCTGAGCTTGAGCAGTGCAAACAGTTTCCAGGAACTCCTCCTAATTGTCCTTAACCAAAATATTTGGCTTTTTCAGAAGCCTTCAATAATGCAGGTCTGAATCTAATGCAATTAGTGAAGCTGTGCAAAACATACCGAAGAGAAAAGCCACTAAAAGCACAGGCCTCTTATTTTCTCATCATGATTATCACTTTATTATGAATTAAAGTGGGAAAAACCATTAAGCACCTGTGGATCCAAGAGCAAGGGCTCTAAAAAGACAAAGGTAAAATAGCCTCCCACTTAGCCCAGCAGCTCAAGACCACAATGCCCAAGACATTGTGCTGTATAAATCACCTTGTGTTTGCACAAAATGGTTAGATCATCTTAATTAAGCCGCAAGATTAGCTGAGCAGGATTCAGCTATAATCACCAAAGAACTAATAAGCTATGGGATATATCAAGGGAGAAAAGAAAGGGTAAGAGGGAATCCGTCATCCCCCTTGAGCCATCCGTAACCTTCCAATTTACATGTGAACTTCTAAGGAAGAGGAAAGTTAAAACAAGTATCATTAACATTAAAGGGTATTAACTTGTGTTATGTGCTTTTTTTGGTCTCTTTAATAGCACTTTGATTCTCATTTATCCTGCTTTGGAAGGGCAGAGAGGCCTTAAAGGCAGGTATAAATGAATTTACACTGCCAGAGAAGCACAAGGGCGCCTTAAAGCTAATGAAAATTATCTCTATAATCAGAGAAAGAAAAAATATTGAACAGCCGGTACTATTGTTGACGCAAGAAATATAGTTAAAAATTTCACTTCCTCTCAATACATTATAGTTCACCATGTCTATTAATTCTCTTTTAATACAAATAATTAATATGCATGTAAACTATTGCAAATAAAGCCTGATGGGAATTCTCCTTGAAGGATAAAAAGACCATCTGTCCTTCATCAGCCAGGCACAAAAGGGATGCCTCGCTATTTTATAAAAGCTGCCAGTCAGTTCTAGGTGTGGGATCATCTATCACAATAGGCAACTTGCCATCTCCCACACTGGTGAAGTGATGTGTAATTTGCAGCGCTCTGAACACGGTTTGTAATTATATTTGATAGGGCCACAGGACATAAATTACATAGTTTTTACATTTGGCTGCTACTGCAAATTCTTGCCTGGCATTAGCTCCTAGGGCTTTTCAGTAGGGATAAGGAGGAAAAGGGGGAAAAAAACATGTTGTGAACTTTTTAAGAGACTCTATTTAAAAAAACAAAAAGAAGAGTTTTAAGAAAAAAATTAATATCTATGTGGGAATGTTTTTATTATTATTATTATCGTTTTGTTGTCAGTTCAGTTGGACAACATCCCAATAAGACTAGCAAGAGAAGAAAAAAGACATAATTTTAATTTTTTTTTTCTTTTTTAAAGTCCAGGGCTGGCAGTATCTGTCTAGTTATGTCACAGCAAGACTGGTTTTCTTCTCCTATTTGCAGTGATTTGTAAGCACAGCTGTCAGGCAATATTCTGCTCTGGAAACCAGCTCCGTAAAGCTGATAGCTTATAACCTGTTATGTACGTGTCGGGTGCAATACTTGGTGATACTCGCTGACTGTCGTGACAGATACTCTCCAGGACCCAAAGCAAGAAGCCCCCTCTTGCAGAGACCTTAACGATGGAAAATGAAGAGGCAGATCCTAATCATAGCACAAGAGCACATACTTTGCGATTCCCTGAGGTTTACTGTCATTAAGGAACCAGAGGCTGGAACAGCGGCACGGCAGGGCCATCCTCGAACACTGATCCCAGGGAAACGCTGGATGATTGAAGATTAGCAACTATTTAATCCATTTTGGCCTGGAAAGAATTTAAGAAGAATGAGAAGCTTGAATCAAAACTTGAGTAAGCCCGCAGCTATCCTGACATGTTTGTGAACCAAATTCCCTCCCGACACTTTTCTATTATTTCAGGGCTTGGATCATCATTCTTTGCATGCTGGGACCAACAATGCCTTTTATTGTAGCCTGTCCCATTTTCCTCTTGCACACAAAGGGAAAGCTCCCTCGGTGAATGCCAGAGGCAAATACTGCTTTCTCAAAAAGTTACATGGGAGGAGTATGCTTCGGCTTTTGTTTGCGTACTGTAATCTTCAGCCGCACTGAGAGCGGGCCGAGTCATTCATAAATACGGCCTTTGGACTTTAAAGGTCAGCTATGCTTTTCATAATAAAAACCTGTTAACGCAGAATCACCCTGGCAAACCCAAACATCAGTTTTAAGTAACGTATCCCAAATGATACGCCACGATAAACACGCCACCCACGAACTGCTACTTTGCAGTCTACGACAAGCAGCACCAAAACAGGAAAAAGTGATGGAGATAAGAAGGTCTTGGAAAGGTCTAGGAAAATCTGTGATGTTTTTCACATACCATAGCTCGGTGAAGGAGTTTATAGAAATGCCTGACGCAGCTGAATATGAGAAGATGTAGACTTCTGAAACAGGAGACCAGCTTAGGAAAGAAAAAGGGACATGCAAAGGACCAGCTCATGAATGAGAAGCCTTGCAGTGAAATGACAAGGGCCAGTTGTAAATAAGAGAAGAACATTTGAGACATAGAAAAGAACCACAAGCTATTTTCCAAACATAATGAAAAATTCAAACTCTTTCAGGGGCTTAAGGGTATTTAAATGTAAATGAGCTTCCTTTACCCAACCCAGAATCAAGAGCTGCTTTGAAATTGTTGAATTATTTTCTGTTGAGTAATCATAACTTTTGAGCATCCAGCGTACCCTGACAAAGAGCTGTGAGCACGGTGTCTGGGCATGCATGGGATTGCCTCCTGTTAAAAAGAGTGGATGTCTCTTCTAAATGATGCAGCACCTTCACAGCTGGGTTTTGTGGGCAGCTGTTGAGACTAATTCCCTTACACATGTGCCTGAATGCCAGCACTCACTGTAAACTTGTTATTTGTAAGAAAATAAGTTAGAAATATGTAGAAAAGTTAGAAATATGTAGAAAGAGTGGTATAGGATTGCTTCCATATGAGACACGTAATACATTTTAAGATTTATGACTGGATTTGGAGCTGATGAAAGGCTACAGGTTGGCAGACAGAACCCAAAGCCCACTAAGCTCATGCGAGCAGTAGCGGGAAGCAGCTGTCCCCAGCTCCTGGCATGGTGCTCTGGCCGCAGCAGCAGCAGCAGCAGCCGCCCCTGGGGCAGCCGGCTACCCACATCCCTAATGGCCTCATCCCACCTGGCCAGGCCAGCGAGAACGCAGCTCAGTGCCAATTGTCACGGAGATGTCTGTGTCCTGGAGGGTTTCCAGGTGATGGCAGGAGTGAGAGCAGGTAGGCAGCACTGATGTACTCGTGTACGACAGACTGAATCCTCACGTTCCTCCTAACCCCCTTCCTCCCACCCCATTCGTGCCCGTGGTCTCAAGCTTCCACTCAAGCACTCATAGCCGGATGACTTTTGACTCCTCCATTTCCTTACTTCTTCTGTCCTCCCAAAATGTCTCTAGGCTCCAATCTTTCCTTCTCAACAGCTCTAGTGAGAAGTATGGGCTGACCTGGTCATGACTGCAGTGCAGCATCCCTTCTGCCACCCTGGCACACGGCCACCCCACCCCGCTGGCTCATAACGTTGCTTTTTGAAGTTGCCCAACTCTGGGATCCCTCAAAACCATAGCTCCTCATGCTCCTTCATCAGGTTTGGGCTTCTCAGAGCAAGCCCAAAGCTGGTGGGGGAGCTGCCCTAGGCCCTTCTGGCCTCAGTATAAATGTTTTTAACATCTGCAGATCTACTCCTTGCTCCTCCTTTGAAAATCCAGCCCTTGTCTCATCAGACTCTAATACCATCTCTTATATACACATCCCTGGTGCTCCTTTCAGGCTCACCCAGACGGATGTTTTCTTCTCTTTCTTCTGCACCACCTCTCCATAAGGAAATGTTTTGCTATTTCTGCTCAGCTTACCACGTCTTCTCTTTCAAATCCTTCCTCAAACTCACTCTCACCAACCTGCTCACAAAGCAAACAAAGAAATGCCCGGTTGTTTGTGTTACCTTCTCATGAAGTTACGTAACATTGCGGTATAACTTAACCCTTCTCCCAGGCGCTTGCAGGCAGTGCTCCGAGAGGTGGCTGGGGGGACGGGACGGGTCCCCGCGCACGCAGGAAGGCTGAGAAGGGACAAAACACTCCCCGCAGCTGCCCTGCTCAGACGGTGGCCGCCACAATCCCCATCCAGAGCCAGTGACCAGACCCCAAAAATGTCGTCTGTGCCTCTGGTTCCCACTTCTGTCAGAAACACTCAGGTCTTGGTCTTGCTTAAATTTGGATTATTAAGTTCTCTGGCCAGGAAACTTGTGCCATCTCCAATATGAGAATTTTCCTTAAAGAACCTAGCAAATTTCTGGGCACTGCCAATTTACCAGAGGAAGGGCCATTTCTATTTCCAAATAGTATGAAAATGAGTGGATTTGGCAATATTAATCTCTAGTATTTGATAAATGTTTACTCGCCCTGATTAGGAATGACACTATTCCTCTGCCCAGTTAATTCTGCAGAGCAAGATTAGCAGTATGTATCATTTCAGCTGACTGACTCGTGGGCCAACTAAAAAAGCCAAAGCTGGAAGCCTTCAAGTGAGCATGTGAAGATGGAAAATGAATTAAGAAATTATACACATTTTGAAATATTTGTGCTACTGGATTTCTGTTGCAGATATCTGAATACTGAAATGCCTCACACCATACTGCTACCCTGTTTCTAGATCTGAAAAGGCACCAGAGCTTTTGTCACGGTTTCTACATTTGAGAGCTTGTTAAAGCTTGCTCTTGTAACATCTGCATGTTATAAAAAGGCCTATCCCTAGTGAAATATGTATTTAATTCGTATTTAAAATAATTTTTGGAAACTAGACCCAGACTTGTTTTATACAGAAGAGTACAAAGGCTTACGGCTGACATTTGCCTAAGCTTCAAATTGTACTCCGTTGAGCTAAGGTCTTAATTTAACTTGCTTATATAGATTTCTGTTGGTAAGTGGCTGTAACGTGTTATTTTATTTGCAGTTAATGCCTTGAAAAACAAGGTATCAAAGATAGCAATTACAGAGCCCGTTTTCTCCTCTCGTGTCAGAGCAGCAGCGAGGAGCTGTGCCGGTGATGCCTGAGTGCGTGTACGAGATGAACTGCCATGAAGATGGACTACGGGGGAAGAAGCACCAGCGGTAGGAAAGCGAGCGAGGCAGTGTGGGAAAAGCGCTCAGTGGAAGCTCATCCAAGCCACGCCATCGCGTAGCTCTGGCTAGAGTACTGTAAGATTGCCTCAGTAATGAGGAACAAGACAGGCATCCCAACCAGAAAAAGATGAGCTGAAAATGGATAAGAACAACTGGATACAAGTAAAATGTATAAAAGCATGCTGTGAAGCCAAGCAGAGAGGTACTGGTACCATTTAGAGACCCAACCTAGGCAACCTGACCCAGAGTAGAAGCTCTTCTGAAAGCACAGGTGTGTCTGTACTTTAACACACCAAAGAAAAACTCTGATTTAGGGGATCACCTAAGCGCATTTGCTTGTTTCTTCAAGCAGTTTTTTTTCACTTGCCCTGCAAGGGTGGTAGCCCAAGGATATGTCATTCCCGGCAGAGAAAAACTGAGCCTGGGGAGCGCGGATCACCTTTCTGCCTCAAGCGTCCACAGCCCGCTTCGTGCAGGCTCCAGGGTGTGAACCAAGGGAGGCTTTCCTAGGATGAACTGAGAAGGTGAGGATAAAGTTACAGGTGGAAGAAAAACTGCGGGGACAGGGTGGGTGTGTTTCAGATGCCAGTAGGAGAGGCGGGTTAGGGATGGGTACCTTCTCGAGTGTTAATGTCTCTGCAAGAATCTGACCCGAAACAGAGTTCAGCATTGCACTAATGCATTTTCTGTGTGTCTGAGTCTAAGGAGGAAAGAAGTCAAATCCATTTCTGCAGTAGAACGAGGGTCTTCAGCTGGGACAGCCTTCCCACCCCTCCCGCCCGGTGCCCAGGCAGTCACCTCACAGCTCAGCACGCACAGGTACAGGATGGACCTTGTTTTTAAAAGTCAGATGTCAAAAGGACACCTTTTTTTTTTTTCCCAAAATGGAAAACTCCTTGTGCTGGAATGAAATAATTGAAAAGTTGCTGAAACAAGAGAGTAACAGTTAATCCTGTCCAAAGGGTAGATCTAAATTCTCCCTGGAAAGGCTACTGCCTGTGGGATTATATATAGTGGTTAACCAAATATTCAAGGGACATTAGTAATTACCATAACATCCCACCACTTACTCTGTCAAATGCACAATTTATGCAACAAGCCCACAACTTCAAAAGGAATTTGTTTACTTTAAAAATAGTTGGAAATACATTTCCAACCCACAGTTTTTTCCCCAATACCTTCCTGTCCCCACCTCAAAAAATGCCTGAAAGGCTTCTAGGTGTTTTGTGCAAACACCTTTCCCAGTGAATTTTCCCCCAGTGCCGTTCGTTTCTAACACATGGCGTGCCAGGGCACACATCTCCTTCATTTCCCTGCTCTCCTGGCAGAGGTGCGTGCTGGCCACCAGCGTGAGATGGCTGCTCTCGATGCCAGCCCCCAGGTCCAGAGCCCTCCTGCCACCTCATGCACCCACCTCGGGGGATCCCCCGTCAGCTTTCACACTCATTGGCGCATGGAAGAGGGTCACAAAGAAAGTGGCTGCACAGAGCTCAACCTTTACGCTGAAATTTCTTAAAACCTAAGATTCATAAGAGAGTTATAAAAACACTGGAAAGCAGAAATACACCAGGGAATTGTAGACAGGCATCAGAGGCCAACAGTTTCCACCATTCTGCAGCAGCAGCTCCATCACCCCAGGCATCGGAGGTGCACCAGGATGCGGGAGAGGTCACGCTCCTCTGAGCTGCCTGCTCCTGACTCAAAACAAGCCACAGCCATGGCCCCCGGGAGGGCAGCCCCTGCCCACGGGGAGCAGCCAACTCTTCCACTGGGAGCCAGCAGCTGTCAATGGGAAACCTCCCAGCCATTATCGTTCCAGGCTGTGCTGAGTCAGGACCCTAAAAATAAGAGCAGCCTGGCTCCTGCCCCTGTGTTCTTTGATCTCCCAGCCCTAACACTGCGCTGACCCACGGCTCCTGGGGAGCGCTTTGCCAGCCGAGCCGGTGGCTTGCCTAGACTTGTTGTAACCTGTAGCCCCATCATTTCAGTGATGTGTCAGTTGAAAGCCTACTCTTTAAATCTGATATCTGTTTTGGTAACTTGCTGCTTTCTTACCGACACTCAGGGCGCACCGAATGCTTTTAGGGACAAGGGATCAGGATGTGCCCCTAGTAACGCCATGTTTTTATAGCAGCACTTCAGTTTCTGATGGGATTTATTTAAGACTGTGGAATAATAATAGTTAAATGGAACTGAGCAATGGAATAAAAATAGACTTTATAAGTAAAGCTTATGCTATTAACAGTCTCAGTACTGGTAACCCAGAAAGTAGTAGTGCTTGGTAATATAATTGTGCCTGATCATTCTAGCATAATAAACACGTTGAGCTGAACTTAACTGGTCTTCTGAGCTTGTGCTCACTGCCTTCACCTGGCCTTTGAATGCGGTTCACCATCCCTGCTTCTCCCTGTCCCCAGCGCAGGCCCGGAGCTAGCTGCTCTCGCAGCCTGGCACGCTGGCAGGGGAGGCCCTGGCAGCACGGGAGGCAGCTCCTGCGCCCGCACGCAGCCCGCGTCCACCCCCCTGCCCGGTCCCTGGGCACGCTGTCACCTGCAGAGCTCTCCTGGCCGCCCCTCTTCTGCCCCGCTTTCCGCTTAGTTTCGCCTCTGACCTCGATGGCTTTGCAGCTGAGCCTGCGCTGGCGGAGGCTCATTACTAAGCCTTACAAGGTTATTAAAAAAAAAAAAAATATCTTGCAAAGATACGGGAACTGAAAGCCCCACTTTGTTCATATTTGTCTTTCCTTGGCTGTGTGCATGCCAAAGGGCTATCATCTTGCTTCCCGGCTGAAATAGAAATTCAGTAATGCATACTTGGGGAGTTCTGTCACTGCAGCAATCATTTAATAGTGACAAATAAGCCAGGGAATAAAACAAACAGATGGAAAATGGTCATCCCCATCCATGGACACCTGCTCTGGGATGCAGTCTGTAATGATCTATATACACTTCAGAGACAAAATTACTTTACCACATGTTGGAGAGTATCTGTTCAGATCTGGGAATGAGTTACAGGAAAGACATAATGGGTACCAAAAATGGCATCAAATCAACAGTCTAAAAAGTACCTAGTCGTAGTTTTGAAAATAACAGATTATCTCATTCACAAAAAAGCTCTTGAATCGGGAAACAAAACAAGGGTAAAAATATCCCTTGAAGAAAACCAATACAAGCCCCAGCACTATTCATCCCCAGGACAAGGCACCGACGCCATCAGCTTCCAGGGCTTTTCCAAATGTGGGTTACCGAACCTGATTTTGTTCAAAAGAGGCATTCCTCTGACTAGGAGCAAGGTGGAGCCTTCCACGCATTTCATCTGCAGGCTCAGGCCTTAAGTGCATTTAAGCAGAAGTTAAGAATTTGAAAGATTTTTAAGGCTTCAGAAGCCCATATTGGATTTGGAAAACCTACATGCTCGATACTTCCAAAAGGCAAGGCCAACCTGATTGTATGCCAAAACAAGATTTTAGGAGCATAATAATACTGGCAAGCATCCCAGTCTGAGTATCATTTACAGTAAAAAAGAAGAACCTCTGCAAGAAGACCTTGTATCTGTTCCCTCAGCAAAAATTAGCTTTGTTAGATTTTTGTTTTTTTCAAGAAGTAGAGAAATGATGCAAAGAAAACATGCCTCTATTCAACAGCACCCTCCCAGCAAAGGTTTCCCGTCTCCATCCTTCTGCCAGAATGTATTTTCATCCCTGCATTTTGAAAGTATCTGAAAATGAAGATAGCCAGAGTACTCTTATGTAATAATGATGTGGCCTCATGCTGTGAAGTCACCACCTGGTAAAATTTCAGCTGTTCCAGTACATAAGTATTTTAAGGCTGGGATTGCTGGTCTTTAATTGTAGGAAGGCCAGATTTAGGTTTCCACGCACTGAGTAGAAAGAATTCTCTTTCCCTGCTCTACCCCTCCCCTCTTGGGTTTAAGGGGAAGCAGAGTAGGTCCTAAATATACATTCATTCATTCATTACCTTGTCTTTCTGAGTGTACATGAATATGTTAAAATAGCTCGCTAGCTTCCCCCCTCAGAAGAAAGGCCTAGGTAGATGACATGATGTGACAACTTACTAAGACATCAGTACTTTTGCACGAATGGGATAGATATTATTGCAGCTCTGGACTTTGAATTGAGTCCTTGACGCCCAACAATATGTTTGGAAAACTTAGTAACAGGAAGGAAACAAAAGCAGGTGCAATCATGGAAAGAAAACTGAAAGAAAATGGGCTGAATTTTGGTTGCAATCACATAAAGTAAGGGTGAGCACACAGAATATATATATATATAAAAGCCTTACTGCATGCTTTAACATCAGCTGTAAACCATCATTCCAAAAATAACTTTCCCGGCAAAAAAAAAAAACAAAAAACATATCCACAGGAGGAACAGAAGACTGTTATATAAAGGGAATCAGGGTCAAGAAAGAAGGTCCAGGAACAGCGATCTATTCACAAACCTTGAGTTACTTCACCTCTTTCATGGAAAAATACAGGGCAAGTATAGCCTTTCTCGCTTCATGTGGTTACAACTATAAATACATCTTCTGCTGACCTGCAGGTATTTACTGATGCCAGGCAGATTAAAGGGGTATTCCTGCCAGCCTTTTGCTCCTTTTTTTGATAACAGGTACACGTGCACAGCTCTGAGCCACAGCATGGTTCAGAAATGACTTTGGGACTCTTACCAGTGAGGGTGGCTATTTTTATAATTCACTTGTCTAGATCTGTGGGATTTTCCCCATTAGATAATTGCTATTTTAAGATTAACTCGTCAGCCAACACGAGCCAGAAAGATGAGATCCAAACTTTGCACTGTTTGTATCACCATCTTGAGTCGGTAATTGGTAATGCTGTGAAAGAACTCATTTTAGGCATCGGGGGCACTTAAGCAACCTTTGGCCAAACCAGCACTGTATGTAGGCTACCTGGCCCAAACAGAAAAGCCTCCAGTGTGTTTCAGATGCTGCCCACTGCTACCTGGCAGGGCAAACTAATTAACCCTGCATCCAGGTGCAGACAATATCGCTTCTAACGCCCTCTCTCAGCCGCAGGGCCACCGAGAGCTTGGCAGCCTACTGCTTGACCTACCTTTGCTTGCAATGAGCGTCCCGACAGACAAACGTCCCTGCTGCTGATGGCCATTACTCGAGCTCTGAGCAATGCAGATTGTGAAAGAGTTCAGCTGTATGGGAAATAAATTGTTATTTTTCTTCCTGCACAGAAAGGAACGGATTCAGCATGTGCCAGACTTGCCTTTTTTTTTCTTTTTTTTTTTCTTTTTTTGACAACTTGCAGCCCATTGTTTATCAAATGGCACCCTGAATCTTCTGCGTCATATTTTCTTTGACTTAAATACTTTTATTTAACTAACACAATGTGTATGATGGCAAACAAACAAATAAATTTTAAAAAGCAGGACTCAAGTGGAAACAAAGTTTACAATTACCCACATAGATTAGATGCTGATTTTCCTAATGAAATGAAACACTTGCATATAATTCTGCTTCTCTCTACTCTGGATGAACTCCGAGCCTCATGCTGGATCTTTTCAGTGTGACGGCTGATTCCAAACATGCTGTAATCGCCTCATCCTCTTACCTTTATTTTTTCCTTTTTTTTGAGAGATGCTACATTTCCATTTCCATTTGGCTTCTAACCTTTGTGTTTCCACCAACTAGAACAAAAACTGTTTCAAAAAATACCCACGTCACCCTCCCCATCACGGAGTTTCAGGGAAAGCCAACGTGGCCAATGTAGCTGACCCTGCCCCACGCCAGGGCGACGCTCTGCTGCAGGGGGGTCCTGTGCCATCGCCGGGCAGGGAACCTGCCAGCAACTCGCTGGACATGAGAGGGTTTTGGCTGGACCCCAGCGCACTCCAGGACGGCAACTCGTACAATTCGTTAATAGCCTGAATAATTCAGAGCAGCCTTAGCACTGCTCCAAATCACTCCGGGGCTGCTTAACCCTCCCTTGCTACGCTGTTGTTGTGGCTATGGGATCCCATCTCCTCCGTCCTCTCCAGTGAAGCTGTTGTAATTTTTGCCTTCAAACAGCGGAAGTAAACAAGAAATTCCACGTGCGGTTTGTGAGGGTGGTAGGAGCCGTGCGAGGGCCTGCCGAGGACAGGCAGCTACGCAACGGCACCACTGCTTCCTGCGGATCCCCCTCGTCCCCCCACCACTCGTCCCCGTTTGCAAAACATAATAATTAACAAAAAAAATAGTGAACTCCTAAAATCCCTATATGTGAACTACCAGCCTATCCCATGAGGTTTCAGTTGGCTGCAGCCCTTCTAGGCTAACAGCTTTGCTGTAAAGGATTAATGCACCAAAGGGTTCAAATATTTATGAGCATCATGGAATGAGGCCAGGTGATATGCAAAGGGTGCTCGGGCTGTTACATTCATTTAGCATTTTTAAATGGCATGTTCTTCTCTAGAAGACAATGTTCATGGTTTGTTTGGTTTTTTTTAATATTGTTTTTATCCTTCTTACGATTTTCTTTGGAAATTTTTTCTTCAGGCAGCCAGGTGATCTGTACTTACAGAAGGTCTACAGTGTTTTGCTTTGTTTTCTTTTTAAGCAAGCTACTGTTGTAAATAAGACCTCTGATGACTAAAGTGGCATGGGATCAATGCGTAAAGCTTTTTCAGGCTGTTTATTAGAACATCTGAGAAAGCCTGATTCACTTTTTCCTCTGCACAGGCAAGTTTCCTCTGCCTCTGTCTATGGCAACAGAGGAGAGAAAAACACTGGGAAGATGTTGGAAAATATGATAGTAAAACTGCAAACACTGACAGGTGGGCTCAGAGAAGGTAAATCTCTCCTTCATCACTTTGTTTATAATGGACTAGGTTTGGTATCAAAGCTCTGCCTTCCTCTCCTGTTTAAGAAGGAGCCTATTTACAGAGGCAGGAGGAAAGGATACAGGGCAGGAGCATCGCAGCACGGCATTGGCATTTCACTCTAATTCCTCTGAGCTCTGCAGATTCACTCGAGTCATCTCTGCTTGCTTGCCTCCCAAACCGCCCCATCCTCAGGGAGCGTGGGGACCCCTCCTGCAAGCAGGGGTGTGCTGGCTCAGCCCTGGGACACGTACAGGTTCACCCCTAGGAGCAGCTCAAATGCCCTTTCCAGATGTGCCGTTTCCAGGCTGCGGCTGGCCGTCGAGCTGCTGGCTGCCCGTTTTAGCTGGGCGCCGCGCTCAAACCAGCAGTGAGGTGGCCAACCAGAAAGGATGGCTCTGGCGGTGCTGGGAAGGGCGTTGATGGTGCCTCCCCAGCAATACCCCGCCTTTTGGGGGATGCAGTGTTTATGATGGCCGGCAGCTCCCCGCCGGCCAAGCCAGGGCTGTACCCACAGCCTCGCCACGCTCACCCACGATGCCGCTGGCCATGCAGGGCCACTGGCAAAATGAGTAGGGCAGCTTCTTGCTAGCAACATTTGCAAGCAATTTTAGAGAAATGTATCGCATTTGGAAAACTCTGTGTCAGAGGGCTGTTGTGTTTCGGGGGAGGGGGGAGATGGGAGGTAGAGGCGCAGCACTACACAGGCAGGAGGAAAAGGCTTGGCAGTGCTTTCAGCTCCACAAAATCTGAGCTGCCGTTAGCATGTACTGAACAGCAGCTGCCTGAGCATTCAGGTAATTTTCCCCTAGTGATGCTCTTGAAGGGCTATTTTTATTTTTAAACCGTGTGTTGTGCCACACGGCCTCTCCCAGGCACTGCGTTACCACCTCCCATTGCTCCCCTCTGGACAACACGATGGAGCGGCAGCAAACGCCCCAGCAGGAACCCAGCCCCAAGGGGCAGCCCCAACGCTGGGCAGCGCCACCGACCCTCTCCCCTGCCCAGCCCTGCTGCCTCTGCTCCCGGTGCGAACGCACACCCTCCCTCCGAAACGTTAACACCCTCCCCACCCACCCACCCCCAATTTCTTTGCACTGCAAATAAGCTGCAAAGCTGCCAGCAAGGGACGAGGAAAGGACATCCCTTCGGGCCCCCAGCCCCTCTTCTCTGGCAGCCAAAGGCAGGGCAGAGCCCATCCATCGCCCACAGCAGCAAAGGCGGCAGCAAGAGCTCACCCAGGGGTGCTGGGAGGCATCAGGAGTGGATCCGGCCACGTCTCCATGCCCGGGCTGCACGGCCAAGCTAACCAGCTGGAGTGTGGAGGAACAAGGACTGTTCAGTGGTTTTAAAAGGGGAAATTATTTCTCTGCCAGACCATCCCAGGCTTCCAGCAATCCCCACACCATCTGACCATGGGCTACGTTAAAAACACGCTCTCTGGCTCTTTCTCAGCCAGGGAGAGGATATGAATAACAAGCTGGTACAGTCGTCTTATAATGCCACCTTTTTCTGGTTAGTAAAATCTCTGGCAAAAAACACGAAGAAGATCCAGATGGATTTCAGCGTGCCAGCACACCAGGCGCAGCTTGAATGCCTGTATGACGATGGACAGCTGGACATCGCCTCCTCTAGCAGCGCCCTGGCCTGCAAAGCACCTCGACCTCAGGGAGGTGAAAAGGCAGGGTGACTCAGGGAAGACGCCTGCCCAGTTTCCAGTAGCCTTTGAACCAAACTGAACGCTTGGAAGCGCTGGTGGAGCCATGAGCAAGTTGTGGGCAGTGGAACTAATGAGACCTCATTTCCTATGGACTTGTGCCTTGCGGTTGGACTTTCCGGTGTCTGAAGACCATACGAGCGCCAAGGAGGCACTTTCTGTGGTCAGGGTGTTCACGGCCTCTCCCTCAGCCTCCCCACCACAGATTCTTCCTCCGGCCTCTAACCAGAGCTGTGCTCAGGCGGCGGCTCTCCCAGGGCATCGGCAGGGTATCCCTTCTCCCCCCACCGCTCGCCTTCCTGGGCTCTGCCTCTGCCTTAATCTCTCAGAGACAAATACTTTCTTTTCATGGTTGGCTGAAATTGATCCAATGGACTCAAAAATAGAGGGCGAACTAGCAGGTGAAAGTGACTAAAAAAATGCATTTAATAAGAAAGCCAACATAACAATGTTATGAAAACATTATACTATAAAGTAGGACCAGCCCAGAGTCTTGAGTCTAGCAGCCACAAATGAAAACTTTCTCAAGGCCAGGAGGGACTGGGCATGTTCCACACACCTCCGGGAGCTGAGGACAGCGAGGGAGGGAGGGAGCCCTGCAGGGGCTCCCAGTTACCTTCCCGGGCCCCCCGCTGTGTCCCCAGCAAGCCCAGCAGCGCAGTCCCTGCTCTCCCACCTCCCGCTGCGGGCGCAGGATCAGCGAGCATCCCGACTGCCGCACAGCCCTGCCACCGGTCGCCCAGCGCAGCAACAGAGGGCAAGCGGAAAAAAGCCGGTGAACTCTCTGTTTGGTACGCACGGCTGGGCAGGTGCACGTTGCATTTCCCACATTAAAAGTGGATCTGTTCTGCATATGTGTTTACCCTCAGTGAGGCTAATTAGGTAGCACTGGCAAGGAACCACCTTTGAACTCGGCTGACCTGCATGTGGTTCAGTGCCACAGATCGGCTGTTCCTGCAACAAACACCGCTTCACACGTTATCTTTTGCAAGAACAGTAAAAGTAGATGTTTCTCCATGAAGACAGACAATGGGACGAATGGAACAAATCAAAGGCAAAAATGAGAGGCTACCCAGCTTGATTTACAATGTCGGAGGTGTCATATGCCCTAACGCTATATAATTTTTTAAAAAGACCAAAACCAAAGGCAAGCACATTCTAGTGGCCCTGGAGTATGCTGTCGCAGGCAGCGGCACGACCGCAGCGCAGCCACGGCACAGCTTCGAGAACCATCACCGTGCCCACTAAAAGAAACCAAAGACTCTCTCCCCACACTCGGTGGCTGCAGTATCGGTGAAGATCGATACTGAAGATCGGTGAAGCCGCAGGCTCCCTGCAGAGACACCGGGCACGAGCCAGCAGCAAAGACGGCCATCAGCCTGCTGGGCTGAGGGAAGGGGGATTGGTGACCCTGGGCAGGGGAGGGCTCTGGGGGGCCCAAGAGCAGCCCCCGGCACCTGCGGGGTAGAAGGCAGAGCCAGGCTGCTCGTAGTGGTGTGCACTGGAGAGACGCTGGGCATAAATGGGACTGAGAGAGGTTCAGACTGGGTTCTGAATTCCAGCCTGAATTATCCAGTGATCTTACATCCTCCCTGTGCCTTGGCTTTCCACGTGTCAAATGCAAAGGCACATATAGATAGCATTTCCTGCTGACAGTAGTTTCGTGAGAACACATGCACTAAGACTGTACGGCACCAGAGACCACAGAGGTTTAAAAATAAGTACCTTTTTAAGACAATGAAGAATAAATACCCATCACATGAACAAGTGCAAAATTAGCTGGGAGCATGTTGTCTGTGGGACTGGAATTCACTTTGCTGTCAAGCTGGTTTGCGGCAGAGCTGACCCGCCGCAGGGTGTGATCCGACAGCACATCCCCTGCTGCTGGAGGCGAGCAGGACAGCAGGACACAGCCTTGGTCTGTATTGACGGCTTAGCCCATGCATCCCACACCTTCTCTCTTTGCATGATAATCTGCTTCTCAAAATATTTTCCTTCCTAAAACTAACATGAAAATGAGAGCAGAAGAAACGTAGCCTCAAACTGCTGTTTAAATAGCACTGAGTTACTAAAAAGCAAAAAGAAAAGAAAAAAGCTGAGGATGCTATCATCTGGAGTAGGAGAGAAGAGACTGACAGGCAGCAAGAGGCTTCCAGATATGCTGAGGGAAAGATGGCTCCCATTGACATCAACAGCAAAACGTCACTAATCATCTGGACCAGGACCCCTCTGCACTGGAAATCAGCTTTTGGATGGGGGGGCAGCCACTCTTTTGTATTGACTTGTCTGTGCCACAGTGACACTGTTCCTAACACTTAATTTATTTTGTCCATTTAGGAGACTTCTAGTTATCTCAATTATTTAACAATGTGTAAAATTACAAACATATTCAACTACAATATGTTCTCTTGCGTAAACCTCCCCTCTTGGCCACATACATAATGAAAACCCTGTTGAGTCAGTAATAAAATCCAGAAAGCTTTCAAGTCTCAGAACTGAATGTTCAAATTTTGTAGCTCACTTCCTTTTCTAACCAGACAGCAGGGCTGCCAAGAGAATTTCTGGGCGTTCAGCCCCTTTTGATATACATACACACACAAATATATATAGCACTCTACCGGGGCTGACAGAGAGCAGGCAGTAATTGTTTTTAGCCCAGTTATGAACAAATGCATTTTAGAAAGAAATGATAATACTATTTGTTTTCATCTGAAGGAACAGACAGCTCAGAGCTGGACAGGGAGAATGATCAGCTCCAGCTCTGTCAATAAATAAATATTTGCATTTCACTCCAGCAGAGGAAAAATGCAGCGCTGATTTTAGGAACCAACCTCAAAAATCTGTGTGTGGAAATACCGCGGCTCTTTATGCAAGCGGGCCGGCTGCACATGCAAATGCTGGATTTGCGTGAATAACAGCGCTATATGCATGTACAGGTCGGGCATACGATCTAGCACACCACATTTCTGGAGGCTAAGCCTCGTTCCCGGAGAGAGCGGAGCATCCTCATCCTGCACTGAAGCCAAGCGGCAATGAGTGAACCGGGCCAATCACAACTGGGAAGACTTCTATAGCTAAATACGAGAGCCTTAAGTTTATATTACACGCAACACTTGTGATTCCTGCCCAAAAGACTAAAGAGCTTCTAAATTCTTTGCACTATTTATAACAACAACCACCACCACAATTACATTTATTTCTCTTCAGAAGCACTGTCTGCTTTTGTATTTATACTGTAAGCAGCATATTAAAACAGGGACCAAATAGATTTCACATATGTCAATGCAATACAAGAGCAGGCAGCAGCCACGTGAAGGGAAGGACAAACATTCAACGAGTTTCATATGGCATGAAAATACAAAGCGAAGTTCAAGTCTGAGAGTTTTCCCACACTTCAGCTAAGTACATTACCAATAGCCGCTGAGGTACTCTCGGCCATCATACAGGAGCGGGATGATACGGGGCACGATACAGCATCCCCCCAACCCACACAGGTACGTATACTGGTGTGGGAACGAAGAACAACTGCACGTCAGATAAATTGGCAAATAAACATCGGCTGAGGAATTGGACCCCGTGGCTCTTCGCTTACCAGGCGGAGCGAGGTCATCCTAACCTACGCCGCACTCTAAACTGGGAGATCTTTGCATCGCTTTCATGATGAAATCTTTCCACTGTCAGCGGGCAATGAGTCAGAATAGAAGAGGGATGCTGTTTACTGAAAAGCTCTTGGAACTAAAGGGAGGAGAAGGGAAATACATAGAAGAGGCTAAGATGGGTTCCAAAAACAAGATAAGAAAAATAAAACGTGGACAAAATGTGGGAGTGAGGATGGAGGTGGAGGCAGAAATACCGAAGTGATTGCAGAAGCAGAGACATGCGCTAAAAGAACCTGGACAGAAAGCTGCATACAGGTAAGGAATAGCATAAGGAGCAGCAGAAGGGTGCGAATGGAAATGAGAGAGAGGAAAAGCGGGGCAGACAAAAGGCGGCGGGTTCCCAAGTTGTGTGCTATTGATGCGCGTGTGCCCCTTTTCTAAGGGAATGCATAGCCAAGATGATCCTAGTATCATCAGGACACCAGTGACCCTATCAGGGCAGCCACCTTGCACTGGCAAGGGTATAACATAAAGTGTCTGAGTAAGGAGAATGATGGCAGTGACTAAAATGACCGGGGTCAAAGGGAAGACCCATCACCCCCCACCAAAATGCCACTCCTCCCCCTGTGAGGGGTCAGCTTGCCCACTGTAGCTGCTCCGTACGTGCTCCTGTCATCCGTAGGCACCCATAGTACTCTCACTCGTACTTCAGGTATCTGAGTGCCACCTCGTCTTTGGCACACCCTCCTGACATCCCCGTGAGTCAGGAAATAGTGTTTATCTCCTTTCTACAGAGGGGCATTGAAGCACAGGGAGATGAATGACTTGTCCAAGACCACACTGGCAGGCTGTGGAAACCCAGAGCTTGGACCAAGCTCTCCCAAGTCCCAGGACAGAACTGCAGCTGCTAATGAGAACCAAGAAAATTCAAAAAATGCAAATGAACCATCTTGAAAGTTTTATAAGTGAAACTCCTGCTGCAGGCATGAATGGAGGAAGTGCAGACTCCAACAGGCAAATTCTTTGCCACCCCATCTCCTGAGTCCCAGAAATCCTGTTGATCTGGGCTAATAAATTTCCCCAAGCCCTAGACGTTCTCTTGGCCCTCATCCCAAGCTCACATAAGAAGCTATTTCATAGGCGAGGTTCTTATTTACAGTTACTCAACTCCCATAATATTTTATCTGAGGTGGCATTTTTAACACTCCCCTCCCCAATAGTGGATGAACTGTCTCTTTCTTTGCTTTATAGGTTTGTAACTAATCTAGTTAAAATCCCATAAATATCGGGATGTTTCTGTGCTCCCCATTCAGACAGGAGGCTGGCTGAGGAAAGAGTCCATTAGCATTAAAATGATGGTGACATCCAGACTGAAGCTGACAATGCATTCATTTTTTAAGTCTACTGTCATCATGCCAGCTGCCCTTCAGGAGCTGACTGTGCATCAACTGTGTAGCCTCCTAAATGCACAACACTCAGGCAAGGGTATCCTGCCATAAAATCCAGAGAGAGTCACAAGTCCTTGCCAGGTCGCACGGTGGGTTAATGGGCTGGTTTGCTACCCCTGGGAGACCCGGGCTGGAGCCTTTGTTTTACTGCAGACCCGTGTGCCACTCTAACAGCAAAAAGGAGGTCATAAATGCAGGGGAATGGGGCGCCGGGGAGCAGCCACGGCAGAGCAGGGCGCCTCAGGCCAGTGCTGCTGCTGGAATCAATGAATCTCAGTTTGGGTCTAAGATGGCTGGGTTTGCTTGAATCAGTGCTCACAACTAACGCGCAGTAAAGAGGTGCGAGCGGGACATACTGAATCACGGCCTGTGATTCAGCTTGCTAAGAAAGAGCTGCATTATTCTGCCGCTTCTCCTTCTGGGTGTGCAATGGCCCCTAGCGCTGTTGCTCAGTATACGATCCTCCTTCTCTCGGAACCCTTGTTCCGTGATGCTCCCGGGTGCAACAGGGGGGTCTGCGGCCAGGCAATTCCAGGAGCAGGTTATGGCCGAGCTGCCAGGCAAACACCTCCCTTCCCACAGATAAGCAGAATTCAGCTGAAACAATCCCTCACCGTGCCTTAGTAGCCTTCTCTGTCCTTCTCTGGATGAAAACCAGCTAGCTCCTCCGAGGGTAGGAGGAACAAGGCCAAAGTAGTACCTGTCAGAAAAGGAGCTGGCAGACAAGGAAGCTGCAGCCAGGGCTCGAGGGCGAAGGCAGCCCAGCGCCCCTGTGCTGGAAGGGCCCAGTAAGGAGAGGTGCTGAGCTGCTTTTACCAGGATGACGCTGTCCTGAGCTGAGCGGCTACCCATGGGATGGCCCCATCCCCCCTTGTCACCAGGATGGCAAGTCACCTGCAGCCGGGGAAAGATGTCCATCTGCAGGTGAAGCTGGTGGGAAAGCGACACAACCTCGCAAGGACTCCTAGATTTATTCGCACACTGAGAAGACTATTACATTTTTTATTTATGACCGTATTTGATCACAGAGTGCTTAGCCAGCCCTAATACAGGCTTCCACTCCCTAACTCTACTTTTCTTCAACAGAAAACTTTCCTGAGAAGCTAGTCAGCCCAAAAATCCCTGTTTAAAAATTAATCTTTTTCCTTCAAGGGTTAAAAAGCTGCCAGCTGTTTAATCAGATAATCAAAATAAACTTACTTCTCAGCCAAGTATAACTTCTGAGGAAATCAGAGAGAGGCAGATGCAGCCACCCATTCCTTAGGAGCTCTCCAGAAGCTCAAATGTCCGTTGTTTCAGTTAATTGATGTGTGCTAATGAATTCATGCCAGTAATTTTGACCACACAAATCAGCTTTAACATCAGTATAATTGAGATCAGAAGGTAGTGCTCAGATAAGACCTCAGCCAAGATCAAGGCTAATGTGTACAAAATCCCCCTGAATGTGGAAGTGGGTTTCCCCGTCAGCACCTCGCAGGCGTGGGAGGTGTGTGCATCCTTTTGCGTGGGGAGGGCTCTGCACATTTTGATTTCCCCACAGCATCTGGTCCCTCTCACCTTTTGGGAACATGCCTGCTGATAACGTCCAGGCTCTCGGCCCTGGTCCTGAGCCCCCCGCTCCGCGTCTGGGGAAAACCACAGGCATTGCACGCTGGCCTGCGCCCCCTCCCACTCACGCTTCCCTGTGCGCAGGGTTTGCTGCCCTGCTCGCTCCTGAACTCTTCATTTCACACCCGACCTTCACTGGGGACATTTCAGCCACAACCCCCTGCTTCTGCAAGAACTGCCGCCTTAACCGTACCTTTCACTGGCTACGTAAGCGAGGAAACGTTTCTTACCCCACATCCTCACCAACCACCATCTAGGCCTCTATTTTTGAAATATGTAAGGCCTGAAATGTAGAATTTGGGGTTTTACACCGGCTAATATTAATAGAAACATTCTCAGGATTTTTTTCCCCCAATGTAAATGGAACACACTTATTTTTTTAAGCATGCCCCTGCGGTGCTCGCAGGCCGAACACTGCAGCATTGTACCCGCCTGGGGAGCTCGCTATAAACACATCTGTCTAGCTGCTCTGTCAGGCCCACTGAGCCCTCTATAAACCAAGAAAAGTAAACCTGTACCTTAAATATTTACTGTTTTCAGCATGTATAATCTAGAAGTGTTTTTAGCAGCACAAGAAAGGAGCACTTTTAATCAGTGATTTTTATTTTGACATGGCACTGTTAAACATTGTATGGGTACATCCTGAAAAAGCCCGCTCCTCGAAACCAGAGGCTCTCCTCTCAACGGGTTACAAACATTGTCGTGTTATCACACACTGCTCACCTGAAAGACCCATCCTATCTCCCATTTTTCTGCTCGGATGCCAAATTATCCCGTAGGTCTAAAAGCTGAGCTCGTGGGGTTTCAGAAGCAGACCCGAGGTTAGGCAGTAAGACAGGACAGCGACAGACACGTGGTTGGCTGCGTACAAAAGGACACAGACGAGTGCAGAGAGTTAAAAGAATAACAACACAAAAGCAAACTTATATGAAAGTAAATAGCCGCCAGCCAGCACTAATTTTCTTTTATGATTAACATAACAGCTAGCTTTTCATGCTTGCCCTATGCAAAAGAGCTCCTGCTTTCATCTCAACACTGACACTAGGAGTCATAATTTCTGTACAACAACAGGAAAAGATATGTTAATGCAATCGTAAAAAAGTCTCCGCACCAAAGTAGTCTGCTGATAGCCCCTGCTAACCTTTTACTTCCCGAGAACATCAGTCCCTGGGAAAACAGCGGGCAGCAGACAGGCTTCCTGGCTGACTCAGAGATGTCCTTCTCCCCGTGGGGCAGCGCAAGCCGCTGGGCTCCTTGCTCCGGGCTGCTGGATGGAGCCCACGCAAAGACCCTTTCGCAGACCGGCCCACCAGCGCTCACCAGCTGGCTCCCTCCGGTTATATTTTAGTCCCCAGCAGAGATAAGGTGAGGAAGAGATTCCATTCACATAGTTTCTTCTTCACTCCCCTAGAAAAATCACCCCAACCAGCTCCACAGTGCAAGACATCTTTCAGATTGGATGCTAACCAAGCCTAGAGATGGCTTAGCACTCCTTCCCAGTTGCAGGCACACAAGACTGGGATGGGCAGCTATTTGCGCATTCTTGGATTGTAACTCCGTCTCCACAAACATTCTTAAAGCACATACACGATCTATTGGCTGCCTGCAAGTCCTCCCTATCTGCAAGGATGACATCGTGTCTACTTATTTGTCTGCTATTGATTCTTGCACTACTCTATCACAGACTAGAAGCAAGGGGCACAAGCCAAGGAAGGGTGCAAGTGACTGATCTCCAGCAGCAGAGCAGCCCTGGAGGAGGTCGTGGCTGGCTTCCTTGCGTCGGTTAGCTCATGTGTGCCATAAAATAACCATGCACAAGAGAACTCAGCCAGCTGCCACTGCAAGGTGCTCATGTAACATACTGGAAAGCAAAGGGTGAGAGCCCAGATGGAACAGAATGGAAATAAACAGTAATGCAGCAAACACAACTAAGGTCTCACCGTGTTTTAATAAGCTTGTGTACGTAGCAGAGAATGAGTAATGATTCTGGACAAAGCCAACAGGGACCTCAAGGGATTCTGAAATTAATCCTGTGACATTTCCAGCAGCTAGCCTGGAAAGCACAGTAAGTGACAGAATTCACTGTGTGGCAGAGCATGTTCAGCACCCTGCCAGATCAGGCCTCCCCTTCTATTTGCAAGCAAAAGGAAAAAACAAAAAAGGATATTAATCAAAACTTTTTTTTCTTTTTTTCAAGAAAATAGCCATAAAAATGTGTTCTTAAAACAAAAGGCTGGGCAAGCCCTTTGAACGTCCCTATATCAGTGACAAGAAACTGTTCCATCAGATCACAAAGAGCAGGAAGGGAAAGCACCCAAAGGAAGGCAGAGGGTTCCCTTAGCTTTGACACAGACTAACCTTAAGGAAACATAGCTGTGATTATTAGCTATAATGAAACAAACCACTTCTGGAGAAATAAGAGTTTGCCATGTATTTCAAATGTAGAAAAAAGAAGAGAAACAAGCAACAAACCTGAACATGCCGAAGGAAGCACGTTCCGGGGCACACAGCCCCACAACACAGACAAAGGCAGGAACAGTTGCCTCCAAGGTGTGGTTAGGCTGTAGGCTGAGGCGGACAGCAGCTGACAACCATTATGGACCACAGCCTGGAGTGGGCTTTGATCAAGGATTTCTCAGGCACAACCTGACTGATTGCAATCAGGTTCAGCTAGCTCCAGTAACTCCTTGCCATCACGAGCAATTTTCCCTTGAACTTGCTCATTTCATCTTAACAGATGATAGTTTGCAGGCACTGCTCCACGGGGAAATGCTGCACCCTGAGAAGCAGGGTTTAAAGAAGTCTCTACTGAGGTCATTTGGGATGATGAACTCTCTGGGGTGGGATCCCTGCCCGAGACCATCTCAGCTGACACTGAGAAAGACGACAAGTATGCTGATGATGCCCCAGCCTCCTTCAGGGAACTCAGGAGACATGGCTGTGATTTTTTTTTTTTCTAGAATATATAAAGAGATTTCAGGCTATATTGCTATCATCTGCAAGCTACATCACTGCATGGGATAACAGACATGACTAAGAAATCCAGGTGCAGCCAGGTGCTAGCTAGGACCACCTGTTCTTTTTTTGTTTGTTTGTTTGTTTTGTGGTATGGAAAGCTGAAGCCTATAATAGTCTTCATTGCAAACTTCAGCTATAGGGATGTGGCTGATGCAAACTGCACCCTCTGAATGTAGCCTAGTGTTGAAGTACACATGCACGAGAGTAGGTGAGTATATACTGAGTAATCCACCTGTCTTACTGGGGAAACTGCAGTGGCTGGTACTAAAATAAAGTTAATGCCAGATCCTGAATGACTGTGACTAAGGTATTTTGAGTCTCTGACTGGGAAAGAAGAACTAAGCAGGAGTTGGCTGTAACTGCTTTGCATTTCTGCATCCGGCTTGGGGTGAGAAAGCCGGGCAGCACGTACTGCCGGTCAGCCGGTCAACAGGAGCACGCTGACCACCGGCAGGGATGCTTCTTGCCTCTGTTGTGCTGCTGCGTCCCTCGTGGCTGTGTAAGGTCTATCTGTGTAGCAGTGCAGTTCACACACCGAAGCAGCAATGAGCACGACTGAATATTACTGCCAAATACCCTCCTGTTTCCCTGCAGAGTGAGGCGGCTCACAAGTCCCCCTTCCACTTTCACACAACAGGAACCTCTGCGACACCTTGACAGCAGCCAGAGGAAAATGCAGCATGCCTACAAAGCAAAGTGCCTCTCAGTGCACAAATACTGCAAAGCAAAAACGCCCCAAATATTAGAAACCACAGACAAGGCACAGACTATATAAAAACTGTCAGGCATAAGCACGGCTAAAAGGAGGGTAGTAGGGAAGAGGAAGAAAACAAATAGGAAATGCCATGCTCAGAGAATTCAGCATAAACTCTGAGCAAATCAAAGTAAGGAAAAAAAAAATCTGAACCCACTTGAAATTTAGCTGCTGAAGCCTTCTGGCTACTCGGCCGCTCTGCCTGCGCGTCGCTATGCTTAATTTGCCCCTCTGGATTTGCACCTCCTGTGAGTGACTGAGAGGAGCCATTGACTCTGGGAGGACTGATTTAGTGCAGCAGGAACCAGCGGCCTGGCAGGGGCTGCAGGAGAGGCCCAGCCCAAGGTAGGTAAACATTAGAAGAGGAAAGGCCACAGGGAAAAAGGCTGGAACAGGGAAAACGAGAGGAGAGAGGAGGAGAGATGGAGGAAATGCGCGGCAAAGGATGGGCAGAGGAAAAAGAGAATGAGAAAGAGGAGATTAACACAGTACAAATAAAGGCTGGACACTGGGCTTAGTAAGATCTTTCCCCAGAATTCATGTGGCTGCAAACCTCTGGTGTGCTCTGGTTTGGTGCTGGATACTTACTATCAGTGGGAACACCGGCACCCGGAGGAGCCTCCGTCCTACACGGCACTTCATGCTGCTCCGCAGTCCCTACGCACAGCCACGAGAGCTGACGCTGGGCGGAGGGAAGATAAACCACTCAGTTATTTTTTTTTTCTTGATTTGTTTTGCTGGAAAGTCCTTTCCCCAGAGAGACGCAGGCCTGTGAAAATGACAGGATATACTCAGTAAATGTGTAATACCTGCTGCGTAAGCCAACTGTTTCAAACCCCTGCTTTGCATTAGCCAAGCTCCCAGCAGACTTTACCTGACAGACAGCGATTGCCTATGGCACAAAAAGCAAGAAGCCAGTGAAATACTCTTCATGACGTGAAGCAGGGAGTGTTTCCCAGTTCACTTAGCACAACAAAGGTCTGGAACAGCACGTTACACTGAACAAAATCTAAAAAGGAAGATATTCCAAACTTTTCCCTGTTTCCTGACGTGCATCCGGGAGGTGTAGGCACAGCCTGGAAGGTAAATGCTGGGTCACGGCTTGTGACAGGGAAACGTGTGCAGGGAAAGCCTATGAAAGGGTCACAGCCTAACCTGAACTCCAGAGAAACTCAACCCATCTCAAGTGTTGTCAACTACTTGAAATTCAGGACAGGTTTGTTAAAAGGTGCTTCAAAGCTTTCGAAGTGACCTTTTTTTTTTGAGCAAAGGTAGGTTCGGTTACAGTTTCCCACCAAAGTTGTGTGAATGTGTGGTAAGACACGAACCCAAGTGAGAAAAGGCGCTATTCATTGACTTTTCCTGTGGCATTTGCTGGATGTTGTGAAAGTCATAGATCAAAGCGAAATGCTCGGTGCCTGTCCTTAAATTAGATGGAATTAAATAAACAAGTGTGTGCATAAATCCCTGAAAAGCAAAACTGGCCAGTTTAACTGCGCATTGGTGCGCCAGCTCCTTCTGCTTTTTTTCAAAATTTTTGAAAAATTTTCAAAAAATTTTCAAAATGTTCATTAATCGAGGTGTGTTGAATCACAAACTTGTTCCTCCTGATCACAATACTGCCATGTAAAGAAGTCATCCTGGGGAAAAAAGCAGCAGTCAGATTCTCCATCTAAAAACCACTGGTAAGAGTTTTAAAACTAAAGTATAACAGATAAAAACATACATCTACAAAACCAGGGGAAGCCCAGCATACCGGATAGCTCGGAGTCTGGGAATGGGACCGTGCCTCGCTGCTCCTCGTCACCAGCTGGGGCTCAGCCAAATCAGTAGGGATGGAAAGTCGTTACTACCAGTACTGGCAACCATCTAAGTTCGCCGGTGGTCTCCGTCCAATTCTTAATGGACACATAAAATAACTCCTGTCATCAGAAATGGCACTAAATGGTATGTACTGGCAGTCTCGGGAGATAGCCGCATGTAACAGAAGCCTGAATTTCCCTTGCAGCTATTGTCCTTTCTGGTCAAATTTTGAGGCATACGAGTGATGAAGAAAACCACTGCTGCCTTCTGTAGGGCAAGTTCTGGGCAAAGAGGGCCTGGAGCTTCCATCCCATCACCTTTCCCGAACCACAAAAACCACCACAAAGTAAACCGTGGATCTAATTTACATGAATGACAAGAAAAACACAACGAGATTAAATTGCGGGGGGCGGGGAAGAAACCCGCAACGGGAAGCCTCCATCGGGCCGGGCCTGGGCACGCTGGCCGCCGCCGGCAGGAGGGATGGCGGTGCTGGGCACGGGGAACGCGGGGACATCCCTGGAGGAGGAGGAGGAGGAGGAGGAGGGGGCTGGGCTCCGCAGCCCGGCCCGGGAGCGGCACCGGTGTCCCTCCGACGGGGACACCCCTGGCGCTGCCCCCCGCCTCACGGCGGGTCGCGACATCCCCCTGCCGCGTCCCGCCCCGCCGCCGCTTCCCCCGGTGCCGCTGTCGCGACAAAGCCGGGCTGTCTCCATGAGCCCGGGGCTGGAGCCGCTCCGGGAGGGATGCACGGCGGAGGGGCGAAACAAAACGGTGTATGTTTTTGGAAAAGCCCGCCGTTAAGGCTTCAGGCTGCTGCAGCAGCCGCCCGGCCGGGCCGAGGACAGGGGCCCCATTGTGCGCGCCCCGTCCGGCGTCGCCCGCGCCTCCCTGGCAGGCTGCGTCCCCCCGCCGCACCCCTCCGGCCAAAGCCACGTCCAGGAGCAACGCTCCCAACGCAACAGCAACCTCCACCCCCCCTTTTCTGCGGCTCCTTAACAAGGCTGCCTTATTAGTCCTGCCGGTATCGAACTGTACGAAACCAGCCCGGCGCGGGCAGCGGGAGGCGCACGGCGGCACCCGCGTCCCCCGGCCCCGGCCCCGGCCCCGGCGCGGCGGGAGCAGCACCGGCGGCAGCACTTACCCGCGGCCATGTGCACAGCTCCCGTGAAACGGTCCTTTCTGTAACCCTTTCGGCCGTGGCACCGGGCAGGCGACGAGACGTCTGGGCTTCGCTCCTCCGAGCGGCGGGGCTGCCCCCGCCTCCCCTCCCGAAATGCCCGTCCGTGAGGAGCGGCGCGCCCAGACACTCACTGCATGGAAAGGCGACGCGGACAGGTTAATCGCATCCCCCTCCTCTTCGCATCCCCTCCCTCTCCACTGTCTCCCCCTCCCCCTCCCCCTTCTCTTTTCAAGGGTTTTGGAGGGTTTTTTTTGGTTTTTGTTGTTTCTTTTTTTTTTTTTTTTTTTTTTGCAAAGTTTTGCATCTCCTCCAAATCCGCTCCTCCGCCTTCCAGCCTTGAAGGCGACGGTAAAGAATAATAATAAAAAATAAAACCCCCCAAAAAACCCAACCCAAACTTGTGTTAGGAACAATAACCTCATTTGCAAAGAAAAATCCCTGGAATGGGGACTTATTGCAACGCCGTTGGGTAGCAGGCTCAACTGCTGGGCTTTTTTCAATAAAGGAGCAAACTGCAGTATAACGCCAGTTGGCTCCTCCAGCGCAATTCTCCTAAATCATGATAGACAGATTGCGTGAAAAAACAGGAATTCCAAAGAATTTCCTGCCCTGGGAACAGAAGTTAAGGCTATATTTAACAACATCTGAAGCTGTCAAGAATGCTTTGTGGTTGGATAACAGAGCAGAAAAATGTGAAAAATGCAGGCTACTGCTATACCAAATATGGAAATATTGTTACGTCTGGTGTCTAAATCCCCATCTGGAAATACTTAGAGGCACGAAAAGAAAAGACGCCACAACAGAAGCTTAAGCTCCCCTTCCCGACCCCAAATCTTAAGCTTCAACAAGGAAACTCTCTTTGAGGACGCCCAACTTTGAGTGGGGGACACGAAGCCCGCGGGGGAGCGGGGCTGAGGCAGGGCCGGGTGCTGCGGGCCCAGGGTTTCTCGGGACCGCGTTCCCGGCCTGAGCACGCCGCGCACGGCCCGGCTCCCGGGCTGGGCGGTGATGCAAAATGTCTGGTTTCGCCCCCGACCAGCGGCAGTAACGGCAAAACCCCGCGGCGGCACGGCCGGGTTGCTCCGTGGGTACCGAGCGGGGCGCAGCCCGGCGAAGCAGAGCCACGCTCGGTGCCGCAGCAGCTGGCGGGGGGGGTGGGCGGTGGGACCGATGCGAGCTGCCGGCAGCGCGGGGGGCGGCCCGGGGCCGGGTCTCCCGCAGAGCGGCCTCCGGCGCACCGAGCGCCTTCTCTTACATCCATCGGGAGGATGACGGGGGGGTGGGGGGGGGGGGCGGGGAGGAGGGGGGGGGAAGGCCGCGGTGGGGGGGGGGGGGGCGGCGGGACCCCCCGGTGCCGCCGCCGGTGCCGCCGCCGGTGCCGGGCGAGAGACGGGGCGGGGCGGGGCGGCCGCGCCGCGCGCCAGCCGCATTCCTGGGATGCCGCGAGCGCTGGAAGCGGCCGCGGCCCGGAACGCGCGACGTCAGCGCCGCAGCGCACGCGGCGGCCCCGCGCCCCTATATAAGGCGGGTCGCGGCCGTTCGCCGCCTCAGACCGCGCCGGCCCCGCTCCACTCTGCTCCTTTCGCCATCCCTCGCTCCCGTCGCCGCTAGAGATGGGCTCCGCGGGCACCCGCCCCGCTCTGGCGGCCGCCCTCCTCTGCCTGGCCCGCCTGGTAAGTGCCGCGGCGCTGCCCGGAGAGGGGCGGGAGGCGGCGGCGCGTCGCCCCGCTCCCCTCCCGGCGCTCAGCGGCCGCCGCTCTGCTCCGCTCCGCAGGCTCTGGGCTCGCCGTGTCCCGCCGTCTGCCAGTGCCCGGCGGCCGTGCCGCAGTGCGCCCCGGGCGTGGGGCTGGTGCCGGACGGCTGCGGCTGCTGCAAGGTCTGCGCCAAGCAGCTGAACGAGGACTGCAGCCGGACGCAGCCCTGCGACCACACCAAGGGGCTGGAGTGCAACTTCGGCGCCAGCCCCGCCGCGCTGAGGGGCATCTGCAGAGGTAAGCGGCTCGCCCCCCGCCTCCCCCGGGAGAAAACCCCGCTCCCCGCGGCGCCCGAGTTTAGTAATTTCGAGTCCATGTATGGTTATGCTTTGTTGTTGGTAGCTTGGCAGAAAGGCACATGACTTCAGCAGTCTGGAATGCGATTCAGTATGTCTGAGCTGCGCTAAACGCACATAAGGAAAAGTGATTCCTGACTAACTTATTGTTCGGGCCCCGCGTCTCCGGGGGATTGTAGGGAGCCTCGCCGTAAATTGAATTTAACAGACCAGCAAATAACCTGCGCTTGAACGAGCGATTCCCGCCACTGACCCCCTCCTTTCCCTCCCTGTTGATCTCTGCAGCGCAGTCCGAGGGCAGACCGTGCGAATATAACTCCAAAATCTACCAGAACGGCGAAAGCTTCCAGCCGAACTGTAAACACCAGTGTACGTGCATAGATGGAGCTGTGGGCTGCATCCCGCTCTGCCCGCAAGAGCTCTCCCTGCCCAACCTGGGCTGTCCCAGCCCCAGGCTGGTCAAAGTCCCCGGGCAGTGCTGTGAGGAGTGGGTCTGCGACGAACGCAAGGATGCGCTGGACGAGCTGGAAGGCTTCTTCAGCAAAGAGTTCGGTCTGGATGATTCCGAAGGCGAGCTAACCAGGAACAACGAGCTAATTGCCATTGTGAAAGGAGGCCTGAAAATGCTACCCGGTGAGTACGGGCTGATTGGTGTGGTGGTGACAGTTACGGGGAGGGGGTGGGAGGATGGCTCTACGACTCCTTAGACCCTGACGGAAAGAAAGAAACCCAGTGAGACGACATAGTTAGGCTAAGCCCTCCTCTTCTCTTCCAGTTTTTGGATCCGAGCCACAAAGCAGAGCTTTTGAGAATCCCAAATGCATCGTGCAAACAACCTCGTGGTCTCAGTGCTCAAAGACATGTGGAACTGGCATCTCTACAAGGGTTACCAACGACAATCCCGACTGCAAGCTCATCAAAGAGACCAGGATATGTGAAGTGAGGCCATGTGGCGAGCCTAGCTATGCCTCCCTAAAGGTAAATACAGACTCTTCTGGCGCTCCTCCTCTTTCCAAAGTGCTTTGGGTAGAGGGTAAAGTTTGGAGAAGGAACCTCCTGCTAATGATATTATTGCTTCTCCTTTACAGAAGGGAAAAAAATGTACCAAGACTAAGAAGTCCCCATCCCCAGTGAAGTTTACTTACGCCGGATGTTCCAGCGTGAAGAAGTACCGCCCCAAGTACTGTGGCTCCTGCGTGGATGGCAGGTGCTGCACGCCTCAGCAGACCAGGACTGTCAAGATCAGGTTCCGCTGCGATGATGGAGAAACCTTCACCAAGAACGTCATGATGATCCAGTCCTGCCGATGCAACTACAACTGTCCGCATGCAAACGAAGCCTATCCCTACTACAGACTAGTCAATGACATTCACAAATTTAGGGACTGAGATGTGTTGGGGGTGGGATGCCAAAGAGAAGTTTGAAGTAACCAGCCATGGAGGAAGGACCTCTGGAAATGGTGCCCTGCCCATTTGAGGGCAACGGTGAGATGTTACGAGAGTGCACTGTGCAACTGGACACTAACGCAACAGAGATTTAAGCATACTTAAAGCTTCATAGTACTGGAGCAACTTCACTGCTTCTTTTTGGAGCACCTTATCTAATTATATACTGTTTTCTGTTTGTAAGTGATCAGCTAAATGTTTTGTTCTGGTTAAGAAAACTTTTTTTTTTTCCTATCCTGTTCAATTTAACACTATGCTTCTTTCCCCCTCCCTCCATCTCCTCCCACCCTTTCCCAACCAAGTTGGAAGTTACATTCCTTCCTGAGGTGGGCACTTGTGGGGTGTTCACAGTGGCAGCTATTATGTACCAACTGTAGTTTAATGGCAAACAGAAATCAGTTGTTTTAAAGCTGAGTATTTTATTTATCAAACTGTAGCTTTTTTTTGTTTTCCTTTGAGGGTTTTTTTTTTTCCCCCTTCCATCCCCTGTAATACTGGAATAAGTTGTAAATGATTTTAATTTTATATTCAATGAATTAAAAGAATTTATTTATGGAATTAATCATTTAATAAAGAAATATTTACCTAACTACTCTTAGTAGAGCATTGTGGTAGGCAACAGACTTAAATACAGCAAATGCAAGAGGTTTCTGTGGAAACTCAGAATTCTGAAAAGCTTAGATTCTCTGAAAATTAAACCAAGCTCTACTACAGCTGCAGCAGTGAACTAGAAAGCTGCGTCTAATTCCTTGGGTAAATGACACTGCGAAGGGGTGCAGGCAGTCTGCAACCCCATGCTCTAGAAAAGATATACAGAAAAAGCTTCTTACCATTGAAAGCGAATGTTTGACAGAGGCTGAGATGTGAATTAGACTGTCAGATTATTCAAACCGGCCTGGAATTTGCAACATAAGGTACTTCATTAGAATGCAGCACATGCAGGGCGATGATGCTGAACACGTTGGGGTGGAAGTGGTCCTCAGGTCTCACATATTTTTTGGTGGTTGCTTTTTGCAAATTAATACGTTTCTGTGGCAGAAGAATGTTTCCTACAGTCTGCAGGAGGTAGTTTGCTTTCACTAAATTCAAATTAAATGAGCTTGAAGCAATGACTTTTGTTAATCCTAATAACCCAGTGATGAAAAGTAAACATACTGTTAACAGAGGAAGAATGTGAGGAATTTCAAGTACTTCTCCAATAGAGGAAAAGGCAAAGCAGCCACTCTTTTCCTCACCTCCCCACTTTTTAAATACGTAATTATGCTTTACCCTGTGGGACACAGATGACATTTGGCTAACCGAGGGAGTCGTACTGACATTTGGAAAAATGAAACGGGGAGCTGAGAAAGCAGCATCAAACATCCGTACTACGCTGGTTAGTGTAAAGCTGCGCTACAGATGCAACCAAAGGGAAACCTGCAACAGGGTTTGTGTTTTGTTTTTTTTTTTTTTCTCCTCCTTGTCACTGGTTAGTTCTCTGGCAAAATACCCTCCCGCAGCCTTCAGTAAGAAAGCTACTTCTCATAAAAGAAACCATAAAAAGCGCGCCTGATTTTTTGAGGCTTTAGAATTGTGAAGGGGTGTCGCCCAGTGTCATAGAGTTAGCTGCAGAAGCGGTTGAGAGTCAACTTTTTATTAGATTAGACGTAAATATTTCAATGAAATAAATGGCCAAGTATCTCAGAAGCTCATCTCTGGCAGCTTTGCCTGAGAAATTACAGCCGCCTCTCTTCTGCTCAGTCACGTTCTCTCCCCGAAGGCATTCAAAACTTGAGCTGTTTTGGAATTCACCACCTGGCCGCCACGCTCAGCTGTATCTAAACTTGTCTGTACAATATTTGTTGACAGTAAAAGTGTAAAACGCAGTGAAGCGCTTTTGTTTGGCTTCTACTTACATCTAGCACCGAACACGTCACTACCCCAGGCGCTCGCTGAGAAACTGTCAGGTTTACAGGTCGGGTTACGGCGTGGAGGGAGGACAAGGACCAGAAGACTCTGCTCACGGACACACGGCAGCTGCATGCGCGTTCCCCGGCACCCCCACTGTCCCACTTGAGTGACACCCACCTTCAAACCAACGTAAGTAACAGTTCCCTGAAAAATTACATATCCGTGTGACTGTACTGCACGCGTAGAGCGCCTGTAACACCCACACCATATATGAACAAAAGCGGCCCTTTAACTCCTGCCTCAAGTGTGGCACTAGCCAGGCCCTGGATTTTATAACCTGCACTTCAGGCTTCCCATGTCTCATCACGCAGAGGGGTGGTTCTGTAATCTGCTCGCTAGAAAACCGCACCATTAGGAGAATAAGGGCTGCAGGAGCAGACCATGCAAACATTTTAAAAGAGCAAAATATGCTAAATGAACTTACCCTGCTGTAAAGCGAGGGAATGAACCCCACTAAAACGAACTGCAAGTCTTCCAGAGCTGGATCTCACACCAGCTGATCAGCCCCCACACAGTCCTCCCTTCACCTTTCGCATTTCACAGCTGCAGCGCAGAACCCCTAAAACCCACAATTCGCACCAGTCTATAAGGAGTCGGTGTCATATTTTGTGTATCGTCTTTGCACTTGCTTTGAAATCTTTATACCCTCTCTTGTCCCATGCCTAAACACTAGGCGTGAAAATATAAACGATAAAAACACAGGGTCCTTTAAGTGCAATCAGCAGGGCTTACAGGTAAGGTTAATGAGCACAACTGTAATTTTATTTCTTGCTCAAAACCTAAAATATCAACATTCTCCTTCAAGATGAATACTAAAAGAGTATTAAGCAGTTCAAACCCTGAAAATAAAGCCACCTGCACTGCATGGAGCTCCTCCAAGCCGGGGAGACCCCAGGAGACTCCCACGTGTGAATGGAGAGTCCCGGCACGCCAGCAGCCGAGCAGCACGGCCGCGGGCATGGGCTTGGGCACCGTCCCCTCCGCAGCAGCCCCGGCTTCAGCCATCCCACCTCTCCCCTCTCATGTCCCCCTGGTCCTTTGGCTGTTTATTTTTAAGCCGCTCCGATTTGTCGCGGCGAGCCCTGCGAGCAGCTGTACCGGTGCGAGTGCTGGGGTCACCCGAGGATGGAGCGTGGTGGCAGGGGCAGGTTGCTGGATCTGGTGCTGCCGCCAAAAGGAGCATTTGTCAAACTACAGTTTTAAGACTGAAGGAGTGTGTAATTTTGTATTCAACGCACTTATTGACAAGGGGTTGATGGTGGTAACCACTATGATATCAGGGTTACATATAAAATCTTCCCTACTAATGAAGGCAACACGGTGAAGACAACATTTCTGCTTCCTTTCAGTGCAGGAATATGCAGAAAACAGACTTCCAGGATTACATTAAATCCTCTCTCGCGGGACGGTGCTAGCTCACTCTCCTGAATGAGCAGCAGGCAGAGGAAAAGCTAACATCCTACCGACAGTGGGACAGCCAAGCTATTAATTAACCCTCGCCGAGCCGAGCCATGAGAACCTCCGTACTCTGTACATAAATTACTGCGGAACCCACAGCAAGGCAGTGCCCGCCGGGCTGCCGGACCCTCCTGTGGACACCTTCTGGGAATGCCGAGGCGGCACCTGGGCTGCACAGGGAACAGGCAGAGACACTGTGGATGGGTGGGATTGCTGCGGGAGGATTTCCTGCGCTCGCAGGCTCCTGAAGCTGCATGAATCCCCGCGCGCTCCGCACAAGGAGCTCTGCCGCAGACTGGGGAATGCAGAACTTCTGCGCTGCAGCTGCACAGGTCTTGAGGACTGAAACAAGAAAGTTGGCGGTGGGCAGTCGTTCAGGGTTGGAAGTCAAACCTACCTACCTACACAGAAGCAGTTAAATGTGTTACCCCAGAGGCTTGCTCTTGCCAGATGCTGGCCCTTCTGAGCTGATCCTGCAGAAAAGCACACTTTGATCCCCGTGCACATTTTAGTTTACTCCTGTTTAATCAGCAGAACTATTTCCACACAGCGCTCAGCGCACAGCAAGGGAAGGCTGTGTAGTTTTACCAGCTGCTCTGCCTCAAGCCTGTTTTTTCATGTAGACACAGCCCTGTTTTCATCTTCACAATTTTTTTCTCCACTTTACATAGCCACGTATAAAACAAAACACAGAAACGTGGAGGTGCCATGGTGAAAGCAGTAATGTACAACTAGCTTTGGAGATACCTGTAAATGCATTTCAACTCACGCACAACTGAACTGCATTGTACTGCAGTGAGATTTGGTGTCTAGAAAATGTAAACCCTGTAAAAGAAGACGTCAACCAACAACATGATACAATAAGCATCTGTGTCTATTACACTGTAATGAACAAACACCAAGAAAGTGAATAGCTGGGATCCAGTACGCTATGATTTCCCTCCCCCCTTCCCCGAAAAACTACAGAGCTATGACTTCTACATACACAATTTATATTGGAGAATATCCTGAAAGACCCCAAGGCACCACTCACATAAGCAACTTCATCTGTCTTGAAGTACACTTACGGGATGGAATGTAGCCACCGTCCAGGAGGAAAAGATTACACAAGGTTTTGTAAAGGTTTTCGTTTACTAGACAGAAGAAATATAAAGGTAGGGTGCATAGACTTGCCCAGATGGGAATCTAGCTAGGACGCGTTAATTAACAACTTAACCTCGTGATGAATGCAGTTTCAGTAAGGATGAAGGGACTCCATTATAGATACCAGTTAAACAGTCAGCAGTGTGCTCCAGCTGTACTTTGAGAACACCGCCTGAACAACAAATCAAAAGGAGCCCGGCACATTGCCTGAGTCAAAGACACCAGTTTCTCAGAAGCTACTGATTTCCTTCAGCATCCCAAACCAACCTGGTTAGACCCTAACTAGCTCATGGATTTGACAAAATCAGACATCGAGATGTCGTGGCTGTAAAACCAGCGAGTCTATTGAGAACTTAGACCAGGAAAACATATTTTACTCCACCGAAGCAGGGACTCGTGCTGGAGTGGAACAATCCCATTAAAACCAATATGGATGCCCAAGCACAGCTGGAAGCAGAGGTTGGGAGAAAAGTTTGACAAGGAGACCACTGTTTTTTTGATATGGAAGTGATGGGGACTTCTCAGGCAAGCTTTTAACACCACCCCTGTCTGCTCTTTTTCCTGAATCTCTGTACCTCATCCACCAAATTAATTTTTACCTCTCTTGCACTTACTTCTACTCTCTATTGGCGCTCTTGGCAAAATGAACGAGTTCTGGGATACAATATGATCAAGTAGAAAATCTGGAAGCGAGGAGTGAAAGGCAACAGGCAGCTTTCACAGTCACTTCTTCCTCCTTGAGGCAGAACTCAGATGACAGGAACAAAGTGGCAATGTGATTTTAGAAACACTTTTGCTTTCTCTACCAGCTGGGATCACGCAGGAATCAGCCAGCTCCCAGTGTGGTAATTTATCCTCTAAATCAAGACTCCCTCTCCCCTCCCATTTCTATCCATGCTTCTTTGGCAGATTATTTTTAACCGGCTCTGACTTGTCACGCAACCCCACAAACAGCTGTACTGATGCAACTGATGCAAAAAGAAGCCTGATGTAGAAGGATTAGATAAATACAAGGAGTACTGTGCCACTTGGAAAAAAATGAAATAACAATCCACTGTTTCTATCACTCGTAGGAGCCCGGAAGTCCGCAAAGACTTCTCCTTGCCCCAGAGGTAGGCAAGTCTCTAGTAGCTTTCCACATTTTACCACTTTATTGATTTTTCCTGCCAAAAAGCCTACTACAGGAAGATAGCCTGGCACTGCTTTTCGGCAGGGAAAGTCAGAAGTGGTGAAAACAGGCCAAGCCAGTGGAACTTTGCTTCCAAAACAGAAAAACGCTACAATGCGCAGAGCCAACGAGGGGAAGAAGCTCTCACAATAAAAGCATCATTAGAGCTAAGTCACCGTCCGACGGGTCACTGAGACCCAGCAGGACACAGCGGGAACACATTTCTGTTATCACAGACAGACAGGCAGCAAAACAGCTATCCCTGTTTTTTCCTGGTTTTACATGTCATCTGCAACTTCCCTTTCAGTTTCAGTATTTATTTCAAAGTTGGTTTTGCTGCCACTTCTTGTTTGTCTTGCATACATGTGACTTCCTTCCATTTCACCACAAATTCCCACCAAATAGAACCATATGCACTGCCATAGCAACATTTTAATACAAACACAGGGTAATCTTTGTTCAGTGAAGTACACGGTTCATTTTTTTTTTTCTCTTATTAACAGAACCTGCATCTGCATACAGTTTAACTGAATGTCATAGCAACAACATAAACACAAATGCAAGATATTTTTTTCCTTTGGAGGGAGAAGAATAAATGTTTTCAGGAAAAGAGCGTGGGACTTAAGAAAGCAGAATGAAATGTTTGTGACCAAATACGGCCTTAAGCAACATCATCACAGCTGTATATTTACTCTCTGAAAGCCTGCTCTTGCAAGGTGTTATACATTCTCAGTTCCTACAGATGTCAACAGAGAACAGCCGTATCTGGCAGGGCAAGGTCTGAACCAGAGCTATGCTTATACACAACGCGGAGGTCGGGCTTCCTGCGAGCACCACAGCGAACCTGGAAATTTATGTATTTTTTCAGACTAGAGCACATGTTCTGCACGGTAAACAGTTTTACTCCTGACGCAAAGTAAAATTGCACTGTTCGCCTCTCTGCATACCTCTAAGACCTAGCGCCAACCACACGTTTTGCGGCACGACCCTCTCTCCCTCTATGGACCAACAATTCCTAATGCAGAGACAAACGCAGCAGAAGCTAGAATTCAGGTGTGTTCATTCAAAACTTAGCTGTTACTCCGACGGGGGTGTAACGTTGTTTACCCATGACAACTCAATGACCTACGCCTCATACCCCCAGGAATTTATACAAAAAAGGAAAAGAACCAATTTCTCTCATATGGCTGACTCAATCCCACCTCTCAGCTATTGCTACGCGCTTAGTTATGCTCTATTTTTGTCCTTTATGGCCTGTGAAAGGGATGACTTCATTAAGCTTTTAATTTCTTTAAGTAGCATGTTCATTCAGGACAAGAGCCTTTACTCTTTGCTTTGTAAGCTGATGGTCCTTCAGCTCAAGTACGCCGTGAGGGTTCAGGGTTTGAAACCTGAAAAGTCTGAACATTAAAAGAAATGCCCTAACGATGCTACACACAACAGCGTGTTCCTTCTGTGACATGTAGTTTATAGTGGGAAATAAATGAGTAAGCGTAGTAGGCATAAAATCAAGCACTCGACGCACGCTGGCGTTGAATGATGAAGATTAAAACAACATCACGCAGTTTTCATTCACAGACATCATCTGTGCTGAATCAAGGCAGAGTCCTGTAGGGATCCTTGTATTATTACAATAGTATGTTTTCAAAATGGACAGAAGTGAAGTCTTCCAGGCAGCCTCATCTCCGTGTCTTGAATTTCAAGTGCTTGACCAGAAATTTAAAAATACAGCTTTTAAATTAAAATGCACTTTCTCTATTCAGCTTATTACAAGATGCTTGTTCTGGGCTAAGTCACTCAGAAAGGAATAAAAAACTTCCCCAAACTCCCTACGAAAGTGCTAAAAACCATCTGCCTCGCCAAAGAGCGCATCAACTTTGATTAAATCAGTAACATTATTATTATGAAGAATTACCACTGTTGCAGGGCCTGCACTGGTCACCTGCCATTAGTAAGGCTGTGCTTTTAGCCAGACTGCATAATTTTGATTCATTTTCATAAACAAAATTTGGAAAAGTTTAGCAAAACTGAATAAAAATATCTGAATTCCACCTTGACTTGCATCTGACGAATCACCACTGTTCAAACTAGTGTAAGCGTTTTCAAAACCAAGTAAAAATAGGTAAATAGTAACCTGGGAATGAATGGCAAACGCTACCAAGGCCTTTTACTCTCAGTTTGGTTGAACTCTGGAAGATGACCCCCAGCTTTTTTTGGGAAATTTCAGTTCTAGTAACCACCACAGGAATGCTCCTTAATCGTTTTTAAAGCCTTCTTTAAGATAGGAAAAGATTTAAATCTGAAGGATAGATTTAACAGCATCTTCATTTAAAAACAAATTATGGTTGTATTTGACTCACAAGGAAGCTTAAACTAGATTTATATAAGAAAAAAACCTGCAGGCAAACCCTTTCATACAATTAATGAAAGCCTCCAAGAGCGTAGGGAAGTAATGCAAATTACAGATCTGCGCTCCTCAGCCAAAGACTAATCACACACACATGCAGATCAACACTAATATTTGCAGCGCTCTAATTTCCACTGCGTGCTATGAATCTTAACAGAAATGCCATGCCTTTACTCCAGATGAAACATTTTCTGGCAAATGAACTGTGGCAGTTTTGCTGTTCTGCTCTTTTATCGGTGTTATTATGAACGGGTTCAAGACTGGTTTAAAGTAATTTGTGGCTACCAAGTCAGCGTGCAGTAATCACTGAATAAGAAAAGCTTATTCACTTTCACTGAACTGAAAAAATATGAAAGCAGCACCTATAGCTAGGAATCCTGGTCCTTTAAAAAGGGTTAAAAAACCCAAACATTGAAACAAGAAGTGGGCAGAGGACCAACAATGACTAAAAAAGAAAATAGAGCGCAGGTGGCTACTGCCAGGCAAGAGAAAAAACTTCCCTGTTTTACCAGGGGCTGCAAAAACACCCAAGGGAAAGGACATGTGATACCGCTGTGAGAAAAACTAGCATGCGACTACAAAGGTCTGACGTTCTTTCTGAACTTCACTAGCCAGATGTCATGGTGAACAATTTTTTAATGACAACTTGTTTGCAAAGGTGCGGGGGGAAAAAAAAAAAAAAAAAACCTTCTAAAACTTTTAACATCTCAAAAACCCTCTCTGCGCAGTGTGACTGGTAGGGAACCGACAGGCTGGTGCCCGGAAGCCTAGACTGAGAGCCCTCTCCTGCATCGCTGACACAGCCTTTTGTTACCTCAACAAGTTCCTTCACTGCTTTCTGGTGTCTTTCTGCCCGTAACGTCAGCACTGGCAGGAAGAACATTTATGACTGAAAAGCCACCTTCACGGCAGTTTAGTGCGCATCCCACGCCACCAACTTCTGGCACAAAGGTGCTGGGAGGCAGACTAGGGTAACAACCATGGCAGCAACAACCTCACAGAGCTGTTTACAAAGAGGTCACGTCCTGAAGGCTTCACAAGTGCTGACTTAGCTAGACCCTTGCAAACTAACTCCAACCGCCTATGCCAATTCCTGAGAACTCCCTGGTGCCAGTGTGCAGAGGGGCCCACCTGCCTCACGCCGCTTGCAGCACACACCATTCTTGTCCTCCCACAGACATGGGGGACTTGGATACGGTGACAAGTGGTCTGGGATCTAGGAATCTTCTTAGAAGTTAGTAACAGATTGCTCTTGTCAGCAGATGATACAGTGCAGGACTTTTTTTTTTTTTAACGTTTATTTGTTTTTAAGTAGGTAATTTAGTTGATATTCCAGTAAATACTTACAATACCTGGCTTCAGTAGGTAACTAGTAATATGAGATGCATAACAGAACCATTGTTTAGAAGTCTAATACGTTAGCACTAGTGACATTTCTACTGATTTTAAAACCCATGCTAATTTAGAAGATCAGGGCAGAAGATTAAACATACAGCAAACTGCCACCCTGAAAACATGGTTTGACCTGTCCTTAATACATTAAACAAGATGCAACCAAGTACGAGAGAAGAGAAAAAAAAAATAAATGTATTGCACCAGGCACCCAAAATGTCATCAAAGAAGATTAAAGTCAGAAGTACAGTGAGATAATTTGCAGCAGCTCAGCATGACAAAGAAATACCCTAAAAGGAAATTAATCTAATGGAACACCAGTGGTTTTGTTTGTTTGTTTTGTTTGTTTTGGTAAGTCTAAGCATTAAGACTCAAATCCACATATAAATACAAATATGTGGTCAGATACTTAGAAATCAGACACTGAGCTGTTAGGGTAAAAGGTAAAAAATATATTGTTGAAACTAACTTGGAAAAACTTTCAATTTGGGTTACTCTGATTTATTCAAGATATAGGGACAAAAGGGTGCAATGACATCAGTTTTCTTCTAGAACCAGCAATTCTCCATCTCTTTATTTACATTCCTAAATAAGCATTCCTGAATCCAAAAATAGGCAGGCAGTTTGGAAGTGCTGCCTTTAGTGATAGAAGCCAAACCAAACCTCTGAGAACTCAGTTGTATAAAAAAGGATTTAATTAATAAAAAAAAATAAAAAGGCTCTTTCCACCCTCTTCTCCCAAAGAACCGTCATGAACTGTCCCGAATCTCTCCTTCTTCCATAGATGAAAGGGATGAACTTTCACTGTCCGAGTTCTCTGCAGATTCACTGGCATCTGAGGGTGTAGGACAAACAAAAAACAAACACGCAGTTAGTTTCAGCAATATTGTTTGCTCATCAAACAGAAGCAGCTTCCTATCTTCTTTTCCTTTCAATCACACTTTCCTTGAGGACAGCTATTTCATAAGACATAACCAGTCTCATAACAAGGGGGAAATCCCTGGGTAGGACTTGGTCCTTGAAGGAGAAAACAAGACAATGTTGAGAATTTCTTTTAGTTGTTGCAACTTGGTCTTACAGTCAAGTAGGTAAGCAGAGTAGTTATCCCCCACAAAACTCCTCCTCTTCATCCACCGAGAATTTCACATTGTTCTCTTGGCTTGCTTGTTTTAAATGTTGTTTTCTGGCTTGCTACATATATATTACAACTGTAATGAATGATTAATCATTTACACTTTTTTAGCACTTCAGTTAAGACAGGGAACTACTGAGAAATTCTAAACAGAAATGGAGAATTAAGATAATGCACCTGTGTACTCCTTCCACATGTTCCAGCATCCCAAAGATGGTGTTAAGCTGTGTGAATCCATGAGCTAAGGCTGAGAGGTTAACATTGCACAAATACTTGTGCTTTAGGAGGACATGGGTGTTGTGGTCTGCTGAGATCGTATCGTGAAGCGCTCATTTCCCAAACTGGTCTTCAGCCTCACAGCCCGAGACTCCGTCTTCAACAAGCACTGACCCCGGTCACCTTGTGGTGAGGTCACCAAATGCCACTGGTCGGTGGCGCTCAAGCAGCACAAAAATAAACTACAGCAAAGTAGGCCCGTGATTCACACTCTGCTCTCATTGTTATTTTCAGTATTTGACCTGACTATGAATTTAAATAAGTTTGAGCATTTAATGTCAGAAGCTTCATTAAGGAAACATGACTGAAAGGGAGCTGATGCAATATAGGTACTGTCATGTCAAGCAAAGTCCTACAGCCAGCAAACAGGGATAATACATAGGACACAGTGTGCACCTGTACATTTTCAATGGAATTTGTTCAAGAAAATAGAAGCATTTCACCCAGAAACATCGGAGGTCACATTTTGTCTACATTAAATCTAGTGTATAATCAATTAACATTTATACGCCAGATATGTACCGAGTAATGCACACAGTAAGGACTGTTTTTGCCCCTAAGTCCTGTAAAAGCTCCTATAATCCCCTACTATCTTCAGCCATGACTGACCTTGTATGCTGAAATCAGAGCACCTGTAGTTTTTGCTACAAGCAAGTCAAGCATCAAAACATCACATAAAAGAATGTGGCAATCTTCTGACTCACAGTGAAGCTCAACAGACAAATTTTAGGTTTAATTTAGTCTGTTACAGTAGATTTTATTTAACAGGAATTACAGATTGACTTCACTCGAAAGGAACATATTTTTATGGTGTTGATAGCATTGCCTATAAATTAAGATTGCTCAGGCCTTCCCACCATAAAACTGTCTGCACTTTACTCATTATGTAAAATTTAATCTCTGGGTTTAAAATTTGCAGTGCCAGTTTCCTTCCTCAATCCTTATTTTCTGTATTTTTTTGAAAGTTTCAGTTAAAATACTTCAGCCATTTCTGAGAACAAGGATAGGAGAAATAGGCTTTGTCCTCATTAAATTCTAGCAGTCTCTCTTTGAAGGTGTCCAGCTCTAAGCTCTCCCCCAGTCTTTGGGGGTAGTAACTTGGATCGTAGGGGCGAATGATCTTTCCCCAGCACGTGCCTGTTGCTGTGGCTATGAAAACTTCCCTCTGTTCTTCCTGGGGAAGGGGGTAGATCTGAGATTGCTCGGTAAATAACCATCATTTTAGAAGTTAAATTTCCACAAGACTTTGTTTCTTGTCCTAGCCCGGGTCCTTTGAAAACAGACTCTGGAGGGCTATGGTAGTCGAGGCCCCCGTGCCACAGCAGACAACCCGCCAGACATCCACTCATCAACGCGGCAGCTGCTTGCCTGGAATGTCAAGGGGAGGTCAGCCGGACAGGCGCTCCGAGACAAGTTGCCCTCCGGATGCCCACGGAGAGGGAAGGCAGAAAGCAAAGTTGCTACTGGCAGAGCTAGGATAAGCAAGAGCAGGATGGATGGCTTAGGAGGAGTGTGCAACTGATACACAAAGCCGTATGTGTTGAAGACACTGGACTGCGAGTAACACACGAGATGCTGCAGCAGAAAGGTTTCTTCTTGGGAGATGGGAGTGGGCTACAGCACCTCTCCCGTTACAACAGACTTCTCCCTGGAGAGTCTGGAGGTGCGCCCCAGATTTCCACCCTTGGCAATTATCTGTGCATGCAACCGGTAAGCAAACTAAATACTGTTTTCCTCCTTTATTCTGTAAAGATGACACACGACAGAAGAGTACAATAATTGTGCCACACTTCAACAAAAGTGGTATTTTGTTTTCAAGTGGAGTAACAGTAACAAAAAAGCCCTCCTGTTTTTATATTCATGTTTGGAACATGCGCTTCCTGAAAGAGTCTGGAGTTACTGTGACAGGCTTCCACTCTTAACAGAAGAGCCTCCAAGAACAAAGGGTCCAAACCAAACTCATGGCTGAAGTTCAGTGTTAGTATCTTAACTAAGAATATGTAAAAAAATAAATTATGATAAAAGCTTTGAAAATCATGTTATTTTTGCCATTAGCTATTAACCTTTGCTATGTTATATCCAAGACACCTCAACAGTGAGCTATGCACTTGATTTTTATGGAATCTATAGAAATAGTTGGGAAAAAAAAAAGTAGGAAAATGAATGGTTCCCAAAACCTGAAACAGCTGCCAGTGTTCCCTGAATACCAGCTCCAGGGATGACTGCTAACTGAATGATCCTTGCAGCAGAGGAAGGTCACTGGCTTGAAGACACACACTTGCACTGCCCTGTGACAGAGCTAGGGGCACCTCCCCAGCTGTTACTGGCTCTCTCTTCCCTTTGCCCTTCTACTTCGCCTTTACAGAATCAGCTAGGTGCTGCGGCAGCACCTCAAAATACAGTTGCTCAGTCAACACTTATTTGAATCTATGCCCCTAAAAGGACAACCTCCCTGCTAGCTCAGGAGACAATGACAACTACCCTATTCAGATTAAGTTTCTGAGTCAGTCAATTTTAATTCCTTCCTGACACAGTGGTAGGGCCGACTACTGAAAAGCAAGGGACCTAGATCAAGAAACAATAGGTAAACTGAAAGTACCCAGTTTCCCTGTACTCCAGTATACATATGTGCACTCCTAGGGTGAATATTAGTGGACCTAATTGTTCAGACAAGACCCCTACCTCATCCCCTGGCATGGTGTCTCGCTCTCAGAAGCTCTTGCAGTTCACAGTGCAAGAAATGTTTGCACACGGTTTCTTTGAGAGCAGATTGCTCCAATGGATCATCTAGCCAGAACAGCCATGACCCACGAAGTTTGGTATCACTGGTACAGTATTTTCAGTCTCATATTTATTCAGTCAAACTACATACACATAGAGCCATAGTTGAGTTGTTGCAGGGAAACAGCCATAGCAAATATAGTTCAAAGCTTTTCCTCAGACATCAATAAAAACCACAGATTGGCTCATCACTGAAAAGTATGGAATTTGATAACTAAGGTGACTAGCCAGGGGACTAAGAGGCAACAGAACTGATTCCCTGCATCAGCAGCTGCAGAAAGTGAAGCTGAGACATGAAGCCTTTATACTGAGGAGAAAGATGGAAATTAACTTCAAAACTAAAATACTAATTCCTGCCAGACCTGGACTCACCTTTCAGTTAACTCCAAGATGAAAGTTTTCCCTTAGCTGAGACTATTCCAAAGTGTGCTTTTAGCTCACTCAAAAACCTACTTTGCCATTACTGTTTCTAATAATTATACTGTAATTCAGAATTATTTGTCCAACGTTAGGAATTACGCTAGGAAATAATGGAGAATGATTTCTTTGCATGATTAGCAGGCTTATTTAAAACTCATCATCCCCAGACAGCTTGACTTTTCAGAAATAACCAACTCTGTCACACTTCGCTACATACAAAATTCAACAGAAGTCTGAAGAGTTGTTTTACCTTAGTGGCTAAAAATATACAAAACAAGAATCAAGCACCAGTAAACAAAGTTAGGAAAATCACAACACAGCTTATGGGTGTAAGCCATCAGCCAGCGGTTTTATGGCAGAGCATTTGTAACAGCTTTTTTATAACAATCTTTTAGATTCAGAGGGAGATGCAAGACATACTGCACATTCCTGGCATTATTAATAGGTGTATCCTTAATTATTGTTTATTTAACTAAAATATCTAAGTATAGCATAACAGGAAATAAATATATGCTTACCTTGGCCAAGAACCACCATGTCCTTCTTCAGTGTTTTCAAGACCACAAATAACGTTGGATACTCAATTATTACTTTGCCTTTCAAATTGTCTAGGAGGCTTCTACTGGCATCCAGTTCATTGTACCTTAAAAATAAGAGAGAAGTTTGTTTTGGATTCTAATACTACCAAGGACATAATGTACACTTTCTGGAAAAAGGGGGGAGAAGCAGCTTTCTGGCAATTCAGAGGATTTTGATTTTCAGATGATATCATGTTCAGAAGAACTATCTTATGATTCAAATAACATATTCAGTCTTATTATCCAACTATATATTTTTTTAAACCCTCCTAACATCTCAGCATAAGAATAAGAGGAGAATCAAAGTCAAATTTCTCTAAGGATTGAAACGTTTTCTGAGTTCTTCATGAATATCTTTACCAAAATCGGATACGGAGATAGGGTTATCAAAATGGATACATTTATGAAAATCAGATCCTAAATTAAAAATAATACTTCATATTCTACTTATGGCCTATAACACTACAGGTTTATTTTACATGGTTAGTAATGTACCATATTTATCATGTTTGCTTATGAATTGTCAGTGAAGTAGTAGGAAGGTGAAATAAAATGCATATCCGGACAACCACTAAAGCAGAGGTATTGGAAGCACTTAGAGCTTGTTTATGTAGAAGTAAGGGCTCTGATACCCAGAAAAGATGGCACAATATCCCCATTTATGCCTAAACAAACCTCTGCTTACAGCACCGTCTGCAAGAAACCCGCTGTAGAAATCCCCACATATGCATGCGCTACAGGAGGCGCATGGCTCGGATGTGCAGTCCTGTCCCAAAAAAGGGTTCCTCTTCACCCTGGAGGGTAAAGCCAGGTACGTAACAAATGATGCCACAGTAAAAAAATAAACTGAGCATCTTCGCCACAATTATTTCCTAGAACTGTAATATTCTCTCCTAACTCTCTAACTGGAAACCTGAATGTGGGATTTTGGGACAGGAAGGGATATTTCAAAGCCCTCTGTAAAAGAAACCCTGTTGCTTTCACTTGCTACAACTGCGGCATCCAACAGATGCTCTGACATTATTACACTGCAATCTGAGTTATGCAATTCTTTCTGTAATCAGCATTATTAAATTACTACTACGTTATTGTATCACTTAAAGGCGAATGAAGTTCAAAACCAAAATACACTATGGACAATAAGTGGAGCATTTCCCATAGCTGCTCTACCTTCTCTGATCATTAACATATTATGCAATTGGGTTTTTGTTTGCCAAAACCAACACTGGATGGGTGAAGGAAATTATATGCTTTATGATTTACAGTAATGTGTGATGAAGAACAGTACACAGAGGAATCAGCACACAAGAAGAATACTGAAAGGTAAAACAGGATTTGAGTTCTTGGGATTTAAGGGAAAGTTAGTTTGAGCAAAAACTATTTCTCTCATATTCAACTTCAATCATCATGAAAATATTTGGTTTCATGTTTCTCTCAACCCAAAGTAATTATGACCTCTTCTTACTGAAACCCTTTAAAAGGGATAACAGTATATTACATTTCTTATTGAATGAATGCATTCATAACTTGTGGATTAACACACATGAACCGAAACATATTTACTGCTTTATTTACAGTACTCTAAATGCAAAGTATGGCAATACCTTTCCTTTGGCAAGGACCTCAACACATTCTTTTCTGGTTAAGCAAACATCTACCACCAAGAGGCTAAAGTAATTCACATGCCACAATACACTTTCCATTATCTCATGTTTTAGACAAAACATCTTGAGCGTCCAGCTTGGCATAAGATAAAACATTTATACTTAAAACTATTTTATGATAGTAAATTACTGAAGTGTTAGATCACTGAGTCGCAGCTTTATCTTTTTCGTTTTTAAAGTAAATTTTATTGGTTGACAGTGACAGAGAAAACGTCTGAATTTTTAGTGCATAATGTGGGCTGTAAACTTCAGGGAGAATATAATGAAGGCGCTTAACGCTTCTCTTTTTAAAACGTTGCTGTTATTGCCTATGCTATCCAAAAGACCTCAGTCTACCACATTCCCTGCTTTACACAAAAGTGCAAGTTGAGGTTTTCTGCTAATTCACCTGCCAACCCCTTCCTTGGCTGTGCACGCTTAAAAGATCTTCAGAGAAAACTAATACTTGTCACTCAATTCTAAAGTCTAATACAGGATGGCTCCTGAGCAAGACTGATTTGCCTACGGGGAAAAGAAAACTGCCCTGGGAGGCTTTTCCAGAAGCCTACACACACCCACCCCATTTCAATTTTCACTTATGAAAAGCCTACACCTGTTTGGAGGAAAATGAAATGAAACGGCATTTTTACAAGTCCTGTAACTTCCTGTACTGATCGTTCCCCTGCATGATCTGAGGATGTAGGGTGGCACTGGAAAGCAGGTCCTCCCATGTATTTGCAGGGAAGTGGTCTCACCACAGGAGATGGAGCAAAAAGAACCCGGTAATCGGATATTACCAGATATTCTTTTATGACTGTTTTTACCTACTTGTCTTGTATCACTGGGACTGCGCAGCCTGCTCAGTAAGAACCTGTAAGGAGCCGCAACCTTCTTCACGCCCTTCCTTTACTGCGCTATCAAGTGACAACCCAGTAAACTGAAAAACAGCCAGTGTTAAGTCTCTCCTTTCACTTGGACTCTTCCACGCTCCAGGGCCAGTTGCAGGAACCAGCTTAACTGAGGCTGTCATCCTAAACAAGCTCCGTCAGCCTTTCATGACAGGAGGGATGTGAAGATAAGCCTGGCTCCAAATGAATTGACCACCCTGACAGAACCGCTGCCTTAACACCCCATCTTTACATCTTTCTTTTAAACCCTGCCCCTGCTTTCTCTTTTTCTCCCACTGCCCAGTTCATACGAATCGTCTGCACTACGGCTTCCCGATCCCCCTGTTCAGTGGGACTTCTCTTTGGACCCTTCTCTCTCCATCTTCTTTCCTCCCTGGCATTTACTTCCCACATATTTTCTCTCCCTTCCATACATTCTCTCAGTCTCCTTGTCCAACACCCACCATCTAATAATACACTCCCCTGATTATTTTCTTGCCCCAAGCAAGGCTTTATGCCCATGTCATGAAGCAAGAAATAGGCCTGGATTTCGTCTTAATAAGACGACTCCATTTATAAGGACCACAAAGAAGCAATCTTGGCAGACAACAGCTTTTGATTTTAGCTGGAATGAAATAACAATAACTGCTTTTTAAAGGACAAAAACTAAATAAAATTTGCCTGCCAGCAGGCAGTTTAAAAGCCTACAAAAATTGTGACAATTGAGGAAATTTAACAAGATTCAGCAATCCCACATCAGTTCCCGTATAATCTGTTACACTCGCCCTACGAACGGCTTTGTTACCTTTCACAAGACGCTGAAATTAATGCGGCTCTGCACTTCTGATAGCATCTATGAGTTTGTGCAAAGGATAGTTTCACTATCTATAGTCATTCCACCACCTTCCAGGAATTCAACAATTCAGCCTCCTAATCTGTCTCCCACAGGCAGGAATGCCATATTAGGTCACAGCATCACAACAAGCTCCCCTCAAATGGAGCCTGTGGCTATCACTGCAGTGGCGTAACTTGTCTCCATGAATTCAGACAGCAGGAAATTCCCCGCTGATCAGGTTTTCCTGAATGTCATCTACAGGAACTTTGATTTTAATAATAATAAAGAAAAATCTGCAATCTGGATTTAAAGGTAAACTGCAACCATGCTATTTCTTTAGTTTAGTCTTCTAGACACTGAAAAGAGAACGAACCATCTAAATAATTGTAAATATTACTAAAATGCATATTTGTATAATGATGTTCATAATTTTCCTGTGAGACATCAACTAAAACTCCTCACATATTTTAAACAAAGATGACTTTTATTCCTAGAACTGAGTGGAAACATCGAGGTATTTACTTGGCATATTCAGATACAATAAATCATGCTATCTACTTTGGGCCTAGTCCTAAAAATCCAACTTTTGCTAACTTATGGGAAGAATGAAGATTCCTCCCCCCCACAATGAAAGAGGGTAGCATTTCTTAGGTATCTGCATTCGCCTAGAAGAGAGCAACGACTGGGTACAGCATTTAAAGTCCCTCCCAAGCACTCTTTCTGAAGTGCTGCAGCACAGCAAAGATAATAACTAACACATGGACTTTCATTCCTAAGTGGTGAATAACCTCTTCGTGTGGTTATGATTTGGTGAACATGGAAGTAGTGAAATGTACTCTTGAATTAGGTATGAAAGGAAAGTTATATGGCAGAAAGTAAACACAAAGTATTGAAATAATGCCCGATTTTTATATTTAACTTTGTCACTAGAATTCTGACATTCCAAAAATCTGGAGCACAGTGAATTTTGTTAATCCATATGTGTGAAAAAGAATTAGAAAATTCAACAAGCAAAAAAGCAGAGACCTTAGAAACAAGAAAAGGAAATGACTTGCCGTAACACTTCGCCCGTAACTAATTCTTATCAACAGCTGAACAATATGAAAGACTGCTCTGCTTGAACACTCTTTTAAGGAAGGGGGACAGGAGCCAGTTCAAGTTCGTATTTTAATATGAAAAAATTATACTGCAGTTTACACAAATACTTCAAAACCTCCTAGCTCCTCCTTCTACTCTTGGTCCATGTTTTTTTTCCCGGTCTAGGACCTCCATAATTTGCCTCAACAGATGTTCGCTAACCTCTCCTCCATACCTGCACAGCTCAGTCTACACCAAGACAGACCAGACGCCTGGCCAATCCCTTTTCCAGTCAGATCCCCATCTTAAGTAACACTTCCATCACAGATGCCCTTTTTCTGAAAAAAAGGAAAATTAGGACAAGAAACCTTCTCTTATCAAGCATTTGGCCCACAAGTCCTGCTAGGATCAAACCAAAAAAGCACAGGAACAAAAGTTGCCAGCATACCACGGAAACATCTCAGACACTATACATACACACAGAGAATACATAAAGGCACTTCCAAGTAACAGGAAAACCATAAAGCTGTTCTTTTTCCTTGCCATATTTTGGCCATAGACCATCCTCAGACAAAGACTGTATTAAGACAAGCTGTAACAATCTGCTGTCTCCTCTCTTTTATGGGCCATAAGAGGCCCCTCCACTAGGGAAATCTAAGAACCGCTAGAAAATAAAGTGTAGAATGGGGGAAAAAACCCAAACCAAAAAAGAAACCACAAAACCCCTCTTCTTACAAAGATATTTCAGGCAGTTAAAACATCCTGGAAGAAAAAAAAAAAGTAACACCCAGGTGAAGACAGCAGAACACCAACTGCCACCTAAATTGTTTGGCACAATAGTAGATGCCCAGAAAGATTTAATGGTTTGCTCACTTTTACTCTAGAAAAATATAGAAAACAGTTAACAGGAAGAAGAGATAAGCAAAATAAGACTAGAAGTATGTCACTGTAGAAGCACAAAGGCTGTCCTTGTTTAAACCTTGAGAATGAGACAATTCCACAAAGATAAAAACACAGTACAAGTTGTTTAATGACAATCATGGACAAATATATCAATTGATGGCAAAACCCATAAAGCAGATAAGGCACCTGCTGCAACAATTTAGTGGACTGAGCATTAAGAGTGATGTGGTAAAAGGATTCAGGATGCACAAAAACGATGTTAGGATTAACTGAGGTACAAACCATTCTGCATCTTTTAGTTACGGGAGAAAGTACGACAAAACAGAAGGAAAATGTGAAACTAGCAAATGTCAGTTTCTTGGATTCAGTAGAATGTGGTTCAAAGAATACAGAAGTAAAAGTGGATTTCAAGAAAGCAAATACTTTCCCCATCTCATAAGACATAATGAAAAAAAAGTAACAAAATCCAGCAGCAAGTGAATACGCTATAATTCAAGTGCATCATGGCAATAGTCCTTTACACATACAGGAGTTTACTTACTTTGCAAAGCCAGGCCGCTTTACAGACTGCTCAAAAGCTCAAGATTCACAAACCTTTAAGTGGTACAGAGCAGGCATACCAAACAAGGGAACACCACAATCATGTAAGGCTACTATATGACTGAGATAAAAACCAAAACAGCCTAATGAGTTAATGATAGCCAGAAGGCCTAAAGGGAATACGAATTTCACAAGGGAAAAGTTATTAAAAAGAAAGTGAGTTGACTACTGAAGATGAATGCCTGAAGTTTCCAAAAACTGAAAAGATAGTAGTGGCATCTTTAGTACAAGTGCAAGCTGTGGGCGGTTCCCCAAAAACGCAGGGAAGTCAAAATATATAACTTGTACCATTAATAAAATACTGGCATGATCACAGAGAAAAAGCAAATGACACAAGTCTGCTTTAATTTCAGTACTTCTGTAACATAGCCTCATGAAACATTACTGTAAATAATTTTAGAAGTGAGGGGTGTACCAAGGAATACCAAAGGATGCAATGAAAAGCTCTTAAAGCATCTAGTTCAGAAAACTAATAGGTCAAATCTCATTTGACAACTTAACATAAGTAGTAAGCAGTTCACTGATAAAATAAACAAAAATATAAACTGATGAGAAATCAGTCCTTGTAAATTGGCAACGTTTTTGTTATTACACTTGGGTGAATCTCCAAGAATAGGAAGAATTGATACTTCTGTATTTTCAGATCCCTAGATAGCAAATTCTAACTTCCAAATTTAGCTTATATGGAGGTAGCCTGAATACCTCTAACACTCTGTACAGAATGGTGGAAACACATCCACAAATTTATACTTATTTGCATGGGAATCACAGTGCCGTAAACCTTCCACGAAGGGGTTACTAATGCTTTACAATGAAAAGGAAAAGCTATGAAATAAAGAAAACAAATTATTTTCTTGGCAAACAAGCAGGAAGGTCAATTCCCTCCTTGGCGAGGTCGAAACAATCAGCCCTAGCTTATTTCCGTCAAGAAAGAGAAAAAACAGAGGGATTCCCCTTTGGCAGCATCAGCAGGAAATAACAAGTTTTCTCCTTCCTGACTGGAACACGAAGAGGTTCTCCTCCACTCTGCCTCTGTGAAAATGCTGATGGCTATGCTGCCATGTTTCACAGCGCTGCAGCTTCCAACTTCAGCCTATCACTTCAACTGCCCTCAAACGTGAATGATTTCGTCTTTTCTCCTAGAAGCCCCTTGCTCCAGCCTCCCCATGCTGCCTGTTCCCCAAAATTGAGAAACTTGGCTAACTTTATGTCAGCATCTCACTGTCTCTTTTTCTTCCTAGAAACTAGCAGCAAATCCTCTTTTTCCTTCAGAAAAATATTTTAACAGCAACCCAGACAGATACAGTTGAATTAAACCCCTCAATACATCTCACAACACTTATGCTAGAATGGAATAGGACAAATGGTTTGAACATTGTTTCTGCTCTACAGGCCATTTTTACCAGCCCTTTCCCCCAGCCAAGGGGCAACAGATTATTCAACAGGGTTTTCCCAGCTGCAATCTTTTCTTAGACTTCATGGCCTGTCTTCTTGCCTTCCAGTCTGCCTTGTATGTGCATGCTACACAGTACACGGACTTCCATGACGGCTTCTTCTGTATTATGCATATGTTACACAGTACATACAGGCAAGTTCCTCTCTGCTCCCTAGGAGAGATGGCAGGCTGGAGAAAACTGCTAGATTGGTTCTTGAAACAGCCTTTCCTAGATGCACACTTTCTCAGAGAGAGGAGAGAAAATCTGCCCACACATATGCTGGGTATGGTGCTCCAATGCCTCAAGCCCTGTTATGATGCAGAAATGAGGCTACTGTGTACAGTTTTATGTTTTAGAATTTTTGGTCTGCCTACCTGCTTTGCAAGCATGAAGGGTCTGAAGGTCTTCAGGTCTGCCTGCGGTGCTTACAGAACACCGCTAGATGACTAGACAGGACAAACCACTGGCTGAAGCCAACACTAACACTTTCATTGTTATCTCATCTTCCACCTTTTACTTACTCACATATTCCTCCTCTGTGAGTGGTCTGGATCAAACTTGCTCCAACATAGACTGCAGAATTTTGTAGCGGAGGCTATAATTTCAAATAATTCTTTGTGCAATAGATGCCTCAGTCAGTGACTCTCTAGCTGGGACACTCCAGAAACCCTAATGCAATACCATTAATTATAAAACAGTTCATCCAAAAGAATTCAGCATGGGTTACAAAATGCTGGATTGTTACTTTAAAAAACAGGCGCCTACTGGTTCATAAAGGAATCCCTTTCAAGAAAAAAAGAATGATTGCTCAAGATAGTAAGATGGACAAATTCTGGGTTTTTTGGAATCATCCCAAAAATCTTCTCAAAGGTCAAGTAATTGTAGTCAGACATAAACACTTGGCTATGCATGCTTCAGATTCAGACCATACATACTTCTTATGCTCAGCAATGACTAGCTTTCTGCTTTCCATCTATGTTGCATAATACAGCATTTCAATGAAAAACGTAGTAGATAGGAAAAGTGACTAGTTTTTACAGTAAAAGCTGCATCTCCTGGCATCTCTTGCTCTGCATCACTTTCGTCAGCAGAGAGACTGATGTTTAGGTACAAGCAGGAGGAAGTGAAAAATGACACTGAAATGGCTGCAGTAACAAAACTAGAAAGTCTGAAATGCCCTACAAGAAAATGTAACAAAGTATTCAGTAAGAAAAGCTGAAGTTTTAATAAGATGTGTGTCCCCCCCCAAACAAAACCCAACACTCTGGGAAAAATTAGCAGCAAGTATTAATACACAGGAGTGCTGTGTTTAAGAAACAGACTACAGACTAAATTCTATTTCCCGTTGAACCATACAAAGTCGCCAGCGCCTGACTACAGTTGTGCAGTGAAGAATGACTATTGTAAGCTAGCTCCCTGCTTTTGTAAAGCTGGCAGAGCTCCTTTTGTGCCAGCTGCTGCGAGCTAGAGAAGAGTAATGAATTTTACTGTCAATCTTCTGCTGGCATAGGTTAAAGCCAGCTTGGGGTCTGTTCCAACTCATGCCAAGGCCAGCAGTTCAGCCAGGGATTTGTCTCCTTAATTCCTGTCTCATGTATACCATGTACTACACAAATGCAAAGAGAAATTGCTTCCTAAGTAAGGCTAGGGAATCTTAAATAAACCACCCCACACTCTTCAACATTTGCAGAAAATGCAGAGGAGGAAATAATGCTTGAAACGTGCCAATTCCAGTGTATTTGTTTTGCTGGATGAAGCAGTATTTTTGAAATGAGGTTGTAACGTGATGATAAAAAGAACTGATCCATGCACCACACTAATGGCAGTGACTTTTAAAAGCAACTGAGTTATGCATAAAAAGCAGAAAGCAAAGACTATAAGCTCTGTTGGTTTTACATGAAGTTATTCACAAATGATAATGCAGAACGAAGTGCCCTAGGAAGATGGCATGAAAAATAAGAAAAAAATTAACACTACCAATATTTGAGGGTATCTGCAACGTATTTAAATATAACAGGCTTTGATAATCTTAAAATCACTGACAAAACAGATATCTAGACATCTTTAATGACAGGAAAATAAATAATCCAATATAAATATGAAATTTAAAAATATTTGCTTCCATTACATTTATATTATTCTTTGAATTCCAAGATGATTTTCTAAAAGTCTGTTGGCATATTTGCACACACCAAAGCAAAAAACTTACTTCATCTTCCTACATCTATTACTGTGACTACTGAGACCTACTAATGTGATCTAACCCTTAGTTATTTAAAAAGAATAGACTACAAAAGAAAATTCTCTTTGAGCACAGAACTCAGTCATCCAAGGAAATAACTCTCATTTCTGCCAGTTGATCTTGAGACAGGGAAGTGCTCCAAAATTACTAACATCATCCAGCCTTCTGGGAAGCAACTGCATTGGATCAGTTAAAGCAAAATAAGTGTTCACCACCATAAAGCAATGGCATTTAGTAGAGAAGAACCTCTGATACTTGTTTAGCAGATTTTCCTCCCTGTGGTCCACAAGAATTAAGTGGCAAACATGCCAGTATTCTCATGTGCACCAGCCAATGTCACCACGGAGGGTAAGAAGCCCCTTGATGTTGGAGCTGGTACAAAAACGCTTTTGGTATTTTTGGCTTTCTGAGCAGTCGAAGCATGAGCTGCACCAGTACTGCTGAAATAAAAAACAATGCTACAACTGATTCTATACACATCCCTGTACGGTGTGGCAGTTTTACAACAGGAAAGCTGCAGAATACAGTTGGGAATTGCTGTGTACTCCAGCTCCTTGAAGGATATGATATGGCCCACTGAAAGCAGTGGCCTTTGCAAAGCTTTTAAGGACAACTAGACTACATTTTCCAAGCGTCTAAATATTCTGTCAGTGCCTACCGATACCTTCAAATCCCTAAAAGTCTTCTACAACAACTTATTCTGAAACAGTGTTCACATGCCATTCTGAATACATTAGCAGGCGAAAAAGAAAGTTACTAAATAAAAGACCTAATATTGATGTTTAAGAAGGCATTATATTTTAATTCTGTTAGACTAAATGCATGTGATTAAAGACAGGCAACTATCTAAACTAGATTCATGCAGGGTATTACTGAACCCAGTAAAAGAGATATTCCATTTGTGTCGTTCAACCTCATTTAAGATTTACTTCAATCTAAGAGACAATTAATTAAATATCTACTGTAAACCAAGTCTGCTACAGTTATTTCTCTTCTAGAAATAGGATCGTTTATATGATAAGGATGAGTAAATAACTTTTTCATTAAAGTTATGAAAAACCCAGCTCTAACCATTGACTGACTTATAACAAATATCAGGGGTCTGTTGAATTATTTTTTTTGGGGGGGGTTGGTTGGGGTTTTGGGTTTTTTTTGGGTTACACAAAGCCTAATAAGAAGGTGTATTTCCCAAACCAGATTGTATAATTTGGCAGTTGCACCTTTCGTTTCCTTAGTGGAAAAAGCAATACTCTTACCATATGAAGTCACTTTGAAGGCATCCCAAATAAAGGACTGAAGACAGTCAGGACACTAATTTATCCTGAAGAAAGAAAATACTACTTTATAAAAGAATGTAGACTGTAAAAATCATCCAAGAGGCAGCAGTTAAACCTTTCTTGGAATGGTTACAGCTGAGGAGAGAACGGACACCAACTACCAACTAAATATTGCATAACAGGTGATAAAGGCAAGCACCACCAAACGGAAAACTATTACAACCCATTCAAACGCAGATTTTTTCCAAACCAAGGTTTTAAAGGAAGGAGAGAGTTGCGTAACACTCGTTTATTCAAACACTCCTTTGTAAGATTCCTTATAAAGTAAGCGCAGTTAATGAGAAGACTACCAAGTGTTGCAACAGTTACAGCATTATAGAGTGTTTGGTGACAGGTAGGGAGTAGAGGACACGAGGGAGATTATGCTTTAGGTAACTCTAAGTAATTGTGAAGTGCTCCCAATTCATACTGAAAGCAATTCTTACAAGCTGGTTTTACAGAAGACAGAAGTAAGAGTTTATCACAAAGTTCTCTAAGAACTGTCACCGCTGATGATAAAAGGCACCTAGCAAGAAGAAAGCAAGCACCATGCTGTTTGGCAGCTATCCATGACATCTGCAGACCAGTGCATTTATCCAGTTGCTTTCTCAAGTTCTGCAGAACTCCTGTGAGGAAGCAGAAATCTGTACTACATAGCTAATTTATATTTCTGGGGAAAGAAAAAAAGACAAACCAAAAAATTTAAAGCATTCTGCAAAGGACCTTCAAACTGAAAGGGCCATTTGCTGTGAAACACAGAAAACAGCCAAGACTAAACCACAAACTCCTGTTTCATAAACAATTGCAGGAAATACTGAAATCCTTCTGTAACATACTTATCTTAAAACTAGAAGACTAACATTTTATAACCCATAATAATCCAGCTTAGATGTTCTCTGAAACACCACTGCACTTCCTCAAAAATATGTAATTTTAACTATGAGAAGTATTTTTTTCAAAAGGTTCTGCTAAGCCTAGAAAAAACATCCGATTCAACAACGTCTATTTACAGCATTTCTATTATCTAGTGCTTGTGGAGAAGGAATTTTCTGGTGGGCACAGGGGATGTTTTGGATAACACAACATTCATGTAGACTTGCATGTGTTAGTAAGACTACACCAATCCTACTCGTCCAGTCTGGCCCCACAGTGCGACGGAAGAGGATTTTGCCATACAGGAACATACAGCCTAAAATCAGGCAGAATGAGGTGGCATAGGATAAGGAATTACTCCGAGCTGACAGAGGCACTCAAGGCTACACAAACCCGCAGTTAAGAGCTCCCCACTGTTAAAGAAATGTGGATAAAGAAACCTGAGAGCGCTCTATCTGCGCTCAGCTTTTGTTCCATGCTGAACACCACTAAGCAGCAAGCCGGTCCCGTTTCAGTCACAAGTACTTCCACTGCAATTCCAGGTACTGATTTGTAAAATGAGAGCGATAAACCTCACATTAATTTAACTGGGGGGGGGGGAGCCAAAAGGAGAAGAAAATAAATTCTCTCTCACTTAATTGCAGTGCAACTACAGTAAGAATTTAAATGCCCTCACAGAGTCTTTGTCACAACAACTACGCCAGCATAACCGTGCTGAGAACAGCTGCTGGCAGAGACACAGCTTATGTCGACAGAAGATGCTTTTCTGCTGACATAGCAGTCCCATCATTTCAAACAAACTTTGTTCTTTCTTTCAGAAATGGATTTTTCTTTCAATATGCTGCTTCCTTGACCTGTCTGCACTGCCACAGCTGGGCCTGCTCCACCAACTTATATGGAAGGATTCACATAATTTCCAAGTGAGGAGTTGCATTTCTCAAGTCAAAATACTTTTCTATTTTAACATTCTACAGTTCTTTTTAAACTTTACCTTAACTAAGTAGGATAAATACTAATTACTGTGACTTTAACATCAACCCACATAGCTGGTTCTGGGAATACAGATGAGGCTCAAACTTAAGAATATTTAAGTGTAGCATAACTCCTGAGATCCTTCTAAAAAGCTTCGTGAAGAAGAATTCTCTCTCAACAAAACTGACAGCTACAGAGGCATTATACAGATTTCAGAAGAGGAAAATGGTTAAGTAACAAACTCATGAGCACCAGAGATGGTCCACTTTGATATTCAACTGGTTTCTCTCCCAAGCCTTCTATACAATTTATATACCCTACTTCAAAAGATTAAACGGTGAACTTCACCTGCTATTGCAAAACTAATTTTTTCTTCCTTTCTAAAAAAAATATGAAAAACCAAGCCATAAAATACAAGGGAAAACCCCACCTGTGTATAAATTACTATAGTTTAAATATACAAATGAATATTCAATGCCGTTGCTTGAATACTGCCTTTCCAGTCACACGCTGCAAGAAGATCTACAGCAGTAACATGCTGAACACATTTTCTGGTCTTACTGCATTAACCTGAGTTGACCACTTGAGAAAGGGACAGAGGTTGTTCATGCTCTGGGAACCTGTCCTGAGTACCACTATTAACAGGTGAGCAGAAGAGTCTGTTAAAAGTATTTTAAAAATGGGAAATTGTTTCTGATCTCATTTCCCGGAGCTGAGCTCTAGAAGGGCTTCTTTACGTGGGTGCAACAGCACATACAACGTGTATGGCTAAAGCGCCTGGGCTGAACAGCCCTTCATGGAGCACTGGGAAGAACAGTAGAAAGACAGAGAACTGAGAAACCTCATCTGCCCAGGCGCTTCCGCAGGAAACTTTCCAGGGTAGCTCACAATACCAGCATTTCTCAATTTTCCCCCTGAACACCCAGAATTCGGCTATTCTTGAATTAAATGGAAATCAGCCCAGACATTTCACTTAAAACTCATTGACAACTCTGATGGCAAATGTTACGACCATATTCTAAATAACGATTGCAAAGAGAAAAAAAAAAAATCAAAACCATGAAGAGTTTGGGGCTTGAATGTCAAGTATGTTACACATTTTTGAATAGTAGTTACTGGTAAAAAACACTGCACAAACAGGAAGCTCAGTTACAACTAAATTTTTTTTAATATACCTTTTCCCCCCTTCAAAATAATATACTATGCTTCAGGGAAGCATATTATTTACATTTGTTACATTTGAAGAAAAGAATGTACTTTAGGAAGCCTAACTAGGAATCACTGGTCAACCACAATAAGCTATGATATTAAGCTGGTACATATCCTTTTCAGTAACAATGACAACAGGGTGGAGTGTTCAAAATGGTATTTATACCAATAAAAACTATTTCTTTAAAGTTTAATTTTGAAGTTCAAGATTATTGTCTGTTCTGGAAACAAAGAAAACAATTCTGCACAAGTCTGAATTCTGGAGACTTAAAATCCCACACCCAGAAATATGGTAACATGAAGAGTGATGAGCTAGTAACTTTGAGAAAAATGTGTTATTTCAAATGCAGTGACTGGATGCTGATAAGCACATAATTTTTGCTGCAGTGATTTAAAAAGACAGCTCTCTTCAACCATCACTTCAGCTCTCTTGGGGAGGTTAGCATATCTGCAGAGGAGCTTGTAGAAGGGAACGGATGTCTCCGTTTCTGCTGGTCAGTACAGTAATTCAGCATTTGAACACAAACCTATCCTTGCTGCAGACATTGTTACATTCGCGTGGACTGCAGAGGAAGCAGCTCAGGTACAGGCACACTCACTATTCCACCAGTGTGGCTGTGAGTGTCCCAGCTTCTTAAATTGTCCAAGTATGAGTCAGCTGAATTTATTAGTCAGTAACTGCACAGAAATTTCAGCGCTGACATATTAAAAGACAAAGAAATAACATTTTTGCTGGATCACTTTCAAGATGATTAGTAATTACTGAAATTTAATCCATGAGATTATATAATCTCCATTTGTAATGTTATAGACTAAGAAACGTATTATTTTTGTTATTTTTAATATGCACACAAACTGAAGAACCACCTTACCTGACAGAGTTTTGTTTCCTGTTTTCTATTTTCATTAAAATTTGTACATCTGACTGAGGAGACGCTGTATAGATTTTTAATCTGAAAAAAAAAAAAAAGCAACAGAGATGAAGAAGCAATTATGTACAATGACGTTTCTTCCTATCATCTCTAAGAGATGGATATTTTTTGCACATCAGCAGCCAAAAGTACATATTTCTTCATAAAGACAATATGCTACATACTAAGTTTTTCCTATAAATCAAGGCTATAATTACTAGTATGTTTTTCTAATTACTCCAAAGAAAAGGTTCACTGAAGTTAATTATGGTTACATTTTTTAGAATTACTGTTGCTTTATTTGATCATTATGCCACGAGTCGATTTCGTAATCTCTTCCTGTTTTAATGTGGTGGCTATACTCCAGGGCTAGTTGGCTGGTGAATGTTGGGATGGCTTTCATCACGGGAATTAAAGATGTACTGCTGACTGGGACCTCAGCTCTGCATGCTGAAAGTGCAGCTAGTTTACACCATTTATTCAGAACCATTCCCTTCTTTTATTAATGCATTAGAACAACTAGGCGGAAACGTTATTCAATACACACCTTTGACAAACTACAGGATCTGACTCCACTGGGTCAATGTAAGGCTTAAGGATATCAGCGAGAGTTTTATCGTCAGGAACCCTTTCACCAAAGATAAAAATCAAATACATAAGACATGGTTCATCGCATGCACAAAAATCTATTATCTGAGTCATTTGGAGGAAGCTACAAATTTGCATGCTACAGTGGCACAACTGAGTAGTTTATGGGAGGATCACAAATGTGTATCAATTCAGCATAGGTAACTGACAGCTTTATTGCAATTTCAACACTGGGACTTCACTGGCATCTACAAGGAGTAAACAGATGCCTATCTCTAGTTTCTAACCCTGCAGCAGAAACATGCTGTTCCTACAGCCCTAGGAGGAGACAAGGGCATACTTCTCATCCCCCTTCAGGCTAGGAAAAAGGAGAAAGATTTGTCAACAAAAGCTTGTTTTTTTGGTCTTTGCAAAATGTGCTTGTGGGATTTCCTACAAAGCAAACAATGCAACCATTTCATCCTATATGAAGGTCAGCCCCAGTGTGCAGGCGAGGAGGGACGGCAAATCTTGCTGAACGTCTGTTCCATGAGAACAGAATGCATTAGGTCTATGGGGTATCACGAATATACGGGCTGCTCTGTTTACACAGAGAAAGGGACTGGCAATCAAACATTCTGCCTGATTTGAAAAGCCCTCTAGCTTTCAAAGAAGAAAGGACTACACAGATTTAAGTATTTTTTTTTCAATTTAAATGCCTTTTTAATTAAGACTAAAAATAATATTCGAGTTTACCTTGTATAATTGAAACACACACTGATCAAAATATTTTGCAGTTCAATTTCAGCAGACTAATTTAAACTTTATAAAAATCTGTTTTTCAAGCTCTGTACCCTTTTAAAGTGTATTCAGCATGACAGTGAGGAAATACGAGCTTCAAATGCCAGTAGAACTTCTTCTCCCTGAAAAAAAGAAAGAAATGCGTATTCTTAATGTTAGCTGGTACCTACTACTTGTTTTTACTATGATAAAGCTCGGTAGCATGACACAGGTGCAGAAGAAAATATGCAGTCAAGATTTTGAATGGCATATGTGAAGAGTAAGAGGGGCATGCAGAGAAGCTGAGAGGCACTTTGAAAGAGGCACTGCTCCAGATTCTGCTGAATTTCAAGTCCTCATGGGATAAAAATCTGTTCCTTACAAATATAGGTAAGGTATCACCAATAAACTGATCAACAGCAGTTCACATTTTAAAAGGGAGTATCTTCCAGCTGATTTTCTATATGTATAGCTACCCTTTCATTTCAGAAATGGAAAATGCTTTTTGGCATATCACCTAGGACACACTGCCAACCTGTGCAACAACAATAGCCAGAGGTCCCAGCTGAGGCCAGGTTCTTTGTAAAACAGGGGACTCGACCCTTCACAGCAGTAATTGCCTAAACAGAAAATGTGTCGTGGGCAGGGAGGGAAGCTGCATTTTGGTGTAACATGGATAACAGAAGTCAGAAAGAATAGACGTTTCACAGGAAGCTCAGGAAGCTTTTGGTAGAGATTAAAATTGATGCCATGTTCCCTTCTCCAGTTTGTTAGTTTTAAGACCCACCCTCCCTCTCCAGCTAGCACAATTAATACCTGAGAACAGAAGCTACTGAAACATGGTTCTGGTGCAGTATCATCTTAAGAAAGGCAGTATTACCTAGAGGATACTTTGCTAGATTAGGAAATCTCTTTTTGCCTCTTTACTTATCTTCACAAATGCTGCTGAAGTCAATAATGACTTATGACAGAACATTTTTTTCTCTCGTTACTCCAATTCTCCCATTTGGTATGGTGAGTGTAACAGTATTTTTCTAAAAGAAATCCCCTAAGAATAAGCGCAGTCTAAAAGGTAGGCGCATGTCCCTTTGCTCTGGCTCACAATGTTACACTCATGTCAAACAGTAGAGATTTGGAAGAGGAAGGAGGGTACTAATGGTACTCCCCCTCCTGGCTTTTTTTTTTTTAAAGTACTACTTAGGACCTATGAATCATTATATCCAGGATAATCATGATCAGTTATGCAAAGATTTTGATACTACAATTAAAAGTAAACACAGTGTTGTTCCAACATGCTGTTTAACCTGTTTATCAGGCAGATGAAACATTATCCAGCAGGTTCTAGCTGGCTGCAGAGACAAGTGTACGTGCATCCGTAGCGAAACAGTAAACAAGTTAGCTGCTAAATTCAATGAACTATGATACCATTTTTAAATGCAAGCACTTTATAAAAAAATCAAAGTGCTCTTATCAAATCAATAATCGTTCCCTTACCTAGTTACTCCTAGGAGAAAACTGAGCTTTACAGCTGAACTATGCACTATAGGAAGTAAGTAAAATCAGAAGTGTTAATGTTAACCAAAAAAGAGCAAGCAAGAACCCTAGCTCCAAAGAGCTAATAATTAGAATAAAAAGAACTAATGAAGGCCAGGGTCCCCAAAGCATCATGTGACTCAGCAGAGTTGTGCAGCACACCTTGTGGTTCTTCCCCCTCTATCTGGTCACAATTTTTAAAGCTGTGGGTGAGAGCACCTTCCTTAAATGAGAAGGTGAAGGTAGAGCACATCAGATCTGAAAGAGGTAAGAAGATTGTATGACCAGAGTTGGAGGATAACAAAGAAAACATTATTAATCACACAGCATATATAACCAGAAGCTGACATAGTATCTTGCCTCATGAATTTTATGCTATTTTGCATATTGGTGTGATACTGTCTTAAATTACCAAACTGGAAAAGGTTTTGCAGTAACTCAAAATCCATGAGTGGAATTTTGGAAGTTTTCTGCAAGATGAGTGAAACGAGGTTCTGCAATTCTTCATCTTGACAGCTAAAGGAAGCACCAATGCTACTGTATGCGTAGAACAAACTGGAATACCAATAGGGTTATGGGACCAGTTCAGCTGACTTGCTATTAACAAGCTTGTGATTCCTATGTTAATATTTGGCATTTAACATGCCATGATATTAATTCAAAGCACCTTCTCAAGAAGACTTTAGTAGAAGTTGGTAATCTTTAGACATAGAAATAGGGTCACCATCATTAGCTGCAGGAAACACTAATGATGGGCACATTTATTAAAATACTTATAAGGACTGTTCAGATGAGGTTTTTGTTATATGTGATCAATTAAAATGAGGCTTTCTAGCATTTTTTCATTGAACTCCTCATCTTCTGCAAATTTTTTCTAACAGGCCACGTTCACCTACTCTAACTGACCAACCCTTCCTGTGATCTGGCCTTTTAAATCAAGACAGCCAAAGCAATGGGAGTACTGCAGATCTTCCTCTCCCAAGTGGAAACAGACAAACCACGACACAGCTCACAGAAACATATATGTGACCTAGAGGGCTGTCTCTAACAGAGGCACTTGGAAAAGAAATGTTCAGAAGTACTTCTAGCTATCTGCTACCTGTTGTTAGGAATACTCTTTCTGTGCCTGCAGAAACAGTCATCACACAGCACATTCTGATTTCACATGCAAGACCAGTTCCCTGTGGGCTCACTGAGGCAGACTCTGCTCATCACCGCAGCTGTATAATCAGCTTAAGAGGGATCTTTTCAGACTTTCACCCTCCCTCCCCCTTCCAGGCACAATCTAGTCTATGGAATAGTGCACAGAAAGAGGTATGAATCAGGGAGCCTGAACACTGAAGTTAAAAAGATCATTCCTTGTCAAAAAGTTTAACTTTGGAACAACAGAAATGTTGAATTTTTTTTCAGCACGCTAATACCGAAACTGCAGTTAATTAATCTCTCTTCAAAGTACTCTTGTCTCAAAGTAAATGGCAAGCAGAAGGAGGCAAGACAGATTAAGAACTGTGTAGACAGAGGCAAAGGAAAAAGAAGCTTAGAATTGGAATAGCCTCATACTCTTTGCTGTACGATGAAGTCCTGAAAAACAACCCGCTGGGTGCCTGTTATTAAAGTGAAGCATCCCTCACCATCACTAATCTCTGCCCAGTTAGAGAACTTGATGTCAACTGTAGATGCTATCAAAGCTGCTTCACAACAAGTTCTGATTAAAATTAGATATCCTGGCTCCAGATCTTACTGACTTCATTTTCCATTATGGCTCACTGGGATAGTATTTCCTTCAAATACAACTGACATGTACCATGTTCATTTTCTAAATGAATTCTTAATTCAGTAAGTCATCTGCAGTTGAGTAACAGCTCACTGCATGAAGTGTTCCATGCCGCTCAGCTGCCATGGAACACCACTCCACAGTTTTCCTGAATACCAAGGCACTGACTATAAAACTATCAAACGGCAGAGATCTGGATGAGGCACAAGCACATCCTTGATGTCAGTAAAAGCAGCATCATAGCCCATCCCTGCATTGCTTGGCTTCACAACCTATTTTGCCTACTTCAGAAGCATGGAAACTGATCAGAGGCAAAAAGAAGAGCCAAGCACCTCTTTCCCTGCGTGAGATGTAGCTGCAAATTATGTTCAGAAGTGCACAGGCTGTTTTGCAATTGCTGTTCTTCTAAAGCAAAGTAACTGTCTCCCTTTCGTTTCTTCCAGAACTTAAAAAACCCTATTTTCTATAATCAACTGTAGTTTTCACAGAACTACATACAAATGATTTTTTAATTGTTCACAGCAATAACTGGAAGATTTTTATTTCTGATGTTACAAAGACAGCAGGGGTACATCCAAAGTGGCTGTTACCTTCAGCTAGCTCTCAGGACAACTGCAAAACTTCTCACCAGCTTTCATGGTTAACGCTGTACCAACGAAGATGCCCCAAGTACTGCAGGTGAAAGCAGTACAACTGCTGGGAGTTAAAGGACGGATCTACAAAGGATTCTGGGACTTGGACATACCAGTCAAGTGCATTGGCAGATTTTTAGAAAGGCCCAATGTTTATGTATTTCTTAAAACATGAAATATCTCATAAAGCTTAGCTTTCTTACTTAGGTTTCCTCAACTGTCAATTTTGCCTAGATTTCAGTAGAAGGTTTTATGTATATGAAACTTTTAAAATGTGTGCATATATATACACCCACACATAAAATAAAACATATATTGACAAAAAAAATCCAAATGAATCACATTTTAAGATACCAATTGCAGTTCTGGCTCTGCAGAAGTACTTCGCTGCCAGCCTGCCAAAGATAGCGACTCACTGACGATTTTGTCTCTATTTAGCAACTAATATTCTTGAAATGTGTTAAAAATAGTATACAGGACATCTTACCTCAAAGCGCAAACACTGCAGTATTTCCTGTCTGTGTTATTTTGAATTGACAGAAGAGATGAAAAGGACATAAAGAAGTTTAACGAAGGACCAGTTATCCTTTAATTCGACAATACCCAGTACTCTCTCCTGAAGTTTAACTGAAATACTGGGCGTTCAGTATCTACACCTTTGGACAATAATGCTTTTCTCAACTTCCTTAAGCAACGAACATTCAGCCAAAGTTAAGTGACTAGATTCTCTTGTGGATTAAAAAAATTTTAAAATAAGAGAACACGCAGAGTGTGATGATTTCATTCCCCCATCCCACCCGAACTCTGTGTTCCTAGCACCAGACTGACTTTGTTGTACTTCTAACAACAGCACAGAAAAGAGGATGCCTCCATTTCTTTGAAACTTCATCAAGCTAATTCCTGGATTTGATGTATAAACAGCAAAACCGAAATATTTCTACTAAAGGTTCATATGTTCCCTAGTTACAGTAAACAGCAAGACAATCAATGAAGAAACTGAAATGCACTTCCTTTGTAACACATATGGTCGTCTATCAAGGGGCCTCCCAGCAGCAGGAGATGTTACTAACCATATGTTTTGCAATAATCAAACGTGCCAGGCTTGAGCTGAGTGTCCTGTGTAAATCAAAGGGACACTGTCAGGGCCAAGTAACCCAAATGATAATAATATGCTTTAAAAAATAAAACTGTCCTCTTTAACGTCTGCAAATAAACAAAATTACTGTCAGATTCACTATGAGAATAAAACATTTCAGTTGCTAAAAAAAAGAAGAAAAAAAAAATCTCAGGTCCAGAACTCAGTCAGTACTCATCCTCACATGGGGATGTTCTGAAAAACCACTGATTTGCTGAAATGCATGAACATCCTGCTCCTGATCACTCCAGAGTAGCATTCCTTTGCCTGGGAACTAACTTTAGTGGGTCCTAGAAAGCAAGCAAAACTATGTACTAACAACTAAATTCCCTAAATTCCCAGTTTAACAGCTCCAACAGTGTAATATTAGCCCAAATCCCAGCTCAGATAACTCCATGGTAAATTCTCAAGATCAGCAACACTTCAAACAATTGAATTTAATTATCCCTACCTAGCTAAGGATTAGAGCTGACATTTTACGACTTTCAGGCGTAGCTCAAGGTAGCTTCTGTAACACAAACTCTCTCTTTACTGACGCTAATCCCAAAACTCCACACTATATTCCTCAGGAACACATGTAAGGGGAGTTAAACAGAATAGGAGAGTCAATCACCAACGATGCTGAAAAGGCAGAGGTCCTCAACACTTTCTTCGCCTCTGTCTTTACCAGCAGCGTCAGGTCCCAGGCTTTGGGAACAAAATTGCCGATTGATCCAAACACCAACCCACCATCAGTGAAGGAAGAGTTAGTACATGAATTATTATAGGAGCTTGACCCCTACAAATCAATGGGCCCTGATGCCATCCACCCGAGGGTGTTGAGAGAGCTGGCTGACATCATCGCAAGGCCACTCTCCATAATCTTTGAGAAGTCGTGGAGAACGGGGGATGCCCCAGAGGGCTGAAGACAAATGTTACCCCTATCTACAAGAAAGGTTTGAGGGAGGATCTGGGTAACTATAGGCCCATCAGCCTCACTTCAATCCCTGGGAAAGTTACGGAATGAATCCTCCTGGGGGCCATCACAAGTCAAATGAAGCACGTGATTGGGAAAAGCCAACATGGCTTCACTAAGGGCAGATCGTGCTTGACAAACCTGGTGGCCTTCTATGACACAGTGACTTGCCTGGTTGACGTGGGGTGGGCAGTGGACATTGTCTACCTGGACTTCTCCAAGGCCTTTGATACGGTCCCCCACAGTCTCCTCCTGGAGAAATTAGTGTGTTATGGCCCAGACAAGTGGTATGTGCAGCAGGCAGGGAACTGGCTGACAGGCTGCACCCAAAGGGTGGTGATAAATAGCTCCTTTTCCAAGCAGCAAGCTGTCACTAGTGGAGTCCCCCAGGGATCAATATTGGGCCCAATGTTATTCAGCATCTTTATAAGTGATCTGGATAACGGTATCAAGCATAGCCTGATGAAGTTTGCAGATGATACCAAATTGAGTGGGGAAGTAGACGCTCCAGAAGGCAGAGCTGCTCTGCAGGAAGATCTGGGTAGGCTGGAAGAGTGGGCCAACAAGAACCTTATGAAGTTCAACAAGGACAAGTGTAAGGTCATGCACCTGGGAAAACATAATCCAGGAGTGCAGCACAGACATGGATCCACCTGGCTGGAGAGCAGCTCTGTGGAAAGGGACCTGGGGGTCCTGGTGGACACGAAGCTCAACATGAGTGAACAGTATGCTGCTGCGGCCAAGAAGGCCAACAGGGTGCTGGGTTGCATCAAAAAGGGCATCACCAGCAGAGAGAAAGAAGTCATTATCCCACTCTACTCAGCGCTTGTCAGGCCACACCTGGAGTGCTGTGTACAGTTCTGGTCCCCGCTGTACAAAAGGGATGTGGCCAGGCTGGAAGGGGTCCAGAGAAGGGCCACCAAAGATGATCATAGGCCTGGGAAGCTGCCACATGAGGATAGGCTGGGAGAGCTGGGTTTATTCAGCCTTGAGAAAAGAAGGCTCAGAGGGGAGCTCATCCCCATGTACCAGTACTTAAGGGGTAGCTACAAAGATGGAGACTCCCTTTTTACAAGGAGTCCCATGGAGAGGACAAGGGGGGATGGACACAAGTTGCTCATGAGGAGATTCCAAGTGGACACCAGAGGAAAATTTTTCACAGTGAGGACAGTCACCATTGGAATAATCTCCCCAGGGAAGGGGTTGACTCGGCCACGTTGGACACCTTCAAGAGTCGCCTGGACAGGGTGCTGGGCCATCTTGTCTAGACTGTGCTCTTCCTAGAGAGGTTGTACTAGATGATCCCTGAGGTCCCTTCCAACCTGTGATTCTGTGATATATTTTGTTCTCAGAATTAAACCAAAGGAGAGAAATTATGGAAAAGGTTCCTCCTTCTTCCACATATATCATCTGTTCAAATGCTCCCAAGCTGCAGGCATGCCTTCCACCAGGGAAGGAGACTTACAGCCCACTGGCCCCTCTTGGCGGGGAGGAGAGGGGCAAGAAGAATTTTGTCTGGGGGGTGCTGCAAATGGAGCAGGGAGGAAGCTGGTGGAGATGCTGATGAAGCGTAAGTAGCAAGGAGGGCTGGAGCAGGGAAACACAGCCTGCAGAGCTGGGGGAGTTGCACTGCCCCATTTCAGCTTCCCATGGCTGTCATCATCGCCCACCAGGGAACCAGGAGTCATGGAGTTGCAAGCTCCTTCCCCTTTTCCCGTTTGCCCTGCTGGTGGGAGCTCCCCAGTTGCTGCCTGGAGCTCCCCAGTTGCTGCCCAGCCCTCATTCCAACCCGGTCATGTCCTCCACCCCTTTCCCAAAGGCTCCCTATCCCAACAGGCCACCCCAACTCCACAGCGGCATGTCTCCACAAAGGGAACTATCACTTCTATTGGAAAATAAGGGCACCATAGGAAAGGCAGGGCGAAGCAGCACGTTAAAAATAATTTGCGAATAAGGTGTCCTAAACCATCTCTAAGTCAGATGTCCCATGAGTTCATAAACTGGACCCAGACTCTGCTTTCTAATGACCCTCCGCTATCTAGCTGTTCAATATTACATGTTAGTCTGATCCATGTGTTGCCCAGCATTGGTATGTAGGCTTTCACAACACCGAATTTAGCAAATAAACTAATGGAAACCAGGAAATTAAGAGCCTGGTTAACACATCCAAACAACCACTGATCTGTCCTCCAGAGCTGGCAGGGGCAGGGGATGACACAAGAATACATCTTGTATTTCTTTCTTTTGTATTACTCCAATTCCTGCCTTGTACGGCCTAACAGCTTGGCTCACATGGCGAGTGTGAAGAGGACATCAGAGAGGACTGTTCTCAGCTTTCTACGCACATATGTAGAGCAGCTTTCAACCTCCACCCTCTGGAGCAACCCCTCTACAAATCTCGACTGACAAACAGCATGAGAAGGGGTCCAGATCTACAGAAGAGTAGATATACCAGACCCTGACTGCTGTCAGGTGTTAAGCTTACATAAAACAACTATTTGCCCAGCTTTACCCAATTTGAACGTAATATTCAACAAAACATCATGGGTGTCATGAAGTCACAGGGGACAGGTGTTAAGGGTGATATCTGTTGGTACGATCAAACCTGAGGTTTGATTCCTCAGGAACACATGTAAGAGGAGTAAGCAAAACATGCCAATTTAAAAAAAAAAAAAACCTGAAACCAAAACAAAAAGGTTAATTTTTAATCTGCATCACTGAATTCAGGCCATTGCTATGTGAGTGACAGTAGCAGCAAAAAAGAGGAAACACATCCTTTGTGTAGTATTCACCAAACATATTCCATACCCCTGGACAGCATTTACAGGAAAGAGGCAGTTATTTCCTATCCTCTTAAGAAGGGAGAACATTACCTTGTTCTTTCCGATGGGATGTGAAAGTCCCAGAAAGGCTAGCATCCCAAAACAACCACCACAAAAAATACACCAGGACTTTATGATTGACAACAAACAGTAAGGCATCCTCCCAGACAGCCTGTGAAATACTTTCACGCCTATTTGCCAGCAAGTCACCTTCCTTGCCCCATCCTCTTAGTTTTCAAATCTGCTTCTGTTAAACAACATAAAGCACGACATGAGTGAAAGCATAACTTGAACAAAGCTTCATTTGTTCCCAACACAAGCTACACCTCAGTATGTACCCAAAAAGGCTTTCTACAGAAAAAGAACTGAAAAACATGGTATATGAAGACAAATTTCTGTCAGCACAGCATTGTACCATGCCCAGGATCTTCCCCATAGTGTCAAACCTCCCTGTATCTGTGCCTTCTCTGCTCTGCTGTCCTTCTCTTAGCTGCCGATTCCAGCATCCCTGGACCTTCTGTGCTTGCTTTGGCTCATAAAGACTACTCCTTACCCTGTACTCCTAAGGGTGTTTATGTTGTTTTAGCCACAACATTGAAGAAATTCCCCAGGAAAGTTAAACTCAGCTCTAAGCCTGAGATACTTCAACAGCATGAGACTAGCACAAGATGCCTGTAAAAGGTAGAGCATGTGGCCAAGGAAAAGAAAGTCACTGCAGAGGCAGACAGCCTCTGCTCACCTGACTAACACCTGCAAGATTTGGGGCTCTCCCCTGGTCTGTTCTGACGCGACAGCCTCAGTGATGTATAAATTTGGGGTAGAGGGAGGAAAAATGCTCCTGATTTCCTTCCTTTCCATTGATCCACCCTGGGTTTTCTGTAGCAGAAGTGGTAAAATATGTACCTTTATAGAATCTACATCTATATAGAATTCTACATCTGTTTTATGCCATGTTTTATGCAAAAACAAAAAACTCTGCTTTTGCTCCAGAACAGAAGAAATAATACAGGCAAGCCTGTGAGCAGTTTTTCGGGTTGGTTATTACTTTGTCAGAGAGAGACACCTGGTGGCTAGTCAGCCCTCAGCCACCAGCACCTCGCCTGGCCAGACACCGCGCTTCACTTCAGTTTGTACGTCTCGGAGAAGAGAGGGGAAAAACGCATCCTGAAAGCAAAACTTGCCACCAGAACTACGACCATGAAGAAAGAAGCGGAGGAGCCATCAGGGCTAAGTGGCACAGCTGATTACTGTGAGAAGCTCAGAAGGCATTTATATATGCTCCCAGTAGATCGTTGAGCTGAACTCTAGACCTGTTACCTGCCATAATGAAATACTTTGTATTTCAAAGTATTTTCAAAGTAAAAATAAAAAATTACAAACTCTACATATCAGAGAAAACCCACAGAGTAGAAAAAGGGAAGAACATGTAAAGTCTTCTTAGCCTTTTTCCTGAATTCATACCTGCCTGTCTGCACTTGTGTCTTTAAGTTGTGCCGTATCAAGCATCCACATCCTCCAGCATGGCAACTCCTAACACAACCGTATTGGAAGTACCTCTCCAGGCTTAAAGTCAGCCTTTCCAGAGAGATGGATTTTTGCAATCATTCTACATCAATCCTCTATCATAAACCGTTAAAGAAGGGTTTTCTTTTTCCAGCAACAAAACTAAATGTTAATTAAAAGATGGCAAAACACAACAGCGCTGATTCTTCCTCCTGTTACTCAATGTTGGTATTTTTGAAAACAAAGCATGAATTGCATAAGCTGTTACACTGAGCTCAAAGAGCCTAAACAAAAGAAAACCTGCAGCATGAAACATTAAGTCTGGATACCTTTTGTAAAAAAAAATTGTGCATCTAACAGATTTTAAAAGCAAGCACACCAGTATGAATTCAGATTCTCATCATTATGTGTTCAGTGAAAACAAAATATTGCTGACTAACCAACTGAAGACTCACATGAAATTGAAGGTTGTTGAATTTTCTCTTCTTTTTGTAAATCCAACGGGCAATGTTTTCAGGTCAATATTACACCTTCGAGCTTTGTTTCTCAAGCAGTATAACTAGCAAAAAATAAAACCAAATTTTTAAACAAATCTGTATAATTTATTCAAAACCTGGAAGTTAAACAATAAAGGAGTAATGCTGACAGGACTTATGGGAAAACTGTAGGAAAAGGCACATTTAATGAGGTACTTTCTTTGACTTTTCAAAAAACATCATGAATGAAGAAGTTAGTAAAGTAAGCCTAGAAACTACCTGAAGCATCTTCAGACGAAGTTTTTCCACGGTTAAAAAAACGTTATGCCAATGACCTCTTTACGGTAAAGTTTCTTAACATATCGTGAAAGCCACTGACAGCCGTACGGGTGTAATACCACCCAAGGAGCTGTTTTTTGGCCTACAACCCCACTCGTAAAAGGGATGCACAAGCACCACCTCAGCCACTCTAACAAATTCCAATTTGAAGGTAGCACTAAGGATATCATCCCATAAACATGCCTAGTACCACATCCTAAAAACTGCCAGCTGTGTAGCATCTCACCATCTTTAGCACATGTTTTCAAGACATCATGGTGATAAGTACGCACATGGAGTATGACTTCTCCCTGAGAGAAAGCCAGACTCTTCTGAACTTATTTTGTCATCAACATGAGTTCTCTCTGAGTTTAGTGCTGTATTTAAAGATATCTTTGCAAGGCTGGAAAACAACATGGCCCTGCTGCCTTTCTGTGACACATCAATAAATCAAAGTATTTTGGAGTAGATTTTTTTTTTTTCCTGTTCCACCCTCTCCACCCTTCTTGATCTTGGTCTTCACAGTTTATCATCATAGGACTTTCAGGAAATGCTATACATTTCTGTGATCTCATTAATGCTTTACTGGAATTGGAGGAGTTTCAACAAAAATCCACTCTCACCCTTACAAGGCTGGGTTTTACTTCATTGTAGCTTAGATTTAATCTGTGCAAACTCTAGTTGCCTTCTTTTGGTATATGGGGAAGCGTGTAATAATGTTGAGGCAATTAATAAATCCGTGGTTTACCTGGGAATTTTGTACTTAAAAACTCAAAAAAGTTGTGGTGGAAGGAAACATTCAGGCTTTCTTAACACACATCTACCATCAAACAGGAAGAGTGGTCATGCGCCAGTTTTAAGAATGTATGCTGTTAGCAATTTATTCTACTGAACAATTGGACATAGCCATCAATACTGTTATTACATAAACCTAGAGACTTCTTTTGCCCTGTAGCTCTAAAATTCAGGGTCATTCCTACCTTCATAAGAGAGGTATCAGCTCTGAAATCTAGATTAGGACTGCCTCAGCAGGAATTCAAAGGTAGTCAGCCCTGTTTCCAATATACCCAGTTGCTAATTTAAAACTTACAAGTTTTTTTGTTGCTGGACTATGCACAGTAGGATATCGAGCAGCAGCATCAGCTGTCCTTCCTACATCTTCCAGGAAACGATAATCTGAAGGTAAAAAAAGAACAAGGAAAAACATAGCGCTAACCTAATAAAACCAATGAATTTTAAAAAACATAAGAAATATTCTTACCGCTCAAAAGGTTCAAGTCAGTAAAATTATCTACAGAGACAAACGCTGTTTTATCCCTGACTCCATTACAGCTCAGCACAAGCTTATGCTTTTTTACACACAGTAGACTGAAATGACAAAAGGAACAACATTAACGTGCCCTGTTCAGCATGAGTGGGGAAAAAAAACCAAAACAATTTAATTCAGATAACAGATACCTGCACGAATATTTCATGCACCGTGGACATCTGTACTTAGCTTCCTCTTCACTACATGTTTCGCATCTGAAAGAGGTAAAAAGTATTCTTAATGAAGTGGTATCTTTGCGCCTGACTGGCCTGGGAAGGTGCCTGCTCAACAACCGGGCACTATGGCATCAACCGGTATTTTCAGGAAAAGTTAGCTGAACCTTGACAGAACAAAGAAAATATAGACACCCTGGACTAGGTAAGGTGACAGACAAAATAACACAAGCTGTGGGGAATATCTCCAAAGCCATAGAGGGAGTCTTACCTATACTAAAACACATCGTAGATGTTTGAAAGAGAAAAAAACCACCACGCTAACAGCAGAGATACACGCATAGCAAGGCTGTATCGTTTATGCTTTGTGGCCTGGTTGTATCAGTGCTGTTCTCCATTTATATCACCTGTAACGTGCATCGTGCCATACTGGCTCATAATGCTCCCAGTTTTAGGCAGATAGAAAATATATGTTGAGGATTCACACTAAAACCTGAACGCTGCATCCCATTTTTCCAATGAAACAGAAAAACCATGACAATAGAGCCAGCAAAACTTCTGGCTGTTAGTAGTGCAAACCCCAAAGTCAGGGAACCTCTCAGGCACAACGTGGAAGCTTAAGGAACATAGGTGAGAAACATAATTTAAAACAAATTCCATTATAAACATTATCTTCTGCTTTTTAACTAGACTGTTACAACAGATGTAATTCCCATTCTTCATAAAAAGTTATCAATACATTAACTGAAACGATGGCCGCTTTTCATTTAACTCCGACAAATGGGGAAGGGAAATAACCCTCCCCTCACATCAGTGAGGTTTTCAAGGGTGGCACAAACCCACCACTTCCAACTAGCAGAGGAAAAACGCTAGCCTCAAAATACGGTTCCTCCTCTCCCCACGGCGCGCCCGCCGCTCGCTGACAGCGGAAGCATTAAAGACGAGAAATTACGCTGAACAAGGATTCCTTTTTTATTTTAATACCTCCACGGTGCCCCATGCACTCATATGAAAGGAAACTGCCCCGCGTAGGGCCCGCGGCGGAGAGGGCTGCTCCTCTCCGAACACGCAGAGGAGATGGGTGAGGCGCGGGGGCAGCAGGGCTGCGAGGCAGCAGCCCGCCATACCGGGCACCTGCCCGCCCCGGCGCCCCCCGCGGATGGGGGACGAGCCCGGACCCCGGCGGAGGCTCCCCTCCGGGGCAGGCCCGCGGCGGCCCTTGCGTGAGGAGAGGCCGGCGCAGCCTCTCCCTTGGGCGGCCCCGAGTTTCCGCGCAGCCGGAGGGAGGCGCCTCCCTCTGCAGAAGACCCGATGGGGCTCCCGGGTGCGGTCCCGCGCCCTGCCCTCACCCCTACCTCTGCAGGGACATCTTCCGCCCGCCCGCCGACCGCCGAGGGCTCCCGGGGCCCTCCCGCTCCGCCATGGCTGCGCTGCACCGCCTCCCCACGCGGGGCCCGACGGGGCCTGGCCGGGGCGGCCGCGGCCTTTCCTGGGCGACAGCGCCGCCTGGCGGCCCTCAGATAGCGGCGACCTTCGGGCGGCGGCGGCGCCGGCCCGCCCCGGAGCAGGGGAGGCGGGCCCCGCTCCCGCCCGCCTCAGGCGGGGGCCGGCCCGCTCCCTGCAGCGCTGAGCGTCCTGGAGCCGGGAGAGTTTAGCTCTGCTGCTCAAGGCTCCGCTTCCCGGGTGCTTGCTTGTGGTTTTTTAACCATAGAAAACATCAATAAAAGGTAAAGGGATAAAAGGATCCTGACAAAACCTCGTGTAAGCTAAGCAAGCTCAGGGCTTGTTCTAAAAGTAAGGGTAAAAAAAGTAGGTGACTGGCTCAGAAACCAGAAAAAAATTAGCTGCAGAATACAGTTACTTGTTAACATTATGGGACAAAATTGTACAAGATCGCCTGCAAATGCCTTCAGGAGCTCCAGGAAAGATGCCTGGATACAAGAGGCTTTCCAAAAGGCAGGCGGCAGCGTATACAAGTCACAGAGGATGCTTTCAGCCAACCTCCAGCTCCGGCGACGCGGTGCGTGATTACCTGTCAGCATCCTGCTGCACGAGTCCATCGTGCTGTCTGCACGGGATGTGCGTTTTTTGCCTCAACTACAGAAATGCAGATATTTACGTCTCAGCAGCCTTACAATACTTCAAGCTATTAGTTTTTAAAATACATAATTTCTGAGACACGCTAATATAAACCATAAATAAAGGCAAGAGAGAATTTCCAAAAATAGGGCAATGAGACTAATAAAAATCTACATGAAGCAGAACATTTTCTAAAAGATTACTTTCTTAGGAAAAAAAATCTATTTGTCAGAACATCAGTTCCACAGCCAAACTCAGAGCAAATGACAAGCGATGCTGTCAGACTGTAACGATCTTGAAAATGCAAAAAGTGAGACACTTTCTCTAAACTTCATCATCCCTCTGTAGTCTTGCTTTGTCCTTAGTTTTACCAGATTTTCTCTCAGGGAACAAAATGGATGCTTCTATATGAAGTGTAAAATGGGATGTACACATACGATACCCTGTAAAAATAAACACGGTCACTCTGGCAGTATTCCATGGCAGGAAGCGTGTGCATTTCCCCTTGGTAAAGGAAGCATTGCCACCTAACAAGTATCCTTCTAGACGATTTTTCATTGTTACTAAGGATGAACTGTACAATATGAAACAATAGTAAAAGACAGACAGCTTGGAAGCCTATTTTATTATACTCCGGTAAGTACCATTTCCTGTGGATCAAGACAGTTAAACTCAAGTTGTTTGAACACTCCCCTTCTCCCCAGTGTAGTCTGGTGTCATCTTGCCATGTACTACTGAGCAGACTTTGGACCAATAACAGACAGAGACATATCGTTATAAAGAGTGCTTTTCCTAATGGTAAAATTGTTCTTTTTTAATAAAGAAAGACGGCTGAACATTTTAGGCTTAATTAAAAAAAACAAACTGAAATGACCTAATAATGCAAAAAAAATATTGAATTTCTAGGTTGGTGAAATGCCGATTATAATTTAGCAGCAGCCATTCAGAAGACATGCTGTAGTTGATTTTTTTTTTTGAGAAGTTACAAAATATATACACAATATATCATCTTAAGATGCCTTTGGCATTCAAAAAGTTAACTGAAATACAGAATCTAAAACTCAAAACTACAGTAAGCAGCTCTTCTACAACAATTTATACAATGGCTGTAATGCTAACTGCTCTGACTATATGCATCATATACAATGTGCGGTCTCATATACCATTTCCACAACGGTACACAAAAATATTTTAAACAAGAAATCCACATAAATAATGTTTTCTTTGTAGTGAAGTATGTGACCAATGATTTAAAACAAGTACCTTTACAACAGAAACATATCCTAATGTAACCAGCACATACAGTCTGAAAGATAAAAAGGGACTCAAATCATCTCTGATAAGGCCACAAGCACCTTGTGTTAGGAAGAGCACCAAGGCAACACGGACAGAAAACACAAAAGAGGTAGCGTGCCATCTGTTAAGATGTATGTGTCCACAAAGGACACAATAAAAAAACGTTTAAGAAAAAAAGACATATTGTACTGTGGCATAATTCACTTTTCATATATAAGCTATTGCACATTGAGGAGCATTAGCCAGTATTGCTCCTTAGTATTGTATGTCTCCAGCTTTCCTCGGGATGGTTTTTTTTGCAGTGCTGTTAAAGAGATTGCTAGGAACACTTGAGGTCCTGAAAAATTCCATGCTCAGATGCTCAGCTCCAGGAAATTATGCAAGGAAGCACCGATCAATTTTTTTCAAAATCCTCTATAAAAGTTGTTGCCGTCTTTCCTTTCTTTCCTTTTTCAATGCCATTTCTCCTTAGGAGGAAGTCTTTTTCTTCTTGAGGTTCTTCAACCAATACTGTATAAAACGATTCTTCAGTTTCCTAGCAATTTTGCCTGCAACGGATTATTACTTTTGCATCCAATCAATGCAGCAATTCCATGTTGATGCAAAAAAATCCAGGACAGAAACCTTAAAGGAAGCACACCGAACCACTTTCTATGAAGTGCTGCTGTCCTGGTTTGAGATGAGGAAGTGCGTCAACTTGAACAACTGGAAGCTGATTAGTGTCCTGAGTGTGAAAAAAGAACTGTGTCTTATGCCAGCTGCCATCTTCAATCTGCAACACACAGAAGCAGAATATTACATTTGTATCAAAGATGACCTCCAAAACGCAAATGGGAAGAGTGCTTAAAGAGTGAGAGGAGGAGGAGAGGTGTACAGATACATTTCTTGTCCCGGCAGTTCCTAAAGAAACTGTGTAATTTAACAAATGCCATTTCTCCCGTGCAATACCATGGGCACTCCTGGCACAACTGGAACAACGCCAGCCTGGAATCCAGCCAGACCTGATGCAGACACAGAGCAGCACGGCTCGGAGCCGAGCGCCTGTCGCTTTGCAAGCAGTCCTGGGCTCGTACAGACTCTTAGATCGCTTGCTAAATTCACCTCCAAATCTGAACAGTAGGTCTCAGATTGTGAACTTTACAGGCACTTGAACGACTTTGTCCTTGAAGAACAGTCATGGGGAATGAGAGCCTTTTTGCCATCAACTTTGTATTGTTTATTGTAATCCTTTAAAAATCTCAGTAAAAAATTGATACCTCATATAATTATAAAATAACATAACATTGTCTGAGGCTGAAAGTGCCTCGATGTTTGCTAACACTCCATTCTTAAAAACCATCAAGTGCAGTGGACACCACTGACAAGTGAAATCCCTGCAGAGAGGGAAATGTGTGTTTCTGCAGCAGATCCGTACAATACACCGTTTCCCACAGAAAGAGCGACAGACCTTGTGGAGTCTCACAGAACAATGGCACTGCCCAATAGCCATCACTGTATGCCTTAATTTTTCTCAGGGATTAAAACAGTCCCAGACAGACTGGGAGGTGGAGAGAAGGGGCTTCAGTGGCCATACCTTCACTGCATGACACAGGCTAGAGCATCTCATTAGTGTATTCTAATAAAGGTTGCAAGCATAACAGCTTCAAAGTGCCTCAAGTAAAACCACTTCCAGTCTTGAGATTAAAAACCTCACTTGACACCCCTGTATCGATATGGAGCCATTCTCACGTCTTTCATTATTGTAAATGAAAGTAGAGCTATGAAATACTGAAAGCGTAAAGTGCTTGTCTCCTATATTTCATAGTGTTCTACCAAGACATTTACCAAATGGCTCGCATTGTGGTGAGTGGAGTAATTTAATAAGCATTAGAAAATTAATAAGCTCCTCCTTTTTTTCCTAAATACAAATATGGTTCAATATTTTAGTTAGCGATGAAGTCCATCTCCAGACAGCATTATTTTATTAAATAACCAAACAACTGACTCATAGTCAATTAATTTAAAGATACTTAGTTGTCCAAACAATAATTTCCAGCTTGTTTGAGCCTGAGATTTTGTGTGAGGTAACCTCAACAGAGCTCTTACTGAAGCCTGAATTTTCATTTTGAGAGTAACTGTTCCTAAAGTTACCTGGAGGGCCTCTTTTTCTGTCCCGATCTCTCCCCAGCATCTTACTAGAGTCTTCAGATATGTGGCACTCGGTGCAAACAGCAAGTGTAGATACCCTGTATTACTGCAATTGCTTTTATGTTTGGGTAGATGTTGAACTCAGTATCAAAAGGTTGGCATATAGAGACAAATGCAGAACAATGTAAGAAGTAAGCTTTAAGGGATGTGAATCTAAAGGATTGTTATTTATTGGCAGAAAGTTAATAGTGTCTAAACAGTGACTCTATTACGGTTTTAATAATGCTAGTGCTAAAAAGTATTTACCATGCATTCATCCATAAGCACCTTCGGTTCAAGTAGCGTATTTGCTTTAAATATTTGACCATTCCATCCTTTGAAGCTAACAGACGTTTTCTGGCCACCTACTTTATTTAATCTCCACATTGGTGTGTTCAGACAGTGAACCGTGATGCTATGGGTTGCTTCTGAGCTCAGTAAATGAAGGAAGTTCATCTGCACTTTTCCAACGCCGAACTCCAGCTAAGTTCCAAGAGAAACACATCGTTAGGACTTACAGCTGGACTGTGCTGAATGGCCACAGCAACGCAAAGTGAACGCACGTACATGTGTGGTGTTCAGGCACGGGAGCACGTATACATGTTTGTACATTGGGATCAATGCCAAAGAGCGCCATTTGTATTTTTCAGGAGAGCTGTTAGCTTCTGTTATGGTGATTATTATAAACAGGACGTTTTCAAAGCTTAAATATAAACATTTGCTAATGCTTACAACCTTGTTGAAACACAGCTGGGCAGAAAACATTTTTTAAATAAAGAAACTGAAGCAAATTATTTTGTCATTCAACCAAAGATATTATCAGCAGCAGTGTTTTAACTGCAGCTACATCATTCTGCTGTTTAGTCTTCTTAGACCACAGGTTCTGGCAATACCTACAATCCACTAAAATCCAAAATTTCATAAGCATACTTTGATTTTAGACAGAAAATATAGTTACTCATTACTCAACAAGAATTTCTCCAAGACTAGGTCATATTGAGGGGTTTGAGGGGTCTTCTAAATGTAGGAACGCGTGTGGGAACTTTGTGGTATTTCTGATGCTCTTCCATGACTACAGTGTATATGCAAAACTCCACAAATACAAAATTTCTATTCCCAAGGGTTTAAGGACTACATGTAAAGAGGAGCATAGACTAATGGTATAAAGGAAACCAGTCTCTGCCTAATGGCACTTAAAAGTAGCTAAGTGTTGAAAAGTAGTCATAATTTTCATCCTTCCCATCGCAATGAGGGATTGCATTTCTCAATGCAGGGCACTCAGCTGCCCTGAGTGATGAGTTACTAATGTAGCTTAGAAGCATTTCAGGCTTATTTTTATGCCTTGTATAGAAAAGTATAAAGCAAAACAAAATAACTCTATCGGCATGGAAGGTAAGTAAATTAACGAAGTGGGAGTTATACTAACATATATTGTCTCCAGAAAATCTGTAACTTCTGTAACAGAACATAACATGCGTCCCTCTGCAAAGACACACGTTAAAACAATATAACATCTTTTCATGAGTTAAGTAAATAAGCATTCATGTGTTCAGAGTTCCAGCACAGATACAGTCTCTCCGGAAGCAATGCATACCTTTGTCACTGACAGCGGCGTTAAACATGTCTGACCACCTGCAGTGAAGTTGCAGAAAACTTCAATGGCATCAGAAGGACATCCAATATTTGGGTCAATCCAGTATTTTCCTATTAGTATATAATACAAGATGGAAAATAAAACAAAAATAATTGTTACTAAACAATTTGCTAAAATATTCCTACTTTTTGGCAAGTATTAGATATATTATCACCATAGCTTCACTAGGAAATGAATAAAAAGGAGCATGAAAGTCTTTTCACTGTTATAATCCTACTAGGAACAGATACTGAGCAAAATTATCATAACCATTCAACTCTGGTCACATATACAATGACTTCTGAATACTGTCATAGTTTCAAAAATGTTTTCTCTTTCTACAGCTAAATAGTGAGAACAAACGGTATTTCCAGTCTGCTCTTTCTGTATTAAAGTGTAACTTCTTTAATTGGGGCTGGGCTTTATACAGAGAATATATTCAGGATGTAAACATCAATCTAAATTCTCTTGCTCTCACAGCATCTTGAAGATCCTTTTTTCCCCCACTATCTTTCTCCCATCAGACACTTCTAAATGATGTACCCCAGTGATGGTAATAAGGAGTATTTGCCATTGTGAATCCATGGGATTTGGCCCAGTAAAAGAAATAGGACACACACAAAGTATACCAGAATTTAACTTTCCTTAATTTATGGTTAAATATGGGTGAGCCTGTGCTCTACAATTTATATGGGTGTGTGTAATCCCCTGAAGCGGATGTCTGTGTCGGTGACCTCCGTGGCCCTAAGGGACTGAGGCTGGTTTAGGAGAGCACAATTCTAACAAGGGTTAGGCTCATCTCTACCAGAGTCTTAAAGAATTGATCTGTCATTATATGTGCTACAGAACAGGGATATCCCTGTAACCTCTAACTTCATTTCCCATTTCCTCCTCAGCTTGTTAAGGCTAATACTTGATAATAGGGATATTTACAGGTATTTGTTATTTTATTAGCCCCTCAGAAACTGAATTATGTCACAGTATTGACATTACAGCTTTGAATAATTACTTTTGATTTGAAATATTGATTCAGGATCTTCTGGGATACAACAACTGTCAATGTACCTGACAGCGGGAGTGCATGGTATACAATTTTCTCGTTAGGAATCTAGAAACTGATCCGCACAAAATTCATTGCAGATTAGCTATAAATACTTGGGAAACTTTTAATCACAAGATTGGATTCGGTGTCAAATTTTCTGGACACTTTTGTTTACTTTATATATATAATCTGTGTCTAATCTGTATGACATTAAATAGCTACATACTTTCATCTTTAAAATTCAGAAATCTTATATTAAATAAGGATAAAATGAAGATAGCTGTGACAGGCACACTGCAACGGAATAAAATAATAAAATCTACACAATAGGATTTTGATGTTGAAAGTAACATTTGGAAGCAACACATTTCAAAGCCTAGCTGTGTTCAAGCTTTAATGAAAGTGGGCACTTACCATCGGCCACTTTACGTTCACAGTTAAGCAAATCCCTGCAGATGCGTGCTGGGTTATCCCGTGTGCCAAGGGGGTTCTTGATACTGTGCAGTAAATTGCTAAGGTAGTGCAGTGTTTTGAATATCTCTGTACTGTGATCTAGGAAAGTTACTTCAGTATTCTGGTATTTCTGCCAAGGGCCATTAGCAAATGCGTTACCACAAAGAAGTATCACAACAACAGTGTATGCAGTAAAAGTCAAATGGCCATTGAATAGCCAGACAGAAGCAAAGTATTTATAATGCGTGCAATCAGGCATAGAAAACAGGGTGAGAATAACATTCCAATAAACAAATTAGTACGTTTTATTAAAATTATCAGAGCAGTGAAGTTACAGGCAGGTTAAGATCATGCAAATGCATCGTTATGACATGTTGACATACAGGGAAAAAGAAAAAAGAAAAAAATTAATGCATTTTTAAAGTATACTTAGCAGTTTCAGATTTTGAACAGTGAAATCTACTCTTACAGACTTAACCTAGAAAATATACGCAAATGTATTTGACTTTGCCCATGTAAGGAATTTTCTTGCAATCAGCGGGACCACACACTTGCATGTATGTTGGTATTTTTTGGATCAAGGCCTAAGTGCCATGATCATTATCTGTGGCTGAACAGATACAGTCTGCTATGTGTGGTAGTCGATAAATTTCCATTACTGCCAATCATGACAAAAAGATAGAAATGCTGCTGTTTCTCTTAACTTTGTTTCAATTGTATCTTATAAATCCTGGCATGTTTAATTATATTCTACAGTAATTAGTTGCTATCTATGATTCACTTTAAGTCTTTGTAAAGAAGCCCTATTCTGTTCTCAAGAAGTAGAATTATAATAGCATACCCTGTATGACAATGTAAATACATTGAAATATATTACCTCCATCTGCAGTGCAGCATTTGACTCGATCAAAGCTTGAACAGCAGCATTGATGTCCACTTGTTTCTGAAAAAAATATATTTCAGAATATAGAATGATGAACAGGAATATTGTAAAATGCAGGTGGTAAATTCTTTAAGCACTGTAACAACATACACGATAGCTCCATTATTTTGTCATTTGAGACAATAATTAATTGTAAAAACTTACTTTTAAAATAGGATCCTCCCATTTCCAAAGAATGCAAGCATGCATACAGAAAAAGCATATTTGATTTTTATTAGCAACCCCATACCCAATTTAACGATCATACTCCTGGAACCTGGAAAAAAAAATACTATAATAGTTGTTACAGACTAACATCCCAACTTATTCCTCCTGGCCATTTAATAGATATACTTAAGAAAACCAATCCAGGTAAGTGTGAAAAGGCTTTACAGAGAAGCACACAAAGAATATCTCAATCAGCCATCAGCAGCTGACAGATCAAAGTAGTCTTCATGATGTGTGAACAACAACCAAGACTGACAAACTAGCCTCCAAAGGAGGAAGCCTGTTTCTTGCGCATCTTCATTCTCTGCACTTTGTGTGACATATATACCAAACCCAGACAACAGGTTTGTTTATTTTTTAAGAATTAAGTCACTCACACAAACATCTAGTTCTTGCAATTTGTTCTTGGATTACATATATCATTACAGCTTTAAGACACCTCAGATACTGAGCCTGTCCTAACTGGCACAATCCCTTAACAAACTAAATCTGTGTGTGTATATATACAGGGAGAACATCTGGGCCAGAAAACAGCAGATAAACCTTTTAGAGTGTGATGGAGCTAATCTACGTCAAAAGTATGAGCATGTCCACGAGCGTTGCCTGTTGAGGGCTCAACAACATGACAGAACAGAACTGATAGTGTTAGATGGAAGCTTCAAAAATACGTTACTGTAGTGATGGAAGCTATAGAAAAATTAATTTGCAGTTTATGTGCAGTGACGGAACAATCAATGCATTTCAAGAGGATCCTGCCAGCTTCACTTTCAAAAAAAGACTGTACTGTAGGTTAGGGTTGTTATAGAACTTACTCTTGGTCCTGGTGGTCCAGGAGGGCCCTGGAAAATGGAAGAAACCAGATATTAGGTGCTTCACGTGTTTATATAATGCAATCACAACAGAAAAATATAGGCATGGTTTTTTATGCACTTACAGGTGGCCCTGGCTGGCCCTGAGGTCCCTGAGGGCCCTAGAAGAAATGGAGATAAACCACAACAGTTATAGATGAACCTCTCAGCATTTATATTTATGTATTTTTTTTTAAATCACAAAATGTCACAACGCGTACAATAAAGATGATGTGATACTGTTTTTGGTAAAGCTGTACGTTATTAATTACTAAAGTACCATATTCTGTTAACATGTGAATATTCCTGTTAGAATTGCTGGGTCATCTGGTTACTTTTTTTAACCAATTACTTTTGATATTAAAGGAACATTAGAAGACATACAAAGTACTAATACATAATGTCCTATACATCGTGGCAGCATTATATGCATGTTGCCAATACATGTACTACAAGGGATGAGTGATCATAAAAGCATTATAAATAATGTTATGGGTAGTTGTAAAAGACCAACTCATGTGCTTTACTCCATGAGTATCTGCTAGGCATTTATTAGCTCCATTTATTAGCAGTGTCAGTTTTTCAGCCAGAACACACTGTGTTCATTGTTAAATAGTGATTTTGCAGGCTTTCTTCATACTCAAGAAGTTATGCCCTTATCTCATCATACGTGGCATCATTTTAGTATTTAGGACAATGCAGTGGAGAGGAGAAGGAACAGCTGCTTTTCCCTAGCTTATAGTACTTACAATGCACATAGTCTTAGATTTAAGTTTTAGGCTTGCCTTAGGGTCAGTCATTGACCCTCTCAAAAACAATCTGAATTATCCTTCCTTTGAGCAACTATTCACATTAAGATGGAATGATTATGAATATTTATTAATATACAGTGATACTTGTTTTTGTCAGATTCTCTTCATCAGTCACTATACACTCAAAGCCTCTAGGAGCTGCTGTAACATAAACAACAGCAAGAACAATGACAAGGAAAAGAATAGGTGGCAGTGCCTTAACACGAGCAAAAGAGAAGGAGGAATGAAAGGCGTAGGCCAGACTTGCACCACGTATTAGTAAAACCTTTTAACATAACTGAGCTAATTTAAGCAAAACACTCCTTAGCCAGTGCTGCTTGTACCAATTATTTGAGCACAATAAGCTGTTCCAGAAAAAGCCCTCTTACACCAGTATGGTCACGCTAGTACTAAGTCTCTGCCAAAAGAGAGACAGTCTTATCTGACGTGGTCATGCTGACAAATATTGCGAAACTGGCGTAGTCAAAGAGGTATTAAGTTGTAAATCACTTAATATAGTAGTAAGAAGTATTCGTGCTGTAAGATTTCATAGCAAGATCTGCGTGAGTGTCACTGAATACTACAGCTGCTGAACTAGGGCTGTGCTTCAAGGTGCCACCAGCAAGGGCAGCTGGAAATGGTTAAAGAAAGGCCAGATTCAATCTTACATTGATTCATGTATATTTAAAAAAAAAGGTTCCTAAAGCAGATAGGAGTGATTTAGTACCTAAGTCACTGAGGCTCCAAATTTGTCAATTTTTAGGAGAATACCAGTTGCATTTCATACTATCTCTAGACATATTCGTTAAGGCAGAGCACATGGTAGCTACTGGGGAGTGCATCTGTCAGGGGTTACACAATGACCTCCAGAGCTGCACAGGCTAAGTGTGCCTGCACATCACCTGCTCTGGCCATGTCAGAGGGGCTCAGGTGCTGGATCGTGAAGGGTGCGAAAAGTCAGGGCCATCACGTAATTCCTAGCACCAGATCTATACCAACAAGGCTACATTGAGGGACAGCAAATTACTTTTGAGACTGAGACCCGTGTTTTACAAATGTTCTTTGGAGAATTAGAATTGAAGCAATTTCTGGGTGTTCAGGGAGATGGTCTTCTGATACTTAACTAAGAAGACTTCAATGGCACAAGCTGTAAATATTGTCAACTTTTCAACTGATGCATCCCGACCTATTTACATTTCATCCACTTGTACTTCTAGAAGGGACTCAAAGCCATCTTTTAAGTAAATATTTACTGATATTTTGTAAAGAAATTAATTATTGATGTCGGAAAATGGAAATCAAAGAATAAGTCATTTCAGCGGATACAATAGTATAGCAAACCCTGTGGGTTCTGTGGCAAGCTTCCCTTCATTCTTCTGAGTGTGATTATTGCCCAGCTCAAAATTTTCTTTGAAATCCTATTACTATTAAATAGGCATCAAATATTATTGTTGCTATTCATTATTACAAAACTGATGAGACATGAGTCTGCAGAGGTGATATTCACTATTTTGGGGTGGTCCCTCAGCTGTTGCAGATCAGCTGGGTTTCACAGAGCTACACTGTTGTATGCCAGCTGAGAAGGCTGACCTCCGCATTTCATTAATCAGATCAGCAACTCAGGTGCTGTTAGACTGCTGCAAGATCCCATGTGAATATATTACTGAACTATATGATCATGCTTGGTGAAGTATGTTTATTATAAAATGAAAGAGAAAGTGTGAAAAAGAAACTCGAGGAATGAATCTGACAGTGTAAGGATGTACTTGTTTATCTTGGGTCAGGACTTGATTATGCAAATACCAAGCCAAGGCAAGGCACAGAGCCTTCAACAGTTTGTCTCTAAGGAATCACTGCTCTCTGATGAATAGATGTCCTTGTTCTGGGTACTGAGATTTAGACATTCCAGTGGATTTTTCAGATGACTGAGTGCTTCGGTTAATATTCTACGCTCTTGGCATGTGTCACAATTTTAAGACTCCAAAAGTCTTGGGACGAGAACAGTTCAAATTTATAGTGGTTTCTGAGATAGAGATTTAAAAAAATAAAAAACTGCACTGTTACAATGAATTTAAGGTATTTTGCAAAAGAGGAATGTGATTTGTCTTGATTCACTGTCACCTTGCCAATAAAACCGATGTGAAAAAACCTAAATATTGAATGCTATTTGTTAAATATAGTTAACTACTTTTGGGGATATTATATTTCTTAAATTCATTAAGACTTCACAGGGCTATATCAATTACCTTCACAAGCCTTTAAAACATAACAAGACTGCACAGAGCATGTTGAAAATCCTGTAGAGATGTTACAAATGTTCTTTCTTTCTGTTGTAGAGCAGCCACATAAGGTTAAATTGCACTTCTCATGGATTAAGTTAATTGCTAACTGTTTTACTGGAATGTACAGGATTACCTTTACAAATCTACTTACTTTACCCTTTGATCACATTCAAATTTAAGTAAGAAAAGTATAATTCCAGTTCATAACAACAAAAACAGAGAATAGAACAGTTAGTTTTAGTGTGCTCTTTAATACTTTAATCACCCATTTTGATTGCTAGTACAGAAGTTCAAAGGCCAAAACTCCAATCTTTTTCTAATACTGTAAGGCCTTGATTTTACATGCAATGATACATATGCTTAACTTTGAAAACATGAGCAATCCCAAGGACTTCCGTATTTTCCATGACTCTTGAAATTTTCCAAGAAACAGAAAGTATTTTTAACAAAAGTGATTAATGCTAAGCTTTCCCTAACCACTTCTGTCATTTTGATGTTATGTCACTGTATTTCAGAATGGGTAAAGCCTGACAACATCATAGTCTGATACACCATACAGTGTAGCTGCCATTCATGACTAGAAATCTAAGATAAAAGATAATAGAAAATTACAGATTATGCCTTATCGTATCATATCGCATCTTTTTTTCACCTTGAGGACAGTCAGGCACTGGAACACATTGCTCAGAGAGATTAATTATCCAGCCTCCATCCCTGGAATTTTTCAAGACCTGGCTCAATAAAGCCCTGAGCAACTTGATCTGATCTCAGAGCTGACCCTTTTTTAAACAGGAGTTTAGTCTAGAAATGTCTTGAGATCCGTTACACTCTGGATTATCCTATGACTCTATATTAAAATTAATTATGTGACATGTCATGAAATAAAAAAAATATTAAGAAAATGAAAACACTTCTGGAAATGTCATAACTCAAACAATATTCCAAAATGTATTCCATGCTTTTTTAAACATTTCAATCAGTGATATGAATATTTTGAATTGAAAAATAATTTTCATTAAAATATTTCAACAAACTTGTTTCTGACTCTTTCATTTTTTCTCCAGATACAGCCTACGGGACCTGACCTTCAGTTCACCACTGACTCAACAACGAGATATGATTTTAGATTCCATGTTTTTCAGGGGATAAAAGGATGTTACTTTCTAGTAATGAATACTGTATCCCTGACAGAATAAAAATGGTAACTAGAACTTGGACTGCTACAAAAAAGTTAAAATTTTTGTGATTCTAGGAAGAATGCCAATATCAATTTTAAAGGTATAAATTCAAGCTGGGAATACACAGTTGGATGAAAAAAATTTTTTCTCCTTTGTTTCTGAAAACAGTTGGAAATAAATCCTTTTCTTGGCTACATAATATAAACTAATGCCACTGGGTATGAGTTAAAATTAAACATTCTTCTGAAGACAGTCTCAGGAGGTCAATTCATCTTGATAAATTCAAGAACTTATTTAGGAAATAACTTCTTAAACAGCAGCACCAATAATGGAAACCAGTGTTTCTTGTTACTGTTGTGGATGGTTTTTATTATTTTTTAAGTGTCAGCATTTTTAGCTCTATATTGTCACAGCAATTCTTATGAACAAACAGGAGAAAAAGACAGTTAAGATGGTTAATAGCAGCACAAATTAAGAACCTAGTTTCCTCTTACTGAGATACAAACGGCCTCAGGAGGATTAGAATCAAAGAGGAAAGTTCCCCAAGACGTGTACAACAAGCTTAGTTCCAAGCCTTAATTCTTTAAGCAATTTTTTATATTTCTGATTTATTTTTCAAAACTTTTATAAGGCAGTTAGGTTGGAATTGCACAGAGGTGGCTGCTAAAAGCAAACTGTAATAAGACAAGAGAAACTACATTATTTTAAGTGAGGTGGGATCAAAGGCAGGGTAAGAGCAACGGGAACAAGATCGCATTGGCCAGTTACTGGAAAAGGAACCTGTCATTATAAGCCTGTCATATAAAGTAATGTCATATGTATCGCTATTCATATTTGCTGTCAATATGATAAATTGACACTGGCTTTTCACATAGCCATTATTAACTGGAGACTTTACTAGCTCTAACACATTTTTTAAAATAAAATCCAACATTTATTAATGTAAAAAACCCAATGTAATAGTCTTACTGAAAAATGAGAGAGCAAATTGATAACCTATCACTGCTGCCTAGCACTACTACAGCTGGCATATGTTGCATGGACACCCATCCTCAGCTCTACGCTTCACCTGAACTTCTCCATCTCTAGGTAAGATGATATAGATGTATGAACATGTGTATTCATGCTGTGCTGTGTTGTGAGGCACTGGAGCACTGACAACTATGTGACAAAGGATTTTTCTTTTAGATCTGAACTAGGACACATTTGAAGTATGTGACTGCTAAACGACATGGGGCTGTACTGCCCAACAGCATGTGCTCGCTGGGTAGATCTACATAAGTCAACATGAATAAGAAAAGGTCAGATTTTTGACTCATGCTACCAGCTTTCTTGGCCAGCGCTCTCCAGGAGCACAACATTCAGAGCATGCAAGAGTACATTCAGAGTAACACAGGAATACTTTTTACACAGCCAAAAAAATGAAAGCATGGAAGTTGTTTCATCTTACCATTTCACCCCTTATGCCCTTTTCACCTCTCGGTCCCTGTAAGAAAGAGAAGCTGTTAATCCAGCATGCTTTCTATCTGCCAAGACTGAAATAAGCAAATTAATATCCACAAAAGTTATACTGCTCACATGAAAAGTCCAGTCTCATTGCAGAAGTATTTACAACTCTGGGGCTTTAATTTTTCTGTACTATTAGAAGAATAAGTTACTTGAAAACATCTTGTAATTCCTTATGTGGAAAACTGATTGCTTTCTTCAGATTGTAAATATGTTTTTTCTCAGTAATTTTAACTCTCAGTGTTCTCCCTACTGTACTCCCTACAATTTGATCCACAGTAATAGGTCAGTGCTTCACCATCTTAAGATTTGAGAACAAAACTCGGTACTCTCCATCACTAAAGAAATCCATTGGTTACATATCTGCTTTTATTACCCCATTAGTTCTCTTCTTACAGTCAGATTAGACACCGTTTTTCTGTCTCTCTGGCACTTTAGCTAGTTTTGCAACTAAACTGTGTTTCTGAAGGCAGTAACAATCTTACAGTTCGCCTCTGGAAGAATTTTGCATCTTGATGACAGCATTTCATAACACATAGAAGTGATCTTCAGCTGTAATGCTTTCTTAATGCTAATGGCAAACTATTACATTCAATATGAAGTCTATTAAAAGCCTTCACGTATATGCAACTGTGAAGTCTTCCTCCTGAGTGGGATTGAAAAGAATGCAGCAAGACTTGAAAGTGCTGTCTTTTTCCTAACAGGTGGAAAGAATAACCTAATTATAGAAGAAGCATTTCCCTTCTCCTTTCTTTTTCCCTTGTAAATATTTGTATTCACTACTCTTATTGTATATTCCTGTTACTTTAATGATTATTTTTTCAATTTTTAGACATTCTCATTCACTCTAAAGTCTTGTGTTTAGACAGAGGAACCTGGGTGGTACAAAGAGCTTCTAAAACTACCTTACATGGCTGGGTAGTCTGCAGATATGAGCCAGAGGCTGCCCTTGCAGAACATTGCTCTATTTCTGGCACTGGGAGTGCAACAAGGGATGGAACAGGGATAGAAGCAGAGTTCCCCCACTGCAGGGAAACCGGGAAGCATTGAAGGTCATCAGAAAGGCCAAGATGATGTTTGAGCTGTAACAGGGACCTCACCAGCACCTAGAACACCACAACAAGGCCTTGTGGGCACTCCCAGCATGTCCAGAGGGACACTCTGGGCAGTTTAGCCCAATCAACACAAAAAATAAACTACATTGAAACTAAGTGTGGGTACTCTCTAGATATGTCTCCAACCTAAGGCTGACAAAGAACATCCAGGTGGTAGTAACTATGAGTTGTTTTATACCTTGACTCATCCGCTGCCCCTGTAGATATGCCCTCTGTACACTGTACCTAGAAGGCTATTGAAATTACTCTTTTATCACTGTTTTTTGTCTATTTTTTTTTCTTGTTTGTATCACAGATGCTGGTGTCACATATGTTATCTCACCCGTGTGGTATAATATGAAGTTGGTCCTGCTAGCTGCTGTTTGCAAACGGAAAAGTGAGAAGGTTGCCAGTTGCAGTCAGATTACTAAAAATAAGGTTAGTGAAATAATCAAATAATGCAAAGGAGAAGGGAAACTTACAGGCCTGCCAGTTGGGCCTGTTAGGCCTTCTTGACCAACAGGGCCAATATATCCCTGTAAACAAGTAAAGAATTTATTAGTCCACCATGATTTCAGAATTAAGAAAATCCTCATGACATGTCCTGGTTTAATGTTGCTCAGCACACAGCCCTAGCAAATATCCAAAAGACCATGGTCATATTCTCTTTCTGAATTTTGAGTGCACCCTGCTACAAAATCAGCAAGGTAATTATTTTAGTAATTAGTAATAGTTATGCTTGAAAGCCCCCACACATTCTTTTTTGAGAAAGTTGATGCAGTAAACCCAGTGGAAACTTAAGTACTCTGATTACCAAAGGCCACATATTTATTTAGCTACAATCAAGTATATCTTGATCTGTACTAATGCCCACAAGTACTCTTGTAAGGCTGCCACTAAGTATTGCTAAAATGTTATTTCCTGTTCCATTTCACTTAGAGCAAACTGCTCACTTCCAATGTTTATCTTGTATAGGAATGTTTAGAAAAAGACAGCAGCTATTATATCAGGCCCTTAGAGCTGCGGCTCTGCATCTAGTTAACTGAACTAATTCAGTTCTGTGATGGCAACAGCAGGAGTAAAAGAAGGACAATTTGTAGTAAGGCCTTTCATGCTGCAACCTTTCCCCCTTTTTCACTTGATGCTGTAAGCTGGATGCACACTCCCCAATATTACAAAATACTAAAGATGCTTCCACATTTTTGGCGAGTAGCAAAGTCGATTGTCATGAAGAAGATGCCATGAAGAATGACCTAATGCAAGTTAGTAACTTTACAGATAAAAAGAAAATATTTATTAAAAAAAAGACTACCTATTGATTGATAATGCCTGAGCACCACTCTGTCTTACTGCAGGTGAAGTTTGACCCTTTTCTGTTTTGCTGTAGGACAGAGTTATACAACCAGCTTTGCTGCCAATAAGAAGAAAGAGAATGTTCAACCCCAACAGACAAAGATATGACAGCAATAGGATACTTGTGTAGATAAAATTATACTAGGAGAGCCACACTTTGTCAGCAGAGCTTGCTTTTTTACTTCAAGAGTAAAAAAAGCCCAGCTCTGCTTATGTATCTGTACCCATGTTGCAACCAGAGCAGTGTCACAGTACAGGCAAAGGGCTTCTAGTGGAGTCACAGTCTCAGAGAGAAAGGTTTGGCTAAAGGGTTCCACCTTGTTAATAAAAAAAAGATGATTCCCTAAATTTAAAACATGTGCCACTTGCAAGCCATCCTGACAATCTCTTTCATGGAGTGAAACACTTACAACTTGGCCTGTTGGACCTTTCGGGCCCAGAATTCCAACTAAGCCAATGTCCCCTGCAGGGCCCTGAAAACACAAAGGAATGGTTTAGTCAAATGTGAACATTATCTATCCACTTGTTTCAATCTCTTTTAATCAGTGGAAATAAGATCATTTCTAAGAGAGTAACAGTGAAAATACCAAGCGCATTGACCCAGAACATTCATCTTTGGACATGCAGTACACAGTTCTACCTACAATGTTCCAACAGTTCAGATACATTTTGAACAAGTTATTGTTAAAGCTGATTAATTCTATGCTTTCCTAATGCTCTCACTCTGTAAATGGCTTAAGATCTGATAGAAAAGAATGAGGACATACTTTTGGACCTGGGAATCCTTGAAAACCCATCAAACCTTGATCTCCATCTTCTCCCTGTAATAGCAGCAGGCATCTTTATTATTATTTCACATTAGTAATGCTTGGACTACTGTCCCAAGGGATCTGGACAGGCTGGATCGATAGGTCAAGGCCAATTGTTTGAGGTTTAACAAGGCCAAGTGCTGGGTCCTGCATTTGGGTCACACCAACCCCAGGCAATGCTACAGGCTTGGGGAGGAGTGGCTGGAGAGCTGCCCGGTGGAGAAGGACTCGTGGGTGTTGGCTGGCGGCTGGCTCAGCATGAGCCGGCAGTGTGCCCAGGTGGCCAAGAAGGCCAACAGCATCCTGGCTTGTATCAGGAATAGTGTGGCCAGCAGGAGCAGGGAGGTGATAGTGCCCCTGTACTCGGCACTGGTGAGGTCACACCTTGAATATTGTGTTCAGATTTGGGCCCCTCACTACAAGGATGACTACAAGGATGGAGGTGCTGGAGTGTGTTCAGAGAAGGGCAACGAAGCTGGTGAAGGGTCTGGAGCACAAGTCCTGTGAGGAGCGGCTGAGGGAGCTGGGGGTGTTTAGTCTGGAGAAGAGGAGGCTGAGGGGAGACCTTATCACTCTCTGCAACTACCTGAAAGGAGGTTGTAGTGAGGTGGGTATCAGTCTCGGTCTCTCCTCCCAGGTAACAAGAGAGAAGATGAGAGGCAATGGCCTCAAGTTGTGTCAGGGAAGTTTTAGATTAGATATTAGGAAAAATTTCTTTCCTAATATGAAGGGTTGTCAAGTATTGGAACAGGCTGCCCAGAGAGGTGGTTGAGTCCCTGGAGGTATTTAAGACGTGTAGCTGTGGTGCTCAGGGACATAGTTTAGTGGTGGGCTTGGCAGTGCTGGGTTAATGGTTGGACTTGATGATCTTAAAGGTCCTTTCCAACCTAAATGATTCTATAATTCTGTAACAGCTGTGATTACGTACAGTCTGTCCTTTCAGTCCAGCGTCTCCTGCTTGTCCTTGGTCACCTTGTGATCCTGGAAGGCCTCTTTTGCCTCGCTTTCCTGGATGACCCAGAAGCCCTTTCTCACCCTTTCAATACAAACATAATATATCCTTTATTACAGTTATGACAGTTATAAATGTAAAGATTGGTTTCCTGGCAGAAGTGTGGAACATGCTTTCTCCGTAAGAAATAAAGCTACTCTATCAATTTTATTTCTGTCAGGAATGCTTTTCATAATTACACTTTCACTAAAATGCAAATGTGACTTGACTCTTCCTTGCTTTGGAAACATACAAAACCCATACATATTGGATCATTTCCAGTATGGTATATCCCAGTGCAAGAACTAAAATGCACAAAATGAAGTACAGAACAGGAAGTTAGAAGTAAATTTTACAAGTAATCCTCTGAGCAAGGCATAGTATAGTTGTGGAACTCCTTGCTGTTAGACTAAATGTTTATATTGATTCAAATGGAAACTAGACAACTTCATGCAAGAGAAATCCTCTGAGCACTATCAAATCCATACAGCTCAGGAGGTTACTGAGCTGCAGTTAAGGCTGGGAATGTACACCTTTGATGTTTGCTTTGCACTTTTGCTCCTTCCTAGGTGTTACCTTTGTGTTCTGACAAAGACAGACTTTTGGCCTGACTCAGTATGTCCACTCAATGTTTATTTTGCACAATGTGGTAACTGTTTTCCCTCACCTCATCTATTCCCTGTCTTTTTCACATCGCAAGCAGTTCTGAGCAGTTGTCTATACAAAGGAGTAAAATCCAGACTGGGAGCACTGGCAATAAAACACTACAAATAGTGAATACAGTTTATACTAAAACATTACCATGAAAAGTAAACAGACAGTATTCCCCTCCTGCAGTTTTCAAGTAACTTAAGTTTTTAAAAACTGCTTACCAATAAAATCTCAGAGCGCTGCAAATCATGATCTTTAGATGAAAAATCCTATTCTAAATAGAGAAAACTGTCTGTAATGTTTCCATTCTTTGCTTCATTTACCACTGAAATGAGTCTAATGGATACTATCAGTAGAAGCTGATGTCGGCTACCTGGAACTGCCTTGAAAATGGAGCACTCTCAGATTTATTTCTTTCTAACACAGCTGAACAATAACAGTTTAAATCTTATGATAAATAAACGATCCAGACATGCCTGTTAGCCCCCAACCTTGGGACTCAACCTTAAAATTACAGTGCTTCTCTGCTAATAGATTGCTTAGATGTTCAAATCATCCAGACTGTTGTAATAGTTACAGAAGGTTAAAAAGAAAAGCCAGGAATCGTTTGGACCTAAAGCTTTGGATGAATAAAAATTAACTGTTTTGAATGGCTTCCGGAGTTGGGAATAGCATAGCATCCAGATGGATGCTTCTCTGTTTTCAAATTACACTTTATAGAAACAAGGTCAGCAAATTTGCAGTCTTACCTTTCAAATAAATTACGTCAATTACTCATGTGATTAACAGTAGCACGGTGGTTCCATGATCACTGGATGCAGTACGAAGACTAAGCAATGTCAGTAACACTGTAATTAAACAAGAAGATCCCACATGTGTACCTTTAGTCCTGGTGCTCCCATGGGCCCTGGCATGCCTGGCAATCCTTTGGGACCTCGAGCTCCAGGATAACCCGCCAGCCCTGGTAAGCCTGCGTTTCCTTTATTACCCTTAAAATTGAAAATAATTGATTACAAGCAGAAGAGCCGAATGTCTTTTTTCTTTGTATGCTAAAACAGGCATATAACATAAAATCAGTCAAAGCCACTTCATGCTTTCTATATATATGGACACACATTGATAGTGCACCAAAATACATGGAAAGACAGTGATCAGCAGTATCGTCTGGATTTCTGCTAATACTCCAAAAGCAAAGTCCCATCATACTTAGCAACAAAGCTACATGTGCTCTAACTGTGGGGTGGATTGACGTTTCTGAGGAGTCAAGTTATTATAGTTTAACAAGTCACTGACTGTCAGCAAAGCAAATGCTAACCATGCCATTGCCCACTGCAGTTGTTCTGTTCAGTGTTCATCTTAAACCTTGGTCTGTCCCACCCTAAATATATCATAATGTCATTTGTGTGGGATCACCTCCTTCGACCTTGAAAGACTTCCGAGAACATTCAAGAGAATCAGTTGCCTCTCTGGGCTTATGCAGGGCATCTTCCCTATTAGCACCCTCCTAAATAGTAGCCCAGTTGGATAGTACGCAGTCTTTTGTCCACAGTAATTGTGTATTTGAGTATATATGGAAGCACACGTGGGCATACTAGTGACTGCTTTTACCTCCCACAGGGAATCACACAGAAGAGTTTATAGCAGAGACCTAAAGTTTTCCCTAAACCTGAAAATCTGCATGTTTGGATTAATAGCCTTAAGTGCTGATCCCCATTTAATTCTTTTTTGAAATAGGCAGGAAAAGAGCACTAATCTCTATTAATTATAGAAGATGACTCCTTGAGGTGGTTCTTGGATGAGTGCTGTGCGATGGCTGAGGATTCATTTGAGGATTGGAGAAGAGAAGGCTGTGGGGAGATGTTATTACAGCCTTTCAATAAAGGGGGACAGTAGGAAAGATGGGGGCAATCTCTTATAGCAAGCCCTGTTATGATAGGACAAGGGGTGATGGTTTTAAACTAAAGGAGGGGATATTTAGACTGGATATAAGGAAAAAAATTTTTACAATGAGGGTGGTGAAACACTGGAACAGGTTGCCCAGAGAGGTTGTGGAGGCCCCATCCCTAGGGACCTCCAAGGCCAGGTTGGCTGAAAAATAGTTGAGATTCACACTATTCATTTCTTCAAGAAGGAACTCCATATCAAGAAACAAAATCAGACTATCTTCCCACAGAAACATGCTTATTTATAAATAAAATTCAACATGCTTATTTATAAATACCAGACATACTGATAATACTAGTATGATTGTGTACGCTCTGTAGGGATTCATATACAATAACTTTACCACATCAGGAAAGATGATAACATTTGTTATGAAAACATATGAGAAAATCAGATTGTAAACAAAAGTGACTATTTTTAATGAAAAAAAATATGTTCCTGAGTACATGGAGTTAAGCCAATTTTGACAAGTTAAAAAATACAAAATGGAAATTTGCTACCATCCAAATGAATGTTTCTGTAATGTAATTTAGTAGAAAAATATACACATATATATAGACAGATATCTTCTTTCTTATTTCATATGACATTCTGTTAAGCATTCATATTAAAAAAAAGAGTTATAGGAAACAGGATTTTTGTATTAAATGTGATTTTCAGAGCTTTTGAATATGGTACTGTGGCTTATAGCCTGATGGACTGATAAACTTACATAGCAAAAGTTTTGTTCTTTTTATTCATTGTGGCAAAAACTGCTTAAAAGCCTCTTTATTACAAATTGTAATGCTACTACATATTGTTAATATGGAGTAATGGAATTTTTTCTAATATGAAAGATGACATTTTGAGTGGAAATGGGAAAACATAAGAATTCTTTGGGGTGACACTCCTAAATGCAGCTACGAAGAATTTTAAGCACTTGGAAAGAGAAGGACATGATCTGAAAATGGAGAAGGGTTGAATAGGGTACATCTTCACCCTGTGGGTGATTTGTTTAATTTTCTTTGTTCACCCAAATAGGCAAATTTATACTTGTAATAGAGGTGCCTTATTCGGCATCTTGACTAATTCCTAACACCAAATCTAACTTGGCATCTTTTTATAACAATTACTGGTCCATCTAGGTCCTCCATGGAGTGAATAAGTGAAGAGCTGTGTCACTGCTCCCAGAAGCAGCAGGTCACCACCCTTGGCCCACAGCAAAGGACAGACAGACAAAAAAGGGGTTTCCAAGAGTGTTCCCAGCTACCTCAGATACCTAATACTCTTTCTCACTGGTTTCGGGCAAAGCTTCAGAATTTCTTAGGTAGAGAGACATAGGTTACAACTTCAATGACAATAAGGAAGACGTGGGATTATCTCAGGGCCTGAGAGAAAACAGCCTCAGTTGGGGTCTATGGCTCATTTTCAGGAACAGAACTGTGAAGCCTCTCTCATTAAGAAAGCATTTTCACTTAGCTGTAGTTACTACTAACGTATGCTAATGAAATACTTCTCACAGCACAGTTTCCTTATGCTAACCTTACATCCTGGCCAGAATATCAGGAGCAAGAGAAAGAAAACAAAGAATTGGTCTAATTTTCAAGATGCTCAAGAAACTGAGAAAAGTTTCTTCTGTTTAAATACCCTAACCTTAGAAAATTTGTAAAGCAAAGTCAATAAAGAGGGGCAATGCAGAAAGCAGCTTACCTTAGGGCCAGGCTCCCCTGGCAGCCCAGGCTTGCCAGGGTTGCCAGAAATGCCTTCTGGTCCAGGGTATCCGACTGCTCCTTTCTGCCCTGCTGGCCCTGGTTTTCCCTTGAAACAAATTAAAACCAAATACAGCACTGTCAGCTCTCATCATCTTCACCATCACAGAACACACCATCACAGTCACAGTATTTCCTAAACCCTACATAACAACAGACCCAGTGACACAGACGAACGCTTGCAGAGGGGGCTCCAAGTTAGGATGTTTGCTTTAAAATGCTATTGGATTAACCTTAGACTTGCTGTGTTGTGGGCTCTGAGCAACTTCAGCTGAAACCATGGGCCAGCCCATCTGCGTGCCAGGCCTGGAAGATGGCTGAGAGTGTTGATTCTTAAACCGAAGCAAGGAAACCTAATAACATAATCTATTTATCCCTGTAAAAAACCCAACCATGTGTCTTTTCAGTCTTCATTTTACTAGATACTTTGTGTTGTACATTTGCAAAATTATGCTGTTCAAATTTCTATATATCAAATATACAAATATCTAATTAGACAAGTTTGTGCTAACCGTTCTATACTTGCACAGAAAAGCCTCATGTCACATCCACCAAAGGAACAATGGTTTTTCTTTACAATCACTTCTCTTTAGACTGACATACACTGTCTTAAGGGGCTTGGAGTTCTGCAATTATCTCTATGAATCCATTTCCTAGAAATCTAAAATATGCTAACTACAACACGTCTCATTTGAAAAAGTATAGTTAACAACAGCCATACAGAATATAAAAGGCGTGCCATCTTAATCTTATTTCTATCTGCTTGCTGAAGTATCTTGCCCTTGGGATGTGCTTTGAGACTTCCTCAAGTTCCAGTTCTACTGTCTTCTCGTCCTCACTGTTTGTCTTGCCTTTCTCTCTTTTCCTTTGCCTGCCGAACGATACGCCTCCCTGCAGTCCTCCGGGGGGGAAGAGCCAAGTATTTACAAAAGACACACAGATTGCACAGATTGCTTGCCTTCAAAAGGCTGTACTTGCATTCTGCCCAGCAGGTACAAGCTCTGTGAAGCAGCTGCATTTCTCTGGTTACTGACAATATTTTGATGTAAGGTAGTAAAAGTTATTTACAATAAGTGCTTGGGTGGTATCATTTATTAGGGGACCAAAATAGCCTTGATGCACTTTGTTCTTGGTTATGTTTACGAACACCTACTGCTTCCTGCTCTTTCTTCTCCCTCAGGGAGAAAGGGATGCAAGTTCGCATCTCTACAGTAACTCAAGAAAGAACACTAAAAATTTCAACTCAGGGCAAAGGAGAGAAAGAAGTAAACCTCAAGGGATCTGCCAACTGTATCCACCATGGACATATGGATTCAGGCCTCTGTGGGCTGCAGCTGCTCAAAGAAATGATGGGAGCCAGGAGTGAACAGCAGCAGTACAGCTCTGTGCAATAAAATGTGATAACTTGCACATGGACAAGCCACATGCAAAAATGATCTAATTAAGTAACTTTACAAGTGGGAAGGACCTTGTTGTTATATTAGCTGCACTTCACTTCCGTGTGCTGAGTAACTGAGTACAACTCAGTATCATTTAACACAGTTTCAAAAATTATTCTTATTTTCACAGGGGTTCCTTTATACCTCCTGGATAATTAGAAGGTTCCTTAGTGTGAGCGTAAGACTTCCTGGCACCACTGGCACAACTTAATTGTGGGTTTATTAGTTATTATTTTCTTTGTTTTATAACCTGAAGACAGACCATAGAATTTTGTTACTTACAGGAATTCCAGGTTTGCCTGCCTGACCCGTTGCTCCTTTCTTCCCTGTGGGTCCCTAAAAGTTAAAAATACTTGTGAACTCACAAATCTCTTCAACTCAATCCCCTAAGAGCAGCTGAGAATTGTTGCCCTCTAGTACACATGCTCACATTGCTTTGGATAAGATTATTTCCATTTCACGAGACGGCAGAAAGTTTTTCAAGTTAAAGTGTATACATTTTTGGAAGAATTGTATGTATTTTTCCCTTTCCTAAATTGGTAGTTTTCAGAACTTTTTCAACAACAATAGGCACAAGAATTTTTTTCTCTGTGAATCTGGCAATTTCCCCTCTATCAGCCACACCCCTGTAAGGCAGTATGCTTTTACAGCACCTCCATACCTTTTAAAAGGGGAAGTCACAAAAAGTAGGCAATGTAGAGGCACTAAGTGTATGTGGAAGAGAATATTAGAAAGCGAGAGTGTCACATATGGGAACATTCTTTTTATCTAAGATGTACACAAAAGACAAAATTTACTTTAAAACAGACTTTTTTTTTTTTTTTTTTTTGCCTTGACTGATCTAGGAATCTGTAGCCTTAGAAAACTGAGTGATACTGATAGCAGGTAACATTCTTGTAAGTGGTTGAGTGACACAGGAGGCCAAGCACCAAGGAAGAAAAGCTCAGAATGGGTCAAAAGTATCTCAGAGAATTTTGTTTATAGGATATTCTCCACTGAATATAAAGATCTATGGTGTGAAACCACTCAGATGGCAGGGACAAGAATAACACTTGTTAGCATAGATCAAGTGGAAAAAAGCTTCCAAGATTTTCTGGATTAATTATTTTAAACACTCTTCTTAAAGCAAAGGTGAAGCTGAACTACTGTGCTGCAATATTACTTAACATGCAATAAAGTGAAAAAGCTAAGGTCATTGTAAGTGTAAATGTTATAAATGTAATAAATAAATGTTACAAATGTAACTAATGTAAATATGAAAATCAGCAAAATTTCTTTCTATTCCTTAATGTCTTTTTGTTAAGAAAGGCATTAAAAAATATCCACAAATCCAAACTGGAATGTGTATATTCAAAGAACTTTATATTGTTTTCATTAAAATTTCTGGATGCATATAAAGTAAATCCAGATGATTCAGCGTTGCAGTTTATGAGACTGACTTTGTAAGGCTTGCTATAGCAGCACAAGTCATGCCACTGGAGCAAGGCTGTATGAATGTTTTCACAATTAATGTTTTTGCATAAACTTTCAGGTACTTATGGGTTGCCTCAGGCTGGATATTGGTTCCATATTTGCCAAAGCAGTTTTAATCTGTGGGGCATTTGCAACACAAAGAAAGCATTTTTGAAGGAAAGACAGAGAAATGACTGATTTTATCTTGTGCTGAGAGCAGTTTATTAAAGGCAATATATCCGAGCTCATGGTTAGACTACATGCTGACAATGTCTTCACATCACGTTTCCGTTCTCTTGTTCCCCATTCCTAATCTACTACATATTCTTGTATTTACCTAGAAAATTTCAAAACTCTGTTAGAGTTGCACTATGGAACTTCTCAGACCAAATACCTCATTTAAGTTGCAATGGCAATTGGTATTGTAAGAAAACTTTTAGCCAAAATCTTCTGAAATGTCAAAAGCCAATGAAAGTCACCCCATGGGAGAATATAAAATACTTCTGGCAATTTTCAACACACCACCAAGATGAATGATTACTTCTAAAGAAAAAGATTTAGTCTTAGATCTTTTTCATGACTTGCTCTGTCATTATTCCTCTACTATTCTGTAGCAAATTCCTTATTTCCAGTTCTCTCTGAAAATTCAGTGCAGTACCAGGAGGCTTCATTTACAAATCAGAGCAGTAAAATCCCGGGTGTCTTCCAGAGCTAGTCTGCCACAGGGAACTCCATTTAAGGGTATAACTGAACATCACTCAAATGTTTCCAGAAGAGACTCTCATAATGCTTTATATCACTCCGAAGTAAAAATATTATCTATAAAATAACGCATATTTACTATCCCAGATCATTATGTAGTTTTCCATTCTATATTTCTATTATCCCTGCAGGTATGAAAAGGAAACCCAAACACTGAATTTTAGCTGTATATAACAGTTTTCCAAGGATAGGCAGTGAACAGTAAAAACATACAAATTCCAACTAAGTGCAGTTTCCCTTTAAATTTTTCTACTTACCTCTGACCCTCTCTCTCCTTTTGGTCCTTGCTCTCCCAATTCACCTGGCTCTCCCTTTGGAAAGAACATATATTAAATAAATAAATAAAAAATCATTTGAATGCAGATGAAAATGCATTTTCAACACCCAGTAGAGAAATCTCACTTGTTAGAAACACTTACTGGAGGCCCCTGTTGTCCAATAGGTCCTCTAAGCCCTGGAAGACCTATATGACCCTGGGAAGCAGAAAATATAACATAATGCAGTACAAGTAACTCAGGATGTCGCGCTCAGTGAGCTATAGATTTTCTTGTACCGCCCATCCTGGGAGGTGCTGGGTGGCCCCAGCTTCACTCCTGTGACCTAGATAAAGTATGCTCAGCTCTCCTGAGATCAGACCTTAGGGAGCTTTTCTTCAAGTTCTCTACTCCAAACTGCAGTGGGAATATTGTCCAAATATTTCTGCGCTTCTGTGAGCTTAGATCATATTCAGTTCATTGATTTATTCCTATGTCTATCTGTATTATCTGTGTAACTTAAACAGGATATTCCATGTCAAGGACTACCTCTTTTGTATTTCAGCAAACCAACTGCATCAGTGATTAGCATGAGTTAACATCCAATTTGTATTTGCTGAAAGACAGAATACAGTTCATGAATAATTATTAGGATTAGATTTACAAAGAAATACTGCTTAAATTTCAGAGAAAAATGTTAATTCTTCCAGTATTACAGAATCACAGAATCATTCAGGTTGAAAGGGACCTCTTGAGATCATCTAGTGCAACCCCCTTCTCAAGAAGGGCCAGGTAGAAAAGGTTGTCCAGGACCATGTGCAGTCAGGCCACTGTCAGGACTGTGTCCACTGGACATTACTAAGACAAGTCTGGCTCCTTCATCTTCATTCCCTGCCATCAGGTATTTATACACATTAAGATCACCCAAGCCTTCTCTTCTGCAGCTCGTGAGACCCAGCTCTCTCAACTTCTCATATGGAAGATGCTCCAATGCATTCTAAGAACTCATCAGCACAGCGAGGCACCAGCAAGTGCATCTCTGCACACTTCTGAGAGATGATGATACTTCTGCTACATTGTTTTACATGAATGCATAGCATGCCATGCTCAAATAAAAAGAAGAAAGAGCAAGAGGTATTACCTTGTAACCCTCATCACCAGGTTCTCCTCTATCTCCACGTTCACCACTAGGACCCTAGAGAGAAAACCAAAAAGCAAAATATAACAGCTGAACTGAAATACTGCTGCAGTAAAGGACAAAAAGAAAGCTGGAATTTCTCTCAAAACAGACTAACCAATGAGACGGAATTCAGAATTACAAATATTAAAGTTATCTTGTCTAAAAGAATAAATGTGGTTTTTTTCTCTAAACAAGACACATTGCAGTCAGACAGCAGACACTGTCTGAAGTATTTTGTAATTGAAGACTAGAAGCTAAAAGCTAGATCTTACATGTGCATAAATGAAGCAGGAATATTGATCCTCAGTGGAACTGCTCTAGGTTTACACTCGTGTGTGTATATATATACATATATATATGATATCTGAATTAATAATCTCCACTAAAAAATGAAAAGACTTTGTTTTCAAGACATGCGAGGAACATGCTCTTATGGCTTCTGTAAGACAACACGTGAAAAATGGAGTTCTTTTCTCAAATGACTTGCTGTACTCAGAATCTGCTTTAATTTTGAAGTTCATCCTAATAAAAAGGCAATTTCAATCCCTCAGCATGCTTCACATATGACAGCCGCACGGGTTCAGAGGGAACGGCATGATTTCTGTGAGTCGTGCGGTGCATCCTGCTGCATTCAGACACCTCACTGGCTCTACTTTAGGGAAAGGTCCGTACTCCAGTCCCACAGGAAATGGGATTTTTTTTCCCCAGAATTTTAACTCTCATTGCAGCAAATGGACCAAATCTCAGTCAAAGGAAAAATGATGGGATAGAGAATCATGCCCATAGAAAGTATGAATGGCCAAGACTTTCTGAAAGACATCCAGCCAATCGTTAGGTGAAATAATAAGGGACTGCCTTTTCCCAACCTATGTTTCAAGTAAAAGCACGTAATGAAAAATTGGCCAGGCATCACTAACTGTGAAGTATCTTTACAGTTCACAAATGAATAGATCAGCCACTTCCAGCGCATATCCACCAATAGATACTATCATGCAGCTGCTTGTATACTCTGCAAGGTTTCAGCAGCCTCATGGCACATTTCCCAGAGGGAATCTACAAGGTGGGAAGACCCTGCTCGCAACGTTTGAGCAGCCAGCATTACAGAGCCAGTTCAGCTACTGCAGAATTGGCTGGAGTCTCTTCCTTCTGTCATGCATTTCCATAATTAAATTAAGAACCTAGTCCAGACTCTGTCTTCAGTTAAATCAGGGTCTAACAGTCCTGCTTCTTGAGGAGGTGAGGTATAAATATTAAGGTTAATCTGAAGAGAAGTAGGCTGTACAAGTATTACTTCTGGCACAATCAAAGCCCAAACATGAAACAATCTTAAGATTTTGAGATGTCAGGTTTTTTTGGACACGTTCGTAATCGCTGCAAAGAGATACCCCACATATGAGTTCAGTGAAAAATGGTTACATAAGGAAGCTTTCTCTGAATCAGCTACATTAGCTTTGTAGTGATAATGAAATAAGTCAAAACACATTTCTGGTTAGTAAAGCAATTAGGTATAATTCGGGATAAACACAGAGGGTAAAATTCTGTTCCAAAATGTGCTAGTCTAAACACAGACTAATGGCATTAGTGTAATTAAACACAGGACACATACTCTTAAGCAGGCAAGAGCACATGACTGCATTTTTTAGAGAGGGATTACCAAGGAAAGGACCATCATTCTACATTTTTGTACAAGGGATTACTGACTCCTGAGGCAGTGATACAAAGTTTCAGAAAGAACCTGCATTGTCTCATCTTGAGATGCACTAATATAATTTTTTTGAGAAAGAAAGACCTACTGGTTCACCTATGGGCCCAGGGGGTCCAAGAACCGTACTGTCTTCACCTGGGTAACCCTAAAACAAAGATAAGTATTATAAATATTAACTTGGAAATTCAACTTCATCAAAAACGCAAACATGTTCAAATGCTAATAAACACCCAGAGAGCATGCTGCTGTATAGGTGCTAGAAGCGAATATGACGCTTATGGTTTTAATACAGTAGAAATGGTAACTCTATTTTAACATGAACCTAAATGTCCTAAAGACATTTAGGATTAAAGAAACCTAAGCACTTGCTCTATTCTCAAAGGCAACTCTATATTAAAAAAATAAAAGCATTTGAACAATGTCCATGTAATTATTTCCTTATTTAATGAAAAAAAAAAAGATAAACAGGATATTTGACAAGAGGAAAAAAAAGAAAATTTCTTCCACTGTTTTGAGAAACATACTTAATATAGACAAACAAGTGTACAGAAGACTCCAACAATCAGCCTGAACTCAATTAAATTTTAAATATGAAACAACTGCCATCCAAACTAATAGACAAAAAGTTATCTAGTCCACATGATATTTACCAATATTTAATGCAAAGACGCTTACATTTTAAGTATGATGAAGGGTTTCCAAAGTGCTTTTTTGGAAGTGACTGACCAAACTAGACACTTTGCTCCCAACAATTTAGTTTTCAGCTATTGTTTCTGAAAATTATATCAGAACCTATTTATAACATCACCACTAATCGCCTATTAGCAGTTTTCACTGCAAAACTGGCCCTAATGTAAGAACTTATTTCCCTGTCAGGTGCAACTCCAAACCTATTTTCATGAAGGGAATGCCTGTACCTGCCTGGGGCCATGCAGAATTCAGTCAGCATACAAATCTGTTTGCAGGATTTGAGCCTTAAAGGAAAAACAGCGACCAAAGTAGCAGCACTGAGGCAAGATCTTGTCCCTAACATTTTGTAATAAACATTGATCTTTGCCCATCTGAGTTGGACTTTTATTCCCCCCCCCCCCCCCCCGCCAGCAAAATCCGTAGGTGTACTCACAGGCTTAAAGCTAACTACATACTTAACTGGTTCCACACTAATTGTTTCTGCCAGCAGTGCTCACTAAGGACAGTGGTGCTATCTGATACAATGGGTACCTTGTGTTTTAAAACCTGAAACACTTCAACTGTATAATTTGGAACTCTGCTTCTGAATGATCCATTTCCCCAGTTTTCCGTTTCTTTTCCTATTCTCCCACAATACTAATAAATATTGCAAACGGTGGTGTTTGCTGCATGCTGTGGAAAACAGGGAGCATGCAGTAATATTTCCTCCCTTTATAATTACTCAAACTTTAAAACAGTATAATCCATTTTCAGACCTTTTCTCCTTTGAGTCCTGGGGGCCCTGGGGGACCTGGAGGTCCCTGGTGACCCTAAAGAAGCAAACAAACCAAAAATTAATTCCAAAACAAAAAATTAAAGAAAGAATTAAAATAATTAATTCCAAGCATTCCTTTAGCTGGTTGTTACTATTGGGTTTTTTTGTTGCTTGGTAATAATGCTAAATAGTGATGCGGCACACAGCTAATGGGCCTGGGCAGAAAAGCTCTGTGCACCGTGGAAAGCCAAAGGTTCTGGCAGGGCTTGATGCAGGTCAGGGGAGCTGGGCTGGCTCTCGCTTCAGGGTTAGGGCCACTGATGGATGTTTCTGCTAAGAAAAAAGACACAGCACTCTGGTCTGTAAGAGCAGGACTCAATCCATCTCTGATGATGACCATAATTATTTTTCAGTGAAAGTCACAGTATCTTTACGTCCTTCAACTAACCTCATTCAATCTGTGTTTCTGCTACTGAAAGGGAAACTGCCTGACTAGACAGTAAGCAGAGGTGGTGGTGTTTGCTGAGCCGCCGTAACGAATAGCTGCAGTAGTTTTACAGGAACTTTATTCACAAAGAGTGGGATGCATTGGACAAACAAAGGTTTCAAATCTGTGGTAAAAAACAACTGCCAGTGAACTCACAAAAAGCCAGTCATCGTTGCTTAAGGCTAACATTTCTGAGTAGGCAGTCAGGTGTCATATAAATATATGTGAGTGTCTCACATTTCTAAAGGTATTTGTGTATTCTAGGTACAGATCCCCATGAAATCTGAAATTATTTAGAGTACCACAGACTTACCTTAGGGATGTGTGTGTACATGAATTCAGTAAAAAACTCACCCCATAACCTGGAATTCCTGACTCTCCTTCAGGTCCCATTCCTCCTAGCTGTCCCTGTAGAATGCAATAATCAGTGACAGAAGAATGAGCTCCCTTGTGAAATATTACAACACCGTATACTTTACAAAGTTATCACTTGGAGAAATCTTCAAATATTGAGATTTGAGAACTAGAGACAACTTCCTTGTTAGGTCCAACTTCATTTGGTAAAGAATACTGAGCTTTGCCCTGCTCTGTGGAAACAATGGTCAACATTTTCAGTCCTAACCTTATAAACCCTGTCCATAATTAAGATCAAAAGGATCTGAGCTTTCAGAGGTGTGGAGGAACTATGCTTATCAATGCTAAATATGCCAAGAGAAGCCGAGGGTGGTCCTCACCTTTGGAATTTGAGTTCAAGTCCTTCTCTTTAAAATATTGGCCACTAGAAAGTTACTTTACTTCTGTACTGTGTCTGTTCAGGGACACCGCGCTGCATTTAGCAGCCACAGGATCGGGCCCTGCAGCAGTGAGATGGGCACACTGCCTCACTAGTGTTGAGGCTGCATGTACCTGTGCATCTATCGCAGTGTGGAGCAAGCTTGGGGAGCTTGTAATGAAAATTAATTTAGTTAACTTTGGATCAGATTCCCATTGAACAGGAGTCACAGTCCTTATCTGAAACGCTTTGTTTCAGCCGTGGCTAAGGCTTATTTTATGTAATAGCAAACCCCATGATTTTTGTTCTTGGAACAGGAGAGGTTTTAGAAATGGCCACAGCAGTGGGGTTATAGGTAGACAGTGGGATATGAGTATTCCATGGTATGCCTGCTATCCTGCTCCTCTGATTGTTCCTCAGCTTCCTCAGATGAGGAACCTGACATGAGATGACTCCCTCCAGGTCGATGGCCCAGGTTTCTGTCTGGAAAGGTGCACGGCTCTCATTCTGATGCTGAGACACCAGGGCACGCATCGGGATGAACAGCCTGGGAAACACGCTGCCTGCACCTCCAGCCACCACAAAAAATATTTATATGTGCTACAGCTGTGACTTGCCTCTTCCCATGGAGAGACATGATTCTGCTAAACCAGAAATACATGATCTCTTAAGTAAGCATGTTCTGTACAAACCAAGGGACCTCGGGTTCCTCTTGCACCTTTGGGACCAATTTCTCCAGGCTGGCCAGAGTCACCAGCAGGTCCAATTTCTCCAGGAGGGCCAAGCTGCCCCTTTTCTCCCTGTTGGTGTTGTATTAAAAATAATAAGAGACTGATACTAAGTTTCAAAATGCAGTTTATGCTTAACCAAAATGTGTAATAGGAGTATGAATAGGAGTAGGACATTTACGTGTCATTTACTGTAGTTCTTAGAATGTCCGAACCCAGAACTCTGCAGTGAAAAAAACCTCTACTAAAACCTTTCTTTTTTTTTTGTTTAGCCAAAGCTTAACATTTTTTGATAGCAGCAGAAACTGTTCCGATTTGCAAATTCGCATCCTAATACAAGTCTAAATTTCCTAAGGTCCTGAATGTTATTGACTGCAGAACGATGACAATCCTAATTGCTACAGCTAGCAAGCAAAAAAGACTGAAGTGTGACATAAAACAGGGATAGATTTGTTCAAAGGAATTATTTTGTAATATAAATTCAAGTTTCAGATAAAAGGAAGGGAATTGGGGAAGATGAAAAATACTACCTTCTTTCCTAAACGGCCCCTCTGACCTGGATTTCCTGGTGTTCCTTCGGGACCCTGTATATTTATTAGGGAGAGAAAAAGAAATGATTGAGAAAGGCCCTAGAAATATGTTTAAACTCTGCTCCAAATTGGATAACTGAGCAGGCTTTTGTAATGCAGAGAGGAGGGAGGAAAAATCTCATTAACTGTGGTTGTGAGGAAGTTAGTAGGACTGTTTCAAGTTATAGCAGCAATAAGCAGGCAAGCATCAGGGATCACTTATTAAACTAGCGAAAACGGACTTAAAATAGGGGAGGAAACCCCAATAAATCGTGTCCACGCAGAAAATATTACTTGAGGAATAAAATTGCTTCAAGACAACCCCTGGATTTAGAGAAATAGAGGAAAACTAAGAAAACCTTGGGGCTGTCAAGTGTGAAGAGCAGGGCCCTGAGACAAGGTGCTGCAGAGCAAAGCCCCAACTCAGTGAGTGCTGGAGGCTACTGCTGCCCGCCTCTCGGTGACTGGGTAACCGGCTGTGCTGCCTGCACATCAGGGTGCTGTGGGGCTACAGCCCTGCTGCCCTCCAGGTCACTTAAAAAACCTCCCAAAGGTCTGGACGTGTCCACCGTTCACCAGTTTCAATTTACCCCAAAATTCTGTGAGATAGAGGAGGTAATTTAGCTTCAGTTTGGGATAAAGGGAGAAATATTTGGGTTTTGTGGAGTCATTGTGGTGATGTCAGGGTAAATATAGTTTAGACTGATTTGTGAAGCTGATTTGTTGCTTTGTAAGCTTTTGTTTAAGGAAAATGTATTACCCTCACCCCCAATAAAACCCTCAAACAATTGATTATGGGAAACTTATTTCCATGTTTAGACCTGGAGGTTGTGACTTGTCCGCATCCCTAGAAGGAGGCCAAACCAAAACCATGATGTGAACGCTCCCAGATGCCAGGGAGGATGAATGGGGAGGGAGGCAGCTCTGCAGCCGCCTTGGGAGTGTGTGGAACAGAAATGTGAAAAATCCCCAGCTAACCACATCCTCCCAAAAATCGAATTGCCAGACCTGCCTGAGGCACAGCAGCACTGCTGATGTTGTTTATCGTACACAAGTATAATTACATACAATGTAGATATGCCAGAGCTGAGCTGTTTTATGATAATTTCAATGTATGAAACTTGAGCTTCTCCAGAATTGCCAAGCTAAAACAGAAAATATCTTTGTATCAGAAACAAAAATTGTTCTGCAGCTAAGTGTGCTGACAACTAAAAGAACATTTTTTTTCTCCTTCACTAGGAGAGTATTTTGCTGTGAAGAACCCAGGACTAAAGAGATTTTAGCACTCATGCTTAGAGATGACAGTCCTCACAGCCATTGACAGCTGGCCCTCCAACTAATGTTTGCTCAGACTCCAGCATCACATAAGACCTACAGAAAAGGCAGCCAGACGACTGTGAATGAGAACATGATGATTTTTGGTAAGGGAATCTGATTCTGACTTGAGGCTACAAACTTGCTTTGGAAACTGTGCTCCAAAATATTAGTTCACATTAAGAGGTTGCATAAACCTTTAGCAAAATAGATTTTATAGATGGATTTTAGCTGCTCGGAGTGATGCTAGAACAAACACGCAAACTGATATAAAAAGGTTGACTACAGATCCCGATGCTTGTTTACTATTTGACCTGTGTATGCTTGCTGCCTTGTCTCTCCATCTGCAAGCTCCGTTTCAGCTGTCTATGGCAACTGGTGCTCTCAAGATATGTTTATTTAATTCCTTTCACAGAGGCACTAAAATGAAGTTAGTTTAAGAATAAATGTCTTTTAAGAACAAAATGGAATAACGAAATTAATTCTTTCTTCTCTTTCCTTACTTTTTATAGTAGACGCTTCATTACAGGAAGGTAAGAAGAGAAGGTCCACCAAAGACATGACATCACACCACAGCACAGAATTATCGTCCAAAGTAGCGCTGCCTGGCATGACAGACCCTCATTTCTGGAAGTCAGTTCCAGTGCAGGATGGACAGCATCCATAGCATTGTCTTTAGGACACCTTGGCAGCCAGTGTAGAAAGGCCACCGTTAGGAAAGTTAGGCCATCCTCTGATGACAACTGATGAGGAATCAACAGCAGAAATAATTTGTATTATCCAATATCTATCATGTGACACTGGTTTTAAAGTCACTTTTGACTTGCCTTGTATCCCTGACCAGAGAAGGTGTTATAATCCACACCAGCACATCAAGAAATCCTGTGCTGTTGGTGCCTGTGCTGCAATAGTTTTGCAACTAAAGAAACCTTAATGTTCAGGATATCACTTTTTCTAGAAATGTTATTTTTAGACCTTCCTTTTTTTGTTAAGGTTTATTAAAAGGAGTGACAGCTAAGCATGTATGTGATAAGAACGTAAGCACAAAATCTTGTTGGAGCCAGATCTTGTGCGCTCTAAGGTCTAACGCTTCATCAGTTACGAGCTGCTCAAAATGGCAGTCCTTTGACCAAAAGAAATATTAATCTAAACTAAAAGCTAGATAGTCCTGGGACAGTAAAAAAAGCCATGAGCAGGGGAAGTGATACAAACCAACAAAAGGTGTTACAGCACAATTTACGGTAGCACATGCATCTTGCCAATTTTTTTGGGTGCTTTTAAAATTTAAAGAATGATCTAATACCTTAAGACTGCTTACAGTCTCCAAATGAAGGTGCTGATAAGAGACTAATGACAGAAGGTTGCCTGGAGAGGAGAGATCTGAAGTGAGAGGCTCCAGGTTGTGTGGTGTATGTTTATGAATGACAAGTGGTGAAGAATCACTATCTGCTAAGAGGTCCCAGATCTAAGCTAGGAAAACCATTTGTCTCCTCTCTCTACCAACCCCAAAAAGCTGAACCACATAGAAAAGGGAGGCAAGCTAATTCAAAGATGGTCGTCTCTAATTGCAATAGAAAATCAGAAAATAAAAAAATAAAAGCGAGCAAAATTAGAAAGAAAATAATTACTAAAAGTAAACGAACAAAAAGACCACTTAAACCTGAAAACACTTACAGGAACACCCATTACACCAGGTTCACCAGGGGGTCCAGCAATTCCTGGTAACCCCATCTCTCCTTTTTCACCACCTTCTCCAGGAAGTCCCTGGTCTCCAGGGTCTCCCTAAAACAAAGCAAAGCAAAACAAAAGCTTATTCAAGCTGCTACTACAGAATTACTTATTCTTGAGCAAAGTGAATTCTGAATCTTCAAGTTTGACAATAAGCACACTGACACTGATGGGAATCTTACCAGTCAAAAATCAGATCAGGCTCCAAGTTTGGGTAAAGCCCTTTCTTTCTATCTCATTCATACACTCCTACAGCCAGATTTTGCCTCATCCATTGCCAACCACCTGAGGGTGTCGTCTGTGACATCCCCTGTCCTGGCACCTGCCGCAGTCCCTGGCACAGCACTGATCCAATGCAGGATGCAGGGCAGCCTTGGGCTCGCTCTCTTCAGCTTGACAGTCACCATGGAAATAAGCTGTACTCAGTCCTTCAGTTTGCATTTCTCTGTCCAGCCATTTGACTCCGTAGCCCTTGTAGGTATGTGCCTAAAAGGCACAGGGAAGCCTATAACATACAGGGCCTCCTATGTTAAAACTACACGCATTCAACTGGGCTCTGTTGACCTGGTGAAATGGGGGGGGAGAAATTTGTGTCCTTCAGCTAATACAACTGCTTTACATCTGCCATACAAACTGCGTGTACCTTTGGGCCATCTTTTCCTTGAACACCATCTTCTCCTGGAGGTCCTGGTTCACCCTTACAGAAGGCAAGAGTTGAAAACAAAGTTATTGCCTAAACTTCTCAATACATAAATATTGCCTTGGAAGAACTCAGACTTGTTTTACACGTGCTTATTATCTTTTGAACAACTTTCACGTTGCTGTTATAGTTTATTTGTCTTTATTTTTCATTGATTTATAGTGACAGAGTCACAGCCCTGGTAATCTTGAACACAGAAAAACGTAAAAGATGATCAACATTAGAAAAATGAGGCAATAGTATGTCCACATAACACTGGGGATTTGGACAGTGGCAGTGAGATTGTTTGGTTTCAGAGTATACAACATGTAATTACAGAAACCTCAAAAATATACCTATTCTGTCCTGAAACTTCCATGTTTATATGGATAACTACTATATTGGTACATTTGGTGACTCAGTTTAGGGCCATGAAAACCTCATCATTTACCAACAGTATCAGCACCACGGCATTTTAGAATATTTGCCTTTCTCAGGTAAAGACACTGTCAACTTGTAACTTTTGATGCAGACAGATAGTAAAAAAGCAAATATGAGCTGCCCTATATTAGTAATGTAGTATTTCAGACATAGTGGCATGGTTAAGTCCAGAGCACCCGCTGTGGACCAGTACCAGGAATTACTCTTCTCCAAGGACAGGCAGAATTGTAGAACGCACCTTGCTGGAAATTTTGGGCGGGAGGAAAAGATGACAGCAAGGAGCTAACGGAACAAGCGAGCTCAATGGCACGACTTAAGTCTGAAAGAATATAGTTGATGCTATTTTGAAAGCATCCTGGATAAAATCTGTTTCTAGCATTTTAAAAGTTTTTTTCAGCCTTCAAAGGTAGGCAACTGTTTGGGTCAGATGAGGTGGGTAAGACACACAGGAAGAATAAGCAGGGGCACAAGTGCTTGGTAAAATGAAGTGCCAAATGAGCCATCCACAGCACCAGAAGCAAATCAGCTGCTTTAGATGGCGGTACAGAAAGATACCCTGCTCTGCTGAGAGTATAATATTCCCTTTATCTCACGTAAGACTGGGTATCCGTAGACAGCATTATTGTGTGCTGTCATCGTAATAGCTGGGCTGCACACCCTTGGATTTTCCTGCATGCTCAGACCACCCATTCATGTTTCTCAGTGACATGAGGCACTTCGATAGAATGATCTCAACATTATAATCAATTATCTTTTTAACTTGCTACAATTTTACAATTTTTTTCGTAAAAGGTATCAGAAAATAGCTTCTTACTGAATTCTTCTGACAAATCAAGGTCTCTCAACCTGCATTTCTGACACATTTGTAACATACCTTCCATTTTGGAAGAAGATTCGCATCCATAGCTTACCCTTAAACCTTGGTCGCCTGGTTCTCCAGCCTTCCCAGCAGGTCCAATGTCTCCCTGAAATATCACAAGAAAAATAAACCGTTGGATTTTAAGGGACGATATTCCTAACAGTGACAAAGTTTATAGATAAATGCAGTCATCATGACAATAATATTTCTTAATGGCTCATTTCCTGTATCACCACCTACTTGGCTAATGAGTTCGATCACTCTGATATGCTTTTATGGAAACCTGAAAATTTAAACAGCTCACGAGAGAATAATTATGACATTTACCTTTGTGCCTGGTTCCCCCTGCAGGCCAGGTTCTCCTTCAGGGCCAGGAGGTCCCTGCATGGCACAAGAGCTTCTGTTACATGTGGTCACCAATAATAATTTTGCAACCACCAAATAATACAGCCAAAATTGAAGCAGAAGAAGAGCATGACACACTGGGAAAGATGCACGTCTGAAAAATCAAATTAAGACAACACGGTCCTTTCTTCTTACTAGAGCCCAACAGACGAAAAGAAAGGAGGGTATAGGAGGAGTTCAGGAACCGCACTGCGGATCAGGAATGTATTGAAGACTCAGCAGTACCACTAAGCCTATACCTTTCATAATCAATTACTAGCAGGCTGAGCAATCATCTATCTTATGTAAGTCTGACTGACAGCTTCATCACTGTTTAGGCTTGGAGCCAACAGATATAGCCTTTGGAGAACAAAGCCTTTTCTGGAATCTACAGCTCTTAAAGACTTAATGGTATCAGATTACTTCTTGTAAAGTTTACGTTCAAACTTTTTTAATAGTCACTCAGAAGAATAGATTTTGGGTGACTGAGGAAGTGCATTTCTTTGAATAAGCCAAATTCCTTCTAAGTGAGCTCATCCCTCAGCTACTTCATTGCAAATGTGGCTAATACACTCTGTCATATTTCTTTCAAAGAGATATTAAAAACAAAGCAAAAGTTAGCAAGAAGAGGCTGCCTGCAGCTGCTTTTCTTCATCTGCTATTTGCAAGGACAAATGATTAATGCTGTTCCACTGTCGAACTGCAAAGAGAATGGTGCTTCCAAAAAAAAAAAAAAACCTACCCCAAAACAAAACCAACCCCAAGCACCAAAACCCCAATTCATGTGCTCACCTAACCATTCACCTTCTAGGTGCAGATGTCACGAATGTATGCCCAAAGACAGTGCTCACAATAGAAAAAGTTACTTATTTTAAAACCTTTTTTTGGTAACAACTTTAAGTAAGGGAGTCTCTCAGCAGCTCATGGTATTTGAGTCAGCTGCAGGTAATAAAAAAATAGTTTCTAAATACATTGTCCAGGCTTATTCAGTTGCTTGAGTGTTTGTAATTACGATATAAATGATTAAAAGCTCACCTCAAAACCCATTTCTCCAATAGGGCCAGCATCCCCTGGTTGTCCTCTTGGACCCTGGCATTAAACAAAATTTTGGATGCATCATTCAATTAACATTAAATTACATTATATAGTCTTGACTTTGTCATAATTGGCATAAAGAAGTGTATTTCATTGTCTTTCCTCCTGAATCCAATAGTGTACACAAGCACCACGACGGCATACGGTACTGAAGACCTCATTGCCAATCCTGACAGACTGTAATAATAGATTTCAAATGGCACTGATGTCTCTTCTTTTGGCCAAAAGTAAATTATTATCTAAACTAAGCTCTCCTCTTGATTAACTGAGACTTTGTTTAATTAAGGTTTGTTAGACTGTCTGGTTTGCTTTGTGGGAAAGCCTACAGTCTGATATGGAGTTAACTGAAAACAACTACTGTGTGCTTCACTGTGGATTTAGCAATGTTTATACAGGACAATCACTGAGGTGTAACGCACTAAAGGCTGGAGCCTTTTTGGTAATATTAGTAACTACACTATGAGCATCTTCTCTTACTGAGCCCTACCGTAAGTAATAAATTTATTGCAGTAACACATATGGATCATTTCCTAAAGTGGCACACTCAAATTCTCTGCACGTGTTAGATTATCCGCCTCTGCTCACAGAGAGGGATTTGTGTGCTGGGGGTAGAGGTTGCCTGTAACAGCTTACAGCTGATTCCATAGCCACTATGAATGTATGTCAAGACAAATCAACCCCCTGGATATGTCCAGTCTTTGAACTTTCAGAAAGTTCATATCCATTTACCCCTTTGGGACTCATCTGTGTTTAAGTACATTTTAAATTCAAAACATTTTGTTGATCTGTTTTTCTCACGTAAAAGAAAGATGATGCTACCCATATTTATTATAGAAGTCTTTTAAGCAAATATTTATTCTTCTGTGTTTCACTTCCTCTTATAGTCTTTGCATATGGTTTTGCTCCTCCTGATGACTTGGCAGTGATAATACAAGTATATTCTTCCCTTGTAGCAACGCTGTAAGCTGCATATTACTGAGAGGATTTCAGCAGATACATGTATTTTACCCTATAGATTCCTTTAAGTGTGAACAACTGAAACTGCTATTAATTTTCCATTGAGAATTCACTTTGTCCTAAAGTGAATTGGTTTTCATTTGCATTCAAAGTCCATCGGTTTTCATTTGCAGCAACTCCATGGTATTCTACCAGGCAAGCGTAACAAAGCTTAAGTTTGATTCATGAGTCAAGTATTTCTTTGTAATACTACCACGGGAGCTAAATCTGCTGGACTGGTAACATATCTTCCTGCCAAAACTTTTGGGGAATTTCAGAAGCCAAAATTTTACAGCAATATAGGGACTCCTTTTAACCATTAGATAATTTGCAAAGAAGGATTTTACTGATGTGTCTGACAGTAGGCAAAGTTAAAGTGTAATTTGGATCAAGCCTGTTACTACAAATAGTTCTAATTGCTTATGTTTCTCTGCTCCTCTGCCAATAATTAGGGGGTTTCTGCTCTGTGCAGAACTAGAGACTAGGTCCCTGAGTTCCTGAATAACAATCCTAAAATTTGCCTGAAAAAAATACCACTAGTATCTGCATTGGCACATACATTTACATAATCCGTAATGTAGATGTCTACCACAACGCAGCACAAAGCCACATAATATTGTGGTCCAGATTCTGTCATGCCCTCTTATGCTGTGCACCCCTTACTACAGTGCTTCCCAGCGTGATTAACAGGTTTGCTAATGAACAAGTTGTGCTAAGGAAGGGAGGCAGACTCTAGCCCTGCAGTTTTGGAACAATTACCCCACAATTCCAGCTGGCAATGCTGAGTCTTGGTAAAACGGAGCTTGAGTTACCAGGGAATTCAGTACACCACGTGGAAAAATTTTTAAGCAGGCATAGGGATCAACTTACTGGCTCTCCCATTGGTCCCCTGTCTCCTGTGGTTCCAGGAGGCCCAAGCAAACCCTGGAAGATTAAAATAAAATAATAATAAAAAATCATTAGGAACAAGCTGTTTCATATTCTGTGAAAAGCACTTCCTCTCATATTTCTGCTCACTCAATAACTTGCTCAGAAATACCCAAGAATTATGTGCAGCCTTTTCTTCTGTTTGACAGGCATTGCCACATCACTTGCCCCAAGGCAGGCGAGGAAGCCCTGAATAAATCCTTCCTCAGTTTCTTTTACATAGGGTTGATCTTAGCTGACCCACCATTTACCAGTTCCTCATCATTCTCCTTAGACTCACATACTACTTGTGTGCATGAACGGGGCCTAAACACAATATTATGAGTGTCCTGCCCTAAAAACTGTATTTGAGATGATCAGTAAGGTTCACAGCCCACTTTTCTTTCTGCTCAACCTGGTTCATAGCATATCTGTATCATACTCTCTCCCAGAAACTGTAGCTGTACCGTACTGTACCTTGTACTTTGCAATAAATGTACTGATTCTCATAATTTCAACCTAATGAGGTCTTGCTTCATTCATTTCTGTATATATAAATACATCTAAAAGCCCTAGTGGATGAGGAGGAAATGAAAACCCATTGTGCCAAAGGTGACAAGCTCCTGAATCTGAACAGAGGAGGCAAGAGAAGTACAGTGACAACCAATATTTTGAGTTTCCATTTCAGTACAAAATCACCACCATTAGTGCTTTGTTTCTGCTTTTCTGCTTCCCTTCTAATTGAAAATCCAATACAATCTGGACTGACTGGTAACCCTCTTTTTAAAAGAAAGCCTCAAGTAGAACATGTTAGATTTCCATTGAAAGAAGCCCTAAAAGTAAGAATTTTCTCCTATACGTGGGATATACATTTTACACATTTTTCTGTTTATCCCAACATTGACAGTACACACCTACCCTAAAATCCATCAAAGATTTATTTTTGATGTCACCATGACTTTCTCCCTTAAAACTATAAGAAGACTAAAAAAAACCCAAAGCAACTTTTAGGACTCCCCCTACTAACTACAATCGCCATTTCTTCTGCTGCAATTTGCTATCATATTGTATTATCCTGTGGACCATCATCCATTAAATCACTAGTCTTGTAGCAGACTAGACCATGTTCATACTTAGTCTTACTTCTGCCCCTGATTCTTTGTATGAAGAAATGCAAAACGTACTGTCAGAGTTTTCCAGCTGTTCTAAAGCAGACAAATTCTCTCATATTCCAGTGTGAAAAAAAGTGTAACATTTTGGTTTACGTTTTTTTTTTTTTTTTCCTTTCTTTTTTTTTTTTTTTTAGTAAGAACTAGAGAATTTCATACTCACGGGTGCACCTGGGTCTCCTCTTTCTCCTGGATTTCCAGCTTTACCCTGGTCAAAGAGAAATATTGAAAGACAATGTCGGCTTCAGATAATTTCCAAACATAGCTCAGTAACTGTGTTAAGGCTTACTGCAAAGATTGCCTGCAAGAGAATCATAGAATGCCCTGAGCTGGAAGGGACCTGCAAGGACCTTCGAGTCCAGCTCCTGTCCCTGCACAGGACAGCCCCAAATTCACACCGTGTCTCTGAGGGCGTTGGCCAAGTGCTTCCTGAATATCGCCAGGCTGGTGCCGTGATGCCTCCCTGGGGAGCCTGTTCCAGGGCTCCACCACCCTCTGGGGGAAGAAACTTTTCCTAATACCCAGCCTAACCCTCCCCTGGCCCATCTCCCTGCCATTCCCTCGGGTCCTGGCGTTGGTCACCAGAGAGAAGAGAGCAGCAATATACTTACAATAAGCCCAGGAATTCCTTTCTTCCCTGGATCTCCTCTTTCTCCCTGATAAATAACCAACAACGTGTGAATTCTATGTGCATTTGCTAGATAAGCTGCATACAGTTGCTGTCAGTTTAAATGCTGGGTAAGCTCTGCAGAAAGCGCAGATTCAGGCTGAGATGGGCTTATACCATAACAAGGAAGTACCTGAAGAAGGCAGAAATTTGCAAATCTCCTCCTGGATTAAATGCAAATTGATGGTTTCTGACATGCTGTGTTGGGTTTTTTTTTGTTTGTTTTCTTTTCTTATCTGCTATGGTCTATTTAAATGCTTTGTACAGTACTGAACAATCCAAGCACTCACCTTAATGCCTTGTGTACCTGGTTCTCCTAAAGGACCGTCTAGACCTCTTGGCCCCTGAATATTGAACAAGTGATTTGCAGTGTTAATTATGCATTATATTTGGTTACCATCAGGGAGATGCAACATAAGCTTTAGGAGAGGGGAAACATATTTTCTTAGCATGAAAAACAAATTTCATTGTATGTTAAGTGTGAAATAAAGCTTCAAAGAATAAAATAAGTTTCTGGTTTGCTGAAATATTAATTTAAAAATAAAGATTTTTTGGAAAATGTGTAAAGAAAATGTTCAGGGTCTCTGTTGGAGGCAGCTTGCAGGCTGATATTTTCTGCTTTCTTTTCCATTTACTTCGTATGAACGCAACAGACACATATTTAGAAGAATTTAGATGAGAACTGGTTATATGGACTGCTTGCTTTTGAGCATATTATAAGTTGATTATGCATAAATCCAGCTTGCTAGTAGGACTCTAAAACAGGCAGATAAAGTTCTTCCATTAGTAAACCAGTATGAGGCAAGATTTAAAGCAATTTATCATCTCACATAATGAACTGCTCTATTGTTAGTCTAAAATCTCTTGTAAACTGAATTTTTAAAACCAGAGATAACCTGTTTTACTATTGTATTATAATATAGCAAATATTTATTGCCAAAATGTTTAGAAATTATTATTTAAGATTAGAAATCTAAATCCATTAATTTACAAGCAAATGAAAAATCCTTAAAACAGATCATGAGCAAAATGGAAAAGAATATTTTATTCACGCTGACTTAGGAGGTTATTTCCATAATTCCAAACACCATGACTGTTTGAGTATGGAAAATAAAATTAAAACCAGTTAATAACAACCTAAAACGAATGACAACTTTAAAGCAAGAGCTAGATAAGTATCAGTACAGAGCCAGTCTCTTTACAGCAGTTTGCAGGGGGAGGATGAGACACAACAGCTTTCCTGGTGGCATCTGGGCCGGGCTGGCATCCGAGGGAATGATTACACTGCTCTGGCAGTGCCTAGGGGGAAAAGATCTGCATTTTCAGAGCGCGTTTCCGAGTTGCAGAGAACCATCCTCGGTCACAGTTTATAGTGCAGCGTTTGCAACCATGACTGATTTCCAGAGAGTTGTAATACTGTTCTAATAGGTAATAACAGGGGCTTGTAAAAAGACTTTGTTGGAAGCACATCTGATTTTATTTAGATTATTTTCCCCTCAAAAATGTCTGTGAATTCCACGTCCCTCTTGATTGTTTTGAGACAAAACATAGCAGAATTCTGGTGCACGTCAGAACCTCTGTCAGAACAGACGATAAACACTGACCTGCTTCTCCCTGGAATGACAGTGAAAGAAATGTCTGACTGGCTTTTCCTCCTGAAACGGAAATCTCTAAGAAAAGAAAAGGCCTTTCCTGTGAGCTGATATATAATTAAAACCCCCGGCAGAGCCAGAAATATCCCATGAGATGCTTATCCATCAGCATTTCAGCACTGCTGCTTCTGGCCAGCACGAGGCAACACACAGAAACCATAGGCAAAGGAAAATGAACAAGCAGGGAAAGCTGTGTGGATACTTTCAATACCTCGGTAGTTTGGGACACAGCTTTTGTGAGGCAATCCTTGGGTTAGCCAGGTCACCTTGTTTTGGTCTGATCCAGGACTGAGTATTTACAGGCATTGTTTTAGGCTAGGGGAGAAAAGAGGCTACAGAAGAAGACATTCTGGGTTGCTTTCAGTGAGAAAGGTCTCAAACCAAAGGCTACTGAACTCTGTGGGAAAGAACTCCTGGTGACTTCAGTGCACTCAGAGATCAGAACCAAAACACTAAGGGCGTTTTCAGGGGTGATGGAGGCCTTTATAAGAATAACAAGACTAGGCCTCATGTGAAGATTATGTAACTGTGTATGCCTGATTATTGAATGATTATATAGCATAATTTAAAAGAAAGCTAACCATCTTGATCAAATTAATGTCAGGTTACTGCTCTGCACTTTTTCTGTAACTGCTATCTATAATGCACACAAAGTGGGTTATGATGAAAATTCAAGGCAGACTAAGCAGGCTTAGAGTCCCATGATCTGATATTCCTTCCCAGTGATGCCTTGAAGAACGGGAGGAGAAGGAAGAGGAGGAAATCTTGAGATGGAGTGAGGACAGGTCATTAAGCAGGGTGGTAGTAGGGGAGAGAAGCTCATGGAAGAGCTGCAGAGGAATCCCTTAGAGCAGCACAGAGAAGGAGAAATGGAGACTGTTAAGCTGAGCAATTGCAGGATAGTTTTAGTGTTTCTCAGACCTTTTAGATACATGACCTGTCATTTGTCTCTGTGCATCCTCCACGGGACTGATCAGGGGATAGAAACTCAAGATTAAATATTCAAGGAGGAAAAAGGACATGTTTTGATTATACAGATTTGCGTAATACAGAAATTTCTTTCTAGGTTTTATCTTCTATCATTAATAATATTAACAGATAAATTCTTTGAACACTTGTGAATTCCTTTTAATCATAAAGTGGGTCATAGCTCATAGTTTGAGAAATGGTCCTGTCAGGAAACTGCACAGGGTTCTCAGTCTGCAGATCTTCAAGTGGAGTTCGCATCAACAGCCCAATCATTAGAATGACAACTGATTTGATCACTAATAATCAAGTGAAAAGGCCTACCATTCAAAACACCAACCTCCTATGATGTAATTTTGAATTGAAAACAAAAGTAACAGAAAACAACGTGATGCTCAGCTTCTGGCTCTGGGCCATGCCTGCCTTTAGCCTACCTTCAGCCAGCCACAGAAGAGAGTGCAGGAATCCAAGAGAAAGGCAGTTTAATATTCTAACAAAAACACACCATAACATTCCTATAAATAGTATGGTGACTCATTATTGGCACAGGTTAATTGGATCTGTAACATTTCCTACCATAGCTAATACAGAATGAGAGATACATATGATTTGCCTGCTGCTATTTAATTTAGGTTGCAACAGAGCTGAGGAGCAAGGCTGCCAAACAATTGCTACTACTTTTTTGTTCGGCATGGGTTCAGATTTATTTCTAAAATGGAACATATTACATTGAAAACTCTAGGATAATAAGCTGGGAAAAAATCCATCTAAGAAGGCAAGTACCGCAAAGGAAATATTTTTGTTCTTTCTCATCCTGAATATAAGAAGAGTGAAAATAACATAAACATACTACGTAGCTGCCTCTCGCTTTTGGTAGTTGTCATGGAAGAATATTAGAAAATTACATCAGTTTTAGTCTCATTTCCTTTGAACAATTTAAGACAGATAAACACACTCAGCTATTGATGTATCACAAAGCATACTGGCCGCTTGTTTCACATAACCCTGAAGCACACACGTTTTTCTAGGTTCCATATCCTCTGCTGTGAGGAGTATGAAAGATATTACTTGTTAAAACTAAGCACTGATGTCCTTAGGTAACTGAGGTTCTTCATGCCAGTACAGACACAACCAAAGCAGAGATAACCCTACGGCTGCTACAGACGTAAGCCGCTCTTGCCCGACCTCAAATTTACGGCACTTTATTATGTCATTTCAAAATTGAATTTCATGAGCTGCATTCCAGGAAAGTAAGCACAGAAAAATTATTGCTTTTAAGCTTTAAAACACCAAACATCAGCCTGAAGAATACTAGCTGTTAAGAACTGTAGCAGCTATTGAGAATTTTGCTTAGGTCTCACTCATGAAATGAATCTAATGGTACAGGACCTCTTCCTCTCAAATTAAAAGCTACAGTTATATTAGTTGGACATTATGGTACGAACTAAAAGCAGCACCAGTCTCTGACATTGTGGTTTTCTTCTCCATGCATTAACAAACAAGAAAAAAGCCATGCAACAATGGCTTCATGGCTGCCTCCACTGCTACCAGCATGTCTTCCAGACTAATGTATTTTTTACTTCTGGTCATGGAAAGAAATTCCTCTTCTTAGATACAGATATTCCCATCCCAGAGTGTCATTCTGCCATTGAAGTGTCTATAAAACAGTGTTCTCTTTTAATGAGATTAATACTAAAAAAAAACCAAAACCACACCACAATGAACCAAAACAAAACAACAAGCAAAAAACGTGGGTCACACAAGGACCCAACCTTCCACATGATTCCAGCTGAAGTGCGTCAAGTCTCGAGCATGAGCTGAGGCAGCACTGTGCTAGCACTACGCTCAGGGTCATATCCCCCAAAACCCCCTGACAGCGAGATACTCCATGGACTCCCAGACAGCCTGCCTTCAGCTAGCCAGAGCTCCTGCGTGGACTGGAGACCGAGCAGCTGCATACTCTCAGGCAGAAGTAGGCCGCTGGGTAATCTTGGATGCGAACTGGTTGCTGAAAGGTCCAGAATTTATGAGATGAAGGAATTCCTCTCTGTGACAGTGCAGAAGTAGAGGGTCAGCACTCCTAAGACTTCATGCAGATTCCAGCTGTGAAGATGCGATACGTCCGTTTCAGTACACAACAAAGGGGAATTTCCATATGCTTCCATTTAACTTCTGTATGTGACCGTGGTATGCATTTTTCTGAGGCCTGTCACACAGAGCTCGGGGTTCTGACACTTTTCTTTCTGAATCCAGTGATGATAAACCCCAGATTTCAGGGGCCCACAGATATTTTCCTTATGGGAGACTCCACTTTGGGTCTGATATTTTGATCTTGAGAGCTGACAAAATTCTCAGGGGCTTCATTACGAGTTTGTTTGCAGAGCCTGAAGATCTGAGTCTGCTCTGAGACCCCCTTCCATGAAGCATTCCCAGTCATGCTGGATGGAGGCAAAGGCATAAACCACAGCTCCAAACTGGGACTTCCACAGAGCTTGGGATGTTTGGGATTTATTTTGAGTGATCTTTAATTATAAGCAATGTACTCCACGATGTGCTGCCAAAATCATAGAGACAGACTCCCTCAAAGATTCCTGCCTCAGTTGGCAGAATATGTGACACTCCTTAAATAAAAACTATCTTCTACCTTCAAAATAGAATCTAAATTAAAATAAGTCTTTCCCCCATAAAAACAATCACCATCTAGCAGATGCTGCTGGGAGGATGGAGAGCCTGCAGGGGAGGACTCATGTTCATATCAGTAGCTTGGCTCTGGCTCCAGCTCTGGTGATGCTGGCAGACGGACTTGCCAGGAGGGAAGGATCAGAGAGGGAGCTTAGACGGGAATGCTGTGTCCACAGGAATTGCAATGTACAACCTGCAGCAGTTCAGTACCAGCCTCACAGACGACTATTTACTCTAAATTCCTTTTGAGCTGGCCTAACTCACTGCATCCTGAAAGCCACCAGCCAAATTGAAACTCTGGTGGATTGACAGGGCCCAAGGGATTTTTCCTTCTTAGATGAAGCCCAAACATCAGCATTTTACTGTGAAAATGAGTGCATATGTGTACTCCTCATCTGATGCCACCGGCTTGTGTGTCCCAACCCAGCATAACACTTCAGCATGTATTTCACTTTCGGACACACTCCTACTGAAATCACAGAGAGGTAAGATGCCCATTTGTTTTACTTAATCAGGCCAGTGAAGAAAAAGTGGTGCCAAGCTGCTACTTCTTTTCAGCCCCACAATTGCTTTGCATTTCTATTTTGATTTACATTTGAAAATCTCCCTGTGAACTAAAAAGGCTGCTTTTCCCTCCACTCCTCTACATCAAAGCAGAGATTCACACTGCTGTCAGAAGACTGCCTTAGTTATTCATGCAGGTCTCCCAGGAGCCCCTAGAGCCTCTCTCCACTGAACACATTTGTATAAGCACCTTTTGAACACTTCAGGAGCTACTTCTCTGCTAGCTGATGCCTGGGGTTGGACACTCCTGCTTACACCAGCGCTTGGCAGTTCACTGTGCTTATCAGTGGGGGGTGGATTCTTGCCCTCTGCAGCTCATTAAGGTTCCTATTTGAATTTTGTTAGAGATGTTGCATAAACAAATATACCTGCATTTCAGTTTTGCCTGACAAACAGGCCTCAATAAACCCATTTTTCTGGGCACCGACAGATTATGTATGTGTGACATATTCAATTCAGAAAATGAGCAGGTGATCTCTGAGATGTGGGAAGCATTTGCTATTTCTGCATGTAAAATCAAAGTAATACTGAATATTTCTTAGTGTACACAATTTTGTGTTTGGTTTTTTTTTTTTAACAGATGATTCATTATTAAATTAACATATCTATTACTAAATTAGCAAATTATTTCCCCAGAAAGAAATTGTTACTAACACATCCATTTAAATAGGCTTTTTAAAAACACATCTATTGTAAGGAAAAAAATGAAAACTATTTTGAGAAGACCATACAGATTATCTCTGATGATGGTGGGTATGTCCTTTTCCATAAGATGCTGAGATAACTTCCTTTAACCTGAAACCCAAACTCAGATAAACATGTACCTATTGACAGGTACTTCAGACAAGCACAAGGAGTACTAAGTGTGCATAGATATACACTCAAATCTGCTTCACCCATTTAAGGAAACTGAAGTCTGGGATAAATTATACTCTATGTCTGAAACTAAACAACGACAACAAAAAAAACCCAAACCAAAAAACAACCCACTTGGCACTGACAGCTGGGAATGTCTCTAATACAGAGTAACCCAGAACCACTATTGCAGACTTCTAACAGAAATTACACATTTCATATGCTACATTTCACTAATTGTTCCTACAAACTGCACCAGGAACAAAGAGATAAATTAAAACAGATTTCTTCTGAAGGAGAAGGAAACCATACTAAAGAAGGAAGACTCATTTGAAACATGTGAAGTCTCTCTTATGAATAATCCTGTACAGTACTGTGAAGTTCCTAAGCATTGGCTATTTTGAATATACAAAATATTCAAAATATAGTATATGTCAAATACGAATACTCAAAAATGGTTTCAAATCTACTAACTGTATTAATATTCAAATATATAATGATTTCAGATTCTCTATTATTCTCTATAATGTATTCACTCTTTACCCAATCTCTTACTTAATAGTTTAGCAGTCGAGATAAAGTAATGCAGAAGAATATAAAGTTAATAAATTTTGTATTGCGAAGTTTGCTAATCACAATATTTTATAATCTAAAATCTTATTTAAAATGTAATGCATGCTTCTCAAGTATCCATCTTTAACTGGAGTGAAACCTCCAGATCTTACACCTTTTCAAATTTTACCATGCATTTTCTTAGAAAACATACATATTGCTGTAACAAAGGAGGTTAAAGGAAGGCTATAATTGTATTTTGCTGTAGCAACAAAAGTTTCTGCTTCCTATGACAGAAAGAAACCAACAAAATTTTCTCACTGACAAGGATTCAGGGGCTTTATCAGGAATGAGTGGTAAGGACTGCCCGATGCTACCACCACCTGTGAAGACACACTGGCCCAGCCACTGGTACGAGTTGTACAAGTCTCACAGGAGGCCTGGATATGCTGTCAAACCGCTAGGTGAGGCTGATGTTGAAAGGGTGCATCTTCACTGCTGTTCTGCTCCATAAATCCATCCGCTTGCTCATGCTGCAACCAAACCCATCTACACTATGAACTGGAAGCGCTTCCTGCAGGCACCTTGAACTCAGGCTGCAAAAACAGGACTTAAAAACTCCAGACAGAAAGTGCAAGTGACTGGAGGGGTTTATGAAGGAAAGTGGTTATGAAACCCATGCAGCTGACCATCCCCTGGTAACGGCAATACTTTCACCGATACTGATTTTATGCATTGTGACCAAATGCTCATACAAATTGATGCGGACAGACTCCCTCTTTGCTTATGTGCGCTTTGGATTAGCGTTTTGTAAACAGTGAAAAAATGGTTCCCATTTCCCTGATTAAAAAACACATGAAAAGGAAAGGAGAATCTAATCAGAGGACTGAGATTCTAGCATACACTATCTCCTGACTTTGGTTCTTCCTCTCTCATAACCATGTTTGGGTGATTTTGATTGTCTTTCCAAAGACATAAATGACATATAGATAAATAGTCCTTAAAACATCGAAAAGTCCAACGGCAGTTATAAATGTCAACATTTGCATGTGTATATATACAGAAAATAAGGCCAGTGGTCATTCTGGTTCTGGTCCTACTCTCAGCTGAAATCAATGGCAAAACCCCATTTAACTGTAGTGTGAAAAGAAGTGAAGATTCGTATAGTTTCCTACATGGAATTACGAGTATCATCTCTCTGATTTCAGTACAAATGGCTTAAGTTCAGAAGACAGAGTTCAAAGGAGGCAACTGTACATAGGTTTCACGTCAGGTTCATATCAGCAACACGCTACTCTCTCCTCTAAGAAGCATGAAACAGTAACATTACTTACTCTTCTTCCCTTAGGTCCCTGTGGCCCTGGTGGTCCTCTTGTCCCTGAAGGTCCCTACATGCCAAATAAACTTATTATTCATTATCTTCTATATACAGATTTCTGAAAATTACAAGGCTCATGCACTTGTAATTGACAGTTTGTAACAGTCAATTAGCAATAGTCAATGCAACCAATACAAATCAACCACTTTCATGGGTCAAATTCAATTAATTGTGTTAGTGTAAATTTTCTAAAGAAATCTAAATAAGAGACTATGTAACTTCATTCTGAATAAGAAATAATGATGTGGCTGTTGGATAAATTACTTCTGTCCAACCTCCCAGAATTGCTAAAGGATACTTGTTTTTTCAGCAACATTATGTTAAAAAAAAACCCTAATAAATGGTGGTAAAAGATTCAGGTTTTGTCTGTACTGAAGATCCATAGTAGCCTAATTATAACATAATTATACACAACAAATTACAGTATAATTTATTTTTGATTAACAATGAAACTGAACACATAATGAATATATCTAAATTATATTAGGCATCAGTGAATTAAAAATAAAATCGCTGGGCAGTTATGAACCATCCTTTAAAAATTCTATTGCCCTACTTGTCTCAGAGTGGTTTTTAAATGGATGTGTAAGTTATATAAATTAGTTTTCCTGTCTCTCATGGATCACCCTGGTAAAGAGCAGGTGAACAGGCTGTGTCCAAATGGATAAATTTTCATGACAGTTTTATAGACTGCAGTACAAATTAGAAACCATTCTTAGCTTCAGCAAACCAAAACAACAATTTGAAAACAGTACATTTTATGTCAAACCAAAGCACCGCTCTATACCTACAGGTAATCCTTCTGGCCCCACAGGTCCAGGGCCTCCTGGAGGTCCTGGGTAGCCCTAGAATCGAAATAAATATAGAAACGACAGAACAGTTTAATCAAGATAGTTATTATAGCAACAATAATAAATCCAGTTACTTACCTCAAAAATTGGAGGAAAGGTAATAAAATGTTCAATCTTGCAAAATTTATTCCCAGAATTTTGTTTAGAAAACATGTATTTGTTTTGCTATACCACAATAGTCATTACAGCAACTTAAGAAGTGTTCCCGCACATAGGCGGTAGCTGACAGGGATTTACTGAAACAAATGCTGCTGAGTTCTAAATGAATTTCAAAATCCTCACCTCAAGGCTGCGACAGTGGGAACAGAAATTGGACATATCCTGGTGTGGGTGGGACTGGCCAAGACAAAATGCATTCTCTATACATTCTGCAGCCATCCCAGTGCTTGCTAGCAAATACACAAACAAACCCTAACCGCTTCTCAAGAACTTCAACATGGAAGTGACAATGAGCACATGCGTATAGCTTTTTATTTCTGTGCCCCAACAACCTACTTAACATGACAGTGGCCTCTAGACTGTCTAATGCTGCATGAAATGCTGCATGATTTAGGACAAGTGGTGGTGTCAGGAAGCCAGTCCTACCACCAGTGTGGCACCCAGGGCTGTCTGGATGCTGCTGCGCAGCAGAATTAGAGGTGATGATGGTTACAAGTCTGTCTGTTATAAAAATCTGTGTTAAGCCATTATGCAGAGGAAATGGTTCACTTACTTTCCCTCCTTTATCTATCTCTTATTTCAATTTAGAATCACAGAATCATTAAGGTTGGAAAAGACCTCTAGGATCATCAAGACCAACCATCAACCCAACACCCCCAGGCCTCCTAAACCATGCTCTGAAGTGCCACGTCTACACGTCTTTTTAACACCCCCAGGGATGGTGACTCAACCCCCTCTCTGGGCAGCCTGTTCCAATGTCTGACCACTCTTTCAGTGAAGAAATTTATCCTAATATTAGATCTATTTATTGTGTTTAATTTTTACATAAGTCTCCTTAAAGCCATTTTTTCAAAAATGCAGCTGCTCCACTGCTTCATTCAGTAGATCACTTTGCAACTTCACTTCCCCAGAGGGGATAAAGCTGCTAAATGAAGCGTCCCAGGAACAAAGCGTCATAAATACTACTCTCTTCTAGAAAGCTTGCACAGTCAGAAGTATGAGAATTTTTTACTGTATTGGAAAGGAAAGTGCATTTGTAAGTAACATAATTCTGGATTCTACATTATTTGTGACTTACCATGACACCTTTGTCTCCAGGAGGACCTACTGGTCCTGGACTGCCTCGCTCTCCCTTTAACGAAAAATTAAAAAGAAAATAACAGTGAGCGCTCTTTCCCTGACTCGTGCCATGCCCATTGAGCCAGGTGTGCCTGGCCAATGAGGCCAACCTGCAATAACGATACCACAGCAATCCGAGAGGTCTTTCATGAGGGTTGTAACCCACAGTCAACAAAGAGACTTGCTGCTAAAGGGAACAACTTGCAGTGCATAACACCATTGGTTCAGGCACTGTCCTTCAGAAACAGAGGCCTTTTTCCGCTTTTGTTGAATTTCTGCACTCCTCCCTCCTACAAGCCCACTCATATTTTGAAAAGATGATAAACCTGAATTTCTCTGTCTTCCCTTTTCCTAGAAGGCTGGTACATCAGCCTGTGAACTGCAGCTAGCAGATCCCTTTTCTCTCTGTTGGGTGCATCACATTTATAGTTATGTTCTTTAATCCATAAAATTCACCACAAGTAAGCAAAAAAGATAACGTGGTTCCCCTCTCCTTCGTAGGGCAAGTAGGAAGGGTCTCTTTCTTGTCTTACATAGTTTCTCACCTTTTATTTGTATAACATCCAGCCCAAACATCAGGCTTCGTTGCAGGTTATGCCCATACAAACATTACACTTGTATTGCAGACAGTACACGTGACACAGTGATAATGCTATATTTTATGTTGCATACTGTTAAAGACACATTTCTTTAAAATAAGTATGCTGGAAGTATATTTGTAACTTAAATCCACATAGCATGTTTACATTGTAATGTTTAATCCGTAGAAGAAAAAGATAATAAATTCCACAGAAACAGCATAGAAATTACAACATTTATTGCACCACGAAGCAGCTTGCCTCCATTTGCTGATAGATTAATTATTGCCTTTTTCCTCCTAGTTAAACTAGCAGCAGTATCCCAAGGTAATCTTTGTTGGGTCAAGTGTAATTATAAAGAACAAGAATCCTTTGACACTGAATTCTAAGATATTACGATTAAAACCATGAGACATCCAAATTTTAGTTTTAACAAGCAGTGCTTTCCTCTGATGCATTTTCTTTCATAGATTATATAAATTATAATCAGATTTTCATGGAAGTTCTAAACATTACTAAGACTTCTCAATAAAATATCTAAATAGCAGCCACCAGTCTAGGTGAAATAATTCAGCCCTGCAGGGAAGAAATACAAATGGTGCTGGATTGTTCTGACAATTATGTTTTTATTATAATTGAAGCTGACATGCAGTCCAGTAAGAGTTTCCTGTTTTTCAGATTTAAAATACTTCACCTAAATAAAACCATGTCAAATATGCTTAAACTATTTATACTGTTCTAGTCACATTAAGCCTGCCAAACTCTGCTTTCATAAACACAACTGTTACTGCATGGCAGACAAAACTAACGATGTTGCCTTCTTTACTCACTTAATGCATACAGCCACATTTTACCTTTCCACTTTTGTCTTCATTATGTAGCAGTGCAAAATCAGTGACTACTGTATAAAACGAGTATAATTTATACCAGTTTCTGTGAATCAATAGCAGCAGACAGCAAAGTACCATAATATGAACAAGATATCAAATCTATCAGCTCTAAATTAATTGCCAAGTAAAATCAAAGATATCAGACACATACCTCAAATAAAGCATTTATTACGTCCCAGTGTTCTGAAATAGCTACATGACTCTTAGCTTTGTCAGTAAACAATCTCTCACCAATACTTTATCACCCCAACAGTTTTCAAAGCTGATTTTTGCTGCTGAGTAGTCAGATACATTATTATACCTTTTCACCAAGGCTTCCAGATGGCCCGGCTTCTCCAGGTAAGCCAGCTGATCCCTGTAGAAAAAGTAAACAGACTTTTATTAGAACGATGTCCATACTAGCTCATGGTTGGCACCTCCCCAGCAACCCAGCAGCAGAGCACGGCACATTTCTTCATCCCAGAGAACCACTGGTCTATTGGTGTAAGTGCTCCTGCGGGGAAGTGATGGCAGTACAAGCTAACCTGGCTTACAATCCGTGCACGAGGATCGCTGCATTTAGACACACCAACAGTAAACGGCTACTGCTTGAAAAGAAATTACATTAATTTAATTATCATACCGTGCTACCACCTAAGGTCTGCCACTAAGCTCAGTCTTGCAGAACTAGAAGCTTTACGAACATAAAATTAAAAGTGATAATTGCTCTGCTAGTGCTTCAGTCTGACCACAAACTGCAAGGGGAATAAATTCAGTGGAACAAAGTAAAAGCCAGTCAAAACAAAAATTATATTGGCTCAGGTGCTGTCAGAATTTTCCCTTTAAGTGTTGTAGCCCCAAATGCCTTTGAAGTCAGGGAAACAGAGCCTTTCAGTCCTTTTAAAAATGAAATAACTCTCTCCAGAGGCTCTCCCACAAATTTCCACTGGATAGAACAAGCACCACCATATGGAATAGGAAACATGAGAGGAAGTACTTTTAAAAAGCTTATTCCCGAGTGCTCGTAATACCCCCTTTATTATAAAACAAACAAAAAATTATAGAGCAAAGCCCCATCTGAGAGAAGTATGAAACAGTGAGCTTAAAGAAAAAGCAATAAGTGCTCAGAGTACATTGCCTGACTGCTCATAAAAGATGGCAGAAATGTGGAAGCTCCTAGTGACATAATACAAAACTGTACCACACCTGTAACACTTTAAAAAGCAAAAATTATTTGCACTTTTAAAAGTGCAAATAAAACGGCACTTCACACATTGGCATTATCATCTCCACGCACGTAGGAGTGTACTAGCTTAAGTAGCACTACACTGGCACTTAAGTGAGATTTTTGCTTTAAAAGCGTTACTTCTGAGCTCACTAGACAGCACGTATTCATTTCAAAGCTCAGTAGTAGTTTATTCCATAGAAATAACGCCGTAGCAAAAAGACAACACTCCAGTCTGAGATCTCAGCCTTTGAAAGAAAAGTATTTTTTTTAGCTTTTACCTGTATAATTTCAATCGAGTTCAGCCTCAAGTACTTTAACATAACAGATGCAAAGTAACAAAGGCTTTATGATGGCTTCTTATGTTGTTGGACTGCTAGCTCCTCTAGAAATCTCATAGTTTAAATATATTGCAATAAGCCATTGATACAGCTGCCTTTAAGGCTGACAATACTGGCACAAACTACTTTCTGGAAGGGTATAAAGACATAAACAGGCATCTCTGTGGCTGCTGGACTGATGTATTACATGAGAGAATTTGTGTATTATATGTCAGAACTGAGACATCTCTTGGCGGCAGCCAAAGATTCATCCTGGTGATACTGGCACTAAGGCAACGCCCAGACGTCACTGGCAGGAATGAGGGACTTTTGTGACGAACTCTGAGGACAAGAGCTACCACTGGTACCAGCCATGGCCAACAGTGGGCCTCAGCATCAGGCAGAAATCTGTGAGACAATGAATGACCGTGTAACTCTTGCTCATCAAGATAAGGGGTGTGGAGGTACAGTTTCAAAAGGCTAATCACTTTGATTCTCTTATTCCAGAAAGGACAGAAGACATAATCAGAGCCAAGATGTAACTCAGACCTATTATCTTTCCACAGAGACACTCCTGATCTCCCAGCCAATGCCACACTGTTCACAGGGCTGAAGACGCTGATTAGAAAGATGGGTAGCTGTGCCTTGCACCAGCAGCGAAGCATTTACTATACAGCTCCTGATCACATCCCCTTTTCCGTTCAAAAGTATTGTCTTTCTGACTCAGTCGCCCTGGTCTGAAAGAGAGGGAATGACTAGGAAGCAGTGATTGTGAATGTGCTGTTGTGTTACCCAGCACATTAGGTCTAGCCTAATATACCTTCCAGAGTGAGGACAAGAGTTAGCAATTAAGTAGCAAGTTTCCTAGGCACTGGCTGCTCCTCAGAAGAAAGTAGTTAGGTAAAGAAAATTTCTAGTAAAAATGCTAAAAGAAGAAAGTGGATTTCTATTGATATAAAAGATGGAAAACCCCTCTGCATGAGCGGAAGTGGATATGTATGGAAAGCAAAATAATAGTGAAGACGACAAGAACTGAAGCCAGTGAAATGGTAAAGGCAATAGGGATGTCAAGAGGAATGAAAGGGAAAGAAGTTCGTGACAGGTTAACTAAATCCTCTTCCACTCATCCATCCAAAACAGAGGGCAGGTGTGAGATAAAGCTAAGGCAGGTACGTGCAAGAAGCAAGGGGGGTGGGGTGGGGTGGAGCTTACTTAAGAATATAATTTTTGTTCTTAAAACAATTAGTAGCATGCAGTGAAGAGAGAGTGCAGAGCAAAACATCTTATTCCATCAACACATTAGACTTTCTTAAAGATCACACGGCTGCTTAAATCCCAGAGTTGGATTGCTTTAATATAGAGGCCAGGCACTAGGCCTGGATTGAGGTTTCAACTCCCTCTCCGTCTTACAAAGGAGAATGGAGAGTGGATTAATACACTCCAAAGCAGGGTTGTTGAGTCAGTGTCTTCCAGGATCCCTTCAGTCCTTTGGGGAGTAGTAGTGGATTCCAAGAATCAAACTAAATGTATTAGACAAGAAAAAAGTAAAGCAAAAACCCCTGAAATGGTAAAAAAAAACCCCATTGTTTTAAACCTTATTAAAAAAATGTCATAAACTTTCATTTACAAGGATTTGTGTAAAAATCTCCAGTGACAATAATAGTATTTTAGAAACCACCTTGACGGGAACGTTTTTGTGGAAAATTAAGCAGAGGCTAGATCTCACAACTTACACGTGCCTGAGAAAGACAAAACCATCTTGCCAGGGCATATGCTCTGTGTTAGAAACTGGACTGTAGTTGAATAATAGAAAACACATTGTATACTTAATGCAAACCCAAGTATGGAGTAATCCATTAAAAAGCTTGGTAGGGAGAAATGAATATTCAGCTGGTTCCAAACTTTCCTGTGGGAGCAGTGACCTGTCAGGCCGTACGCTAACACATTCTGGTGTTAACTGAAAGTTTTCCAAGCCAATGTTATTTAGAATTCAGCATTTTCAAACATTTTTATTCAATATCATTTAATGAGATGACAAAAGTAATTTTAAAATATCATCTTGTCACATTAACATGTTGTTATTAATATTTTTTTGTATTTACAGTTAATTTTCATTACAATTTTCCTGAGTCTTCACTGAATCACTCATTCCAGATCCAGCATTCAGCAATATCATAATCTCTGCCTGCTCCTGAAGATTCCCACTTAAACATTTCTTTAAAACACCACCAGCTTCATATGTTGTGAAGGACTTGATACATTTTGGTACAGTACTCAAAAAACCCAAAATGGGCTAACGTCCAGGTTTGATTTTAACAGATGAAAATTTACTTGAGGATCCTCGAAGATTCAAGCCAAACACCTATGTGAAAAAGACAACCAAAGGGAGAGGGACAGGAGGAGGAAGAAAAGTGGATGCTCTAACAATCAGCTGCCACTATCTCATACCCAGCTGACAGATAGAAAAATACCTCTACAACTCATAACATTATAAATTAATCTAACCTCAGTTTTGCTAGCCAGACATAATGGTACTTACGAATATTTTTTAAACCAATCCATCTGGGCCCTGGTATCATAGGCACCAATACTGGATCTGTGCATGCATGCTTCTACCAGATGTGACCCAGATCAGGCCTGGACAAAATTTAGGAAGGAAACATGATGCAGGGTTTATGCTGGCTGCTATTTGGGCTTCATATCATCTGCAGAACAAAAGGTAGCTGATCTGCGAGAAAGGAGGCCTCATGGATGGTTGATACCTGCTTTGGAATAAAACCCCCTGCTAGTCATAGATTTCTGGGTGAATTTGTATCACATCGGTGTTTTTGTGTGACTATTTTTGAGCTGAACAAAACCAGTATATTGCTCAACCACAGACAGGCTTTTGAAACCAAAGACTTTCAATAGAGCCTTTGTGTAGAACATTTGCTTACTACTGTACCAGTACCAGGTATGAACTGAATGGAGCAGCTCTTGGTAATCCTGCACTGGAGGTAGGAGTAACCTGAAGTTTTAAAGAAAGCCCTGTCTCTAGATCACTGGGAAACAGAATCAATTTTGGAGGAAGTATTTTCTCAGAGAAAGAAGAAACGATAGTAATTTGGGTTATCTGAAAAGCTAAATAAAGACTATAAAGTAAACTGATGCCAGTTTATTTACAGTAACCACTAGTTCAATTACTGAATTAGTTACTTTTGAATCCCTTAGTGACTAATACTACATTTGCCCTCTAATGGCACCTCAGTTTGAACTATCAAAATGCAAGATTAAACCAGAAAACGGCTTCGTGTCAGACTTTGGCTTCCAAGGAGGTCCTGGCTGACAGCTGTGCAAACTGCTGTATGCATGCCACAAGGATATCCTGGCTTTGGGTTGTGTGGTCCTCTTTTTTTATTCAAGCTGGTGGTTCCATCTCTACACTTCAGAAATTATTTCCTACCTCATAACCACAGTACTAAAAACGTTACAAAGCGACCGTAAGATCTGTAGCTTCTTTACCCAGGATTATCTTGGGAAGCATGATATTTGAAAGGCAGATGCTATTTTCTTCTTTTTGACACCAAGATCGTTGACATTTTCTGTCTGTTGAGACAATTACTTAGCAGTCAACCAGAGGCAATAATCTGAGTGAAAATCAATGCTTTGTTACTGCCAGCGGAGGAGGCGAGAGAAAGCAGAGATGCACCATATTTGCACCTCACAGCTGACGTTCCACTCAAACTTTTTTTAAAGAACTCAAAACTGCAACTACCTGAATATTTGAAAGGCAAAAACGTGCCAGCAGCATTGCTTAATCTATAGCATTTTTAGGAAAGAATTAAATGGGCTGAATTTTGCTTCCAGTAACACTACTGTAAGGTAGGGTAGTTCTGTTTGACAGCATTATGCAAAGAAACACTTGGATTTAAAGGAAGCTAGCTTGCAAAGTGGCAGCAGGATGCGCCCGCTGCCAAAACCTTGGAAGCCAAACCGCAGATGCCATGTGCAGATACTATTCCTCTATATTTTTGCTTCCCAGACCGCTAGAGTACATGAAATACATCAGTTAAATTCAGACAGACAGTAAAAGGGACAAACAGTGAAAAGACTGGATGTGTACTGAAACCCAACACCATTACTAAGTTTAACGCATGCTGGAACAACTTGTCCTTGATTATTGCTAAAATAGCCTTAAACATTTTTCTCATATTTTAGTGCTGCAAAATCACTTGGGCATGCAAATAAGTATAGATATAAAGCTATAGATCAGGTGGTGGGAAAACACCACCACAGTTACAAAATAACTACCATGCAGGTAGCACCTGGCTCCCTGGAAAGGCTAAATGCCTGTCTTGGTCAGGGAAAGAACGGAGCACTGGTACGCTTTTCTGATGTTCTGCTGAATCTGCAAGGGTTCCATTTGTACATAAATCTTTTAAATGACTATGAGAGAAAGGCAGCCTGAGGTCAGTACTACAGTGGCAGTCAGGACACGGTTCACTCACTGGGAAGCATACTCCATTTTACACAGTCTACTTGCCATAAGCAGCTTGGAGATGACGTGAAGTGGGTGAGACAAACTCCATCCAAATCTAAAGTATTTTCAATTTTCAAGTGACAATCAAAATAATGACATTTATAGAAGTTCTTGGTTTTGATTGTCAAGTCCACACTCGTAGATTTTTGTAATCTGGGCAAAGGAAAAAAAAAATATTTTTTTGAAGGTAGTCAGTCTTATCTTGGCTAAACTGAATTGGGATAGTTATTTACATTTATGCATCTAACTAGTGGCTTTTTTCCTTGGGTAACAGATCTTACATAGAACAGATTATCCTTCTCTTTGGCTGTTCTCAATGGTATAGGGAGTGTTGACTGACTGACGGTGTTAGCTCTAACTTGCAAAACTGGGTGTGGGGCTGTGGGTATTCTGTGGGGTAGCATGGCAGCTGAAAGTAGCTGATGAAGGCTCTACTAGCAAGAAGTCCTTCAAGAAAAATAAGCAACAGCTTGGAAAAAGCTAACCTCCAGGTATTGTAACCTGTTTCTCCACTCTTCTTGAGAGAAAGACCTAGCAGCAATGATAGTATATCAGTTCATCTAGGATCAAAACAAGAAGTATAACATAGACACAGAGCATCGTTACTACCATTCACTATAAGATCTTCATAGAACTTAAAATAATCTGTATCCAGTGGGTTTCTGAAAGCAGGTGAACTAGTTCCTCCTTCTGCAGCCCCTGGCAATGCCCCAGTACGTTCACCAGTCTTTGAAGAAAACTGCTTTTCCTCAATTGACTTTGCTTTTGGCCTATGGCTTACAACTCTCGTTTGCATATCCCCAAAGCCCAGACTTTTCACGGTAGTTTAAAGAACAACTTCTGTTGAGCAGCCTGAAACCATCAGGTAAAACCCATTTAATCTTTCTTTCAAGCAAAAGGAATTGCAGTTTCCATTCTCCATCAATTAAGCATCCCTGGTGCCTAATCCAGCTAAATTTTACCTCTGCAGGAGATACAGTAATTGCTTTACGGGAATTCTCAGACGCAACTCAACTCCTAGGCACATGGCCTGACTGCAGAGTTTTCTTGCCTTCCCACAGACTCTCACAGGCTGACCATTTTCTGCCACTGACAGCCTGAATATAAAGGGTTTTTTCTTTGCTGGACTGTAACTTTCTATTCTTTTTAGCTCTTTTTTTTTTTTTGGGGGGGGGGGGGGTGGGGGGGGGGGTGGGGTGGGGGCGGGGAGGGGTGGGCATCAGAGGGAGAAGCACTTCTCTTTTCAGCTTAGTTTCTCTTCTGCTGTTTCAAAAACTGTTTGCAACTGGGCAAACTTGCTGACATACAACTTTTCCAGGTCTTTGAAGATTATTTTTCCAGGATTTGTGTTCATGAACTCTGCTTATTTTAGTTTGTCCTTTTGACATCAGTTGTACTTGCTGCAGCTGGCAGTTCCACCCTTGTACTCTGTCTCAATAGATCTATAAAAGCCAGTGATTTCTAATTCAGAAGTGTATGGGCCAAGGGCTGAATTTCTGTAATGGACCTGGCAAGAAGAAATTGAATTAACTTGCCTGTAGTTATTCAGTGCAGCCCCACCTGGGTAAACACTATCACTACCAAACAGTAATCCTGACAAGCAACTGTTTTAAATTCACGTGAGTTCAATTTTGTGCCATGAAAGTTGAGCAATTAATCATTTTCCTAAATCATCCCCGACACTAACACAGACAGGTCATTTCTATGAGATGCTTGAAGAAAGTATTTGCTATCCATCACTGGACAGAATCTGATCTAAGCACACAAAACCCAGTTGCACACATCAGCAAAGTGATATTTTCCTCCCCCCATTTGTAGGCGCAATTTTCTCAGTAGCTGAAGCGGCTGTTTCCTCTGGCACAACTTCCAAAAGATTTTGCCTCATCAGCAGTGTAAGTCTGCTCTGCCTGCTGTCCCTTACTTCTCACTATCTTAACCAACCCCTCTCCAATTGGCCCTCATGGTCCTGCAGTTAATCTTGCAGCAAAGGACAGCTGCTGGGTCCTGGTCACAGCTTTGGGCTCAGCTGAGCCAAGCAGCACCACCCAAACCTGCCCGCCTTTCCCCAGACAGGGAGCATGTGGTGGCCGGAGAAAGTGTTTCTGTTGTAGGACTCTGTTAAGGAGTAGCGTCTGGAGCTTGGTCTTAGGCACATTCCTGATCTAGTTTTAAAATGTGCGTCATTTTAAGCTGATGAGCACAAGCGAACATTTTATAAGTTTAGTCTATTCAGTTTTCACGCTAGGCAAACATCTAGAAATACTTCAGCAGAAATGTGCTCTAAAGAGTCAGTATCTTCATGTGACCTAAGAAATGTGGGACAACATGGCTTCTAGCTTATTGACAAAGCTGTATTTCAGCACATATCCCATCTTACTAGACTGAATAACCAAGCATCGCGGTCCAATCTCCTGCTGTTGAAACTTCCCTGCTTGTGCACAGTTGCCATCTGTTTTTTTCTATGCAGATACTAAGTAGTACTTGACCTGGAAAAGCCTCTACAGAAAAGCAGTAACTATTTTGGCACCTCAGGCAGCAGTGACAGATGTATTAGTTAAAGACAGAAGATGCGTGATACCAGGAAAAGTAAGAAAATGGAAGGAAACAGAAGAAAAACATTGGTGCAACCCTTTGGTATCAATAGAAGACATGCACATGTGTTTCATGTCATATTTTGCTATGAACTCAACATTTACAGGATTTATTATTGCAAAATTTCTTCTTTTGACGGCTTATTCAGGAAATGCACTAGTTTTATTTTGGAGAACTAGAACACTGTGAGGGATTCCCCACTGCTAAAAAACCCAGTGTCATATATTTCAACTGTGGCCGTAAATGTATACATCATATTCTGTAATTTGAAAAACCGAAGGACAGATGCCTTATTCCATATCATCTTTTGGGCTCCATCTCAAAACCTGTCACAGCAGCCAGTAGCATTTGTACTTTGCTCTTGTACTTTGTCTTTTGTTTTTCAAATTTTTTTTTTTTGTGTGTGTTGCATGTTTAATTCCAGAAATGTCCTGGAATCATCACATATGCCACCAGAGCCAATACTGAATAGCAGGGAGTGGATTTATCTGTGAATTACGAAGTTTGGATTCTCTCTGCATGCCAAGGAAAAGAAAAATTACTTGTTACAAACAGAAGCTGGTGAGAAGCTGGAAGTAAAAACTGCGTCCAAAGCATACTGAAGTGAATATTTTGCATCAGGACTCACATCTGGAAAACCATTTTCTGCATATGAGAAAAACCATCCTCTTCCTGCTAGTACTTTAAAATTTACTAAGGAAAAGCTTTACTGTTACAGATTATGGTGGTGAATAAAGTGATGGGAAGGGATTTTGAAAGGTCTTCCTGTGAGTTCTGCTGAGTGTGGTTGAGAGGCTGTCTCCTGCTGTTGGTGTTTTACCATTGGACTTAACCACAAGGTTATATAACATTATCCCCCTAAGGACCACGTAATGGATGTTACTCCTCTGCTGCCATATAATACAAAGATAATATGTAATAGGATCCAGGGCCTATTGAAGCTCAATTGATTAAAACACATGTAAATAAAGAAGGAGACACACTCTATAATCCACAAGTAAAAATCAAGAGTATTTATCAATAGCTTATAAGCCACTTCTGTTCTCAGGTATCTCATATCATCCTGTATCACATGCAAATTCTCCAAATGGCAAGTGTGGGAAGTGGCAATTAATGATGGGCCATAATTATATTTCTTTGTAACACTAACAGGGCTGAAACATCCCCTTTTTTGACACAAAGAATATTTTTATTTTATTCTTGCAGCTTGTCCCTGACTAGAGTTAGGTAGTTAGTATGATTATTTTATTAATCATCATTACAATGTATAATAACTGATTATATATTTGAGCTAGTGAATATCATATTTGTATTGGAATGGAGCTCATTTAGCAGTGACTGACATTAGGTTCCTACAAAATATCAGAGTTGTGGAAAATGTGTGCACTGAATTCAAGTTCACTGAGGAGCAAAACAAAGCCCATTTCAAATCCAGAAACTTAAGGTTAATTAACTAGCTTTTGTGACTGTTTTAACACAGTGACTTTGAGCTTAGCTTTGTCTTTTGTTGAGGATTCTGGTGCATGTGCCACTGTACAACAGATGAAATGCTATCAATTTTCCCTAACATGTTACAGGTTGAAAAACAGAATTAATATGTAATAAAAGCTTCGTTTTGCATGCTGTTGAAAAAAAAACAAACCCAAGTGTAATGCTGTCAGAGGAATGCCGGTTGAAAGGACAGGAGATTATATTACTGTGTCCCCATATCGGGTAATTTCTGCATCTCTCCATAAAAGCAACGTAGTGTTATGATGTTCCATCCATTCTTCTCTACTGTGACATCCTCATTCCCCAGTACTCATCAACATTCGCCCTAATCATTCAGCAATATAAAAACCCCCAGATTTTCCAAATGGTATCTATTGCTTTACAGCTCTGATTAAAGCCTAACAAAATGAAGGTTTTGCTATGCATAAACTGCTGAACAAAGCTACGGAACAAGCTGGTGCTAAGTATAGTTGCTACGTTTAGAGATATATTGGCTGACTTCTAAGTGGACCTTATGGCATTATACGGCTTTATCAGTTTCTGTCTAAGCTGATACTTTTAACTGACAGAATCCAGCTTCTCAGTCCCCTTCCCTGGAGCAGAGAGTCTTCAGAGTGCACAGAGGAGCTGGACTTGACTTACACGCAGTTCTGAACATTTCAGCAGTAACTAACCATTTGATGAGCTCTCTGGGGTATGTCTGCTTAGTATTTTGCAGACAATGGGGAGTTCACGCTGACTGCTGTCTAAGTTGAACAATTTCTGTGAATAGTACAGCACATACATTAACTGAAGAAACAAAACCAATTTAATCATGTTCTACACAATATCTGGGTAACTCAAGCATGGGTCAACAAGCTCACACCTGCTCTAATTCCCAGACAAAAGTTAAAAATACAAATGGGCAGGGAATGAAATTAAGCAGAGAGAATTGAAAAGCAGTATGTTTAAGTTATAATTACCAAGTAAAGAAGAACCTACAATGGAAAGATAATGACTTTAAAAAACAAGGATCGGAGACCGTGGATCACAGACTGAATGACAACAATCTATTGCGAAACAGGGGATGCGTACGCAAGAATATAGCTTGTAAGAAGCAATTCTTCCTTTCTCTCAGCAGTCTGAACAGATTGGGCAGCAAGCTGCAGTCTTAGATGTTTAGCTGAATCAGAAACAGTCTACAGGAGAGTAAGAATGCGGTTTAAATTATCTAGAAAACATGAAAGGCAAAGTGAATTGGGACTCTTTAGCCTAACAAGGAAGAACGAAGGAGGCACATAATAACAACTGTCCTTTGTGAAATGCTGTTTCCAGCAGAAAGGGGTCAGGTTACATAACTGGAAGAACTTTTTAAAAATAAAGATGGGGTGCAGGTCATGGAGCCTTCACGCCTGGAGCTTTTTAATAACAGGCTATCCAAATGTTTGTCAGGAGTGATATAAAGATTACTGATCCTGCCTAGGCAGTAGAGGATGGACTACATGTCACCTCACGGTCACCTCGAGCTCTGTAATTTTGTGAAGGGCAGCCAGAACAAGTCTGCAAAATATATCTCAGGCTAAATGTAGCCTCTCAAACAATTTCACTGGAAAAGGATCACTCATTCATTTACTCAAACGTTCTTTGGAAAATCCCAACAACTACCTATAAAGGTCACTCAGCCTACTAGGAAAGAAGTAGAATTAACTCTGGAAAATACTTAAAATGTGGAATTTCTTTAAATAGCATGATTCCAAAAGACCACAAAGGTATAGCCAACATACTACAGCTTCAAAGAAGGACAAACTTCCATCAGAAAATTACTGCAACAAATTACTCATTCACTCTCAAATAAACATAGAATTAACAATAAAACCAGAAAAAGAATTCAAGCTTACCGCTTCACCAATTTTTCCAAGGTTTCCTTGGTCTCCTTGTTCTCCCTGTTAAATATAGAAAACAGACGATGTAGTGCATTAGAAAAGTAATTTCTTTCATATGTGTATATTAAAGTCATCTGTTTTCCTAGGAGCCTCTTTATTTGCTAAATTACATCTGCCAATTAGAACTTTAAAAGCTAAAATTAGGTAACCAGCAAAAAATTTAATTTTGTCAGTGGCTAATTTTGATTTTGTAAAAAGATGTAAGCACTGTCCTAATGTATTTAGGACTTGCCCACAAAAATAAGAACTATGTATTAAGGGCTCACTAAATACATTAAGTCAGCAAATGCTATAAATGAATGATTAAGTTTTTATTTACATCTTCCTTTCAGCAAATTACCTTCATTATTTCAAAACTGCTTCAAAAGTAAATGTTACCTGTGCACACTATTGACAACTTGGAATTCGTTATGAAATATTAGGAAAAATGGCATTTGTCTGACATTCTAACAAACTTCTTCCCCCAAAAGCTTAGAACTGGTATTAGGTAGTAGATTAAGGAAGTCTGCTCTCCGTAAGAATGCCGCAAGTCATGTTATGTTACTCCGGAGCATTTCACTATGTGCAAGTGGAAGCTGGGTGTATAGGCGCTGGCAATTACCTGGCTACGACTATAATCTCAGGGCCCTGATGAACAGTGATTTGTGTATTATTTACTCAGATTGCAACTCAGCACTGAGAAATTCTGCTGCCACAGTCTCCTCTTTCAAACTGCAGCATTTCATCTCACCCCACCTCATCCCCCCGAAGCCCTGCCAGTGCAGGAACTGCCCTGGGTCCTTTGTTGCCCCAGGCCCAGCCACCCTCACGTCCCCAGGCAGCTAGGTCTCATTTTGGCAGGTGCTGTCTTTGCTCACACATCCCTGTCTCTGAGGGCTGCATAATTTCCTTCTTTTCCAAAACTGGATCTTGCAAGAAAGCAGAATCACCAGTATGATATACCTTTATATTATATGGAAGCACGTATACTCCTATCCTGCCACTGGCATGCCACTGTGGATAGCAGTGTATAATTGTACAGAGTTGATAGTCCAAGCACATTTTATTTCAAAAATAAAACCATCATTTACCTTTAAACCTTCCGGTCCAGGATCGCCTACATAACCTTTCTGTCCTGGCTTTCCCTAAAATAATGATTAGAATAAAATATTGTAAATATTTTATTTTTAAAAGGTAATTTCATCCCAACTTCTGTATTTATCAAAATAAGTGCACTTAATGTACAGTTTAGTAATATTTAACACCAACATCTGAAGCTAGCGTATTTATAAATCCATGTCTGAAAATACACTGTTCATTATTACAGAAAATACTAGCACAGTGAGCAGAATCTGTATTAACTCTTACAGCCATTAACACTGAGGAAAACCAGTCAGAATCCAAGAATCAAACACACTTCAGTTTCACTTTAAAAACCATATTAAGGAGACAAAAGGCAAAGTCACGTTCTCTCCTGGCTAATTCCAGCAGAACAGGGACTCACGCTAACAGAATTTGATGTTCAGACTTCAGGGTCTGGTGCCATAACTGTCCTTCCTCACCCAGACAAAACGAGCTCTAATATCCCCTCCTCTTCGTTCATCAGATTGATTGTTTTAAGCCTCATCTCTCGCCACAAGCATTCTGCTGCTGATCGATCTTGTTGCTATGATACTCAGTTAATAAGATATTGTTACCTGGAAGAAATACAGCAACATCAGCAGAGCAGAAGGCCATGAAGTGATGAGATCTTTGAAGCGTTTTATAAAATACATCCCCCCTCTGTTGTCACACAGACCCACTAAGGTGTAAAAACCAGAATGCTTTTCTGCTGAATTTTCAATTAGATGTTTATAACTTAAGTTTCACTTTTAGGAGGTCTTTTTCTCTCCAGTTGTACTCTACTTCCTCTACAACACAAAATATGGCCTAACCATTCAGTTATCTGAACAGCATAGCCCTGCCTAGACAAGCTTTCCCCATCTGCTCTGAGGCAAAGACCCTAGTCCAGAAGTAAAGGTCCAGTGGATTGGATCTGGCTCTGAAGCAAGTTGCTAATGAGCTCGCTGAAGCCTGACAACTGGAGAAAGAAAATTCATTCAACATTTTAATGATGCAGTAACAAAAAGATGCAGATTTCTGCTAAAAAGAAATTATCAGCTGTTGTTCCTGCAGACTGAATAATTGCAATCACGGCACTCTGTAGTGAGAGCTTTCCTTTCCCCATTGGCTGTCCTGAGACAGGAGCAACTAAAGCAACATATAACAGGTTTCTTTAGAAAGATGGGGTTTTTCCATTTGGCTCTTTTGCCCTGGCTGCTCTGTGCCTGAGCACAATGCGTGTGTTAGTTTCTGGGCACCTGTAAGCTTCTCCATATGGCTTAAAATTTAAAATTTAAGCCATATGGCTTAAAATTATCCTGTCTTAGTAGGTTCCATGATTTCTCATATTAATCCTTTTTATCCCTCTTGTTCTTTCTCTGCCTGCCTGAGTGATTTCATTTTGCCCTTCAAGTTCCAACAAATATCACTGCTTTAGGAATAGACTTTTGGTTTTGCCAATGGATTAAAACATGGCACAGCCAGGAATGCAGGGAGAAACAATTGTGAAGAGAAGTTCAGAGAGACCCAGATAAAGCAAGTCATGTCTTTCCACAAGGCTGAGCAAAGAACAAGTGATGGGCTTCTGCAGGTTACTACATGCTGTTTAACTACTTTGCTGCAAAGAACCTTAAGGTCCTTCTAGAGACAAGACTGTAACATAAAAGTGTTTTAAATGAAATTCATTGAAGGAAAACTAGTGGACACTATTAACTACCTTGATAATTTTAGTTCTATCAGAAAAGAATTGGAGTTGCAACTTGTAAAGGTTTCTCGGCTGTAGTACCCAGCTATGCACTAGCTGCAAAGGACACACAACAGACGCAAGCTGATAGAAAATGGAACAAGTGAATTTAACTGGTAAAGCAATTTGAAACACACAGATTCGGCTTTAAACAGACGTGCAATACAACTGTAATTACACATCAAGGAAAAGTCACTGACAGAAAGTTAAACTAGGAATGACTGCTCTTCTGCTTGCAAACCCCTGAGAAAACCACTCTTCCAGGGCAGGGTAGTCCCAAAGGAAACGTCTGTTTCCTAAAACATTAGCTGAAAGTTTTGCCCTTCCCCTTCAGGAAGCAGCAACCACCTGTGCTTCGTTTCACTTCACGATGGGTTGATACAGCCACATATATTTTAATAGAACTATCTCTCACTATCGCTCTATTCCCGTGCCTCCACAGGCTCCTCACGTGCCTCCAGCCCCCAGGAGGACATATGCCGCCTTCAGAAAATACTGAGAGAGTGGCACAGCTTTGAAAGCACTGTCCTCCATCTTCAGGAGGAACTACTCACCTTACGACTATATAAATACTGGCTTTTGTTTAACACATGTATCTCAAAGGAATAAACTCACAACAACTCCTTTTTACATTCTGGTTTAAAACAATATCCCACCCTTTAAAGGCATTTTCTGCTCCAACAATGAAGATACAAAAACATAATAAAATGCACCAAAGCTTGTACTGACTGAGCTGAGCTACACTGACAGTTACAGTGTTAATATTTGGATAGCCTTTGAGAAAGAGTTAATTGGGTGGAAACTGAATAAACACACTAAATTCTTTAATGTGCCATCTACTGTATTTTCACAGGACAAATAAAGAAATACTAAAAAATCCCTCTAAATAAAAAAATACTGGGTTTTAATTTCAGAGGATGTAAGTATACTTTGGAATTGAGCGTGTGGGAAGGTTTGGAAAGGGATTAATGAAAAATCAAATTGTGTGATGAGATTCAGCTCAAAAACCTAAATTCAAATAGCCCGAGCTCTGTGGAACCTGAGATACATCCTGAGTAAGTGGGCAAACACCCTCCCTTCTGGCTTCAGTTTTAGACATATGGGAACTCTTTTCCAAGCTGGGACCTGGTAACTGGAGTGCAGGTTCATATTCACCTTCTGTTCCAGTAGGGGATGATCCATTTTGCTGGCAGCGTTGTTCAGGTGAGACCCAGGGTTTTTTGGTCTCACACATGGTTTTTAAAGCAAATGTTAGGAACAAGGAGGTGGGGTGGGGGGAGGAGAAAAATGAGGCAAAAATTTATGGCTGCCTGCTCGGCGCATGCCTAAACCTGAACTGGGGGCTGAACACTTAACTGAAAACTACACAGTAAAAGCGATGAGGAATTCCAGAAGCACTAGAAACCTGCTCCATTACTGTCCAAGAAAAAACTAGAACAGATTCATGAGAATAATCAAAGATTTAACCGCATATCACCTACAAGGCTACTTTACCTAGTTTAGACAAACCCTAGGAAAGTCAGGATAACAGTGGCTGAAAAGAGGACTAACCTATTAACCATGCCTACACCTAAGGTCTGTAGGACAGGAAGCAAGCTTGTAGCGAAGACAACGCAGGCAAGACTTTCAGATAGAAAGGCTGGATATCAGGAAAACCCTCTGTAAAACAGGCAAAGGACTGAAGCAGATTGCCAAGGACAAGGAAGAAACCCCACCCCTGGAGGCTGCAAAAACCAAGTCAGAGACACATCTGTCAGGTAAAGGCATAGCTGACAGCTGATGGTGCCTCGGGGCCACGCATGGCTAGACCCTATCAGAGACCTCCCCTGCCCCCACTGCTATTTAATTAGTACAGTGACGAGACAATTCTAATAGCATTTACTTTTTAAAACTCCTTTAATAAGAATGGAAACAAAGCCTATGTAAATCAAACGAATGTGAAATTGCAATCAAGCAAGCATAATTTAAAAGACAGATGTGTTCAGCAGCTTACTGACTCAGTCCTGCTAAACTATATCAGCTTTAACAACTTCATGACTGGGACTCTCCCTCTCTAATGTAATCAGTGAAGGAGCAAGGACAAGCAGAGATGGGAGCAGAGTTCAGAGCAGCACTGCAAACAAGTTGGCTTGGAGCTGTGAAACAGCTGGAGCCAACAGAAGCTGTAGAATCCAGGCGAGAGCAGATGGGCCCCAAGGCGAGGGGGAAGAACAGGCAGGGCTCCCCATCAAGCAAAATTCCCATTTCCCCTACCTCTCATTTCAGGAGGGGATGTTAGCCAGCAAGCTACTAAAAAACGTCTGGAGGCAGCAACCCAGGGGCCCACCTCAGACCCACACATTCTGCTCTCAACAGCTTGCTGAGAGAGAGAGAAACCAGGGAGCTGTAAGACATGCCAACAGTGTGCACATTTCCCATTGAGAGAAATCAAAACCAAAATAATTTAGGTCAAACTGACCCAAAATAGATGAAAAAATATTTCAGTTTGCTAGGTTACACAGAAATTTTTCCTCTTGGGTCACTTTGACACCAGCTGATGGTGGCCTGTGCATGCCCAGTGACGCAGAGAATGTGAAGGTAGGTGTCTCATTGCCCATGAGTCACCTGCTGCAGCATCTTCTTTTCCAATTGCCACAGCACAACATGGGAGATGCTGTCCAGCCATGAAGCCCTGCCCAAGGAGGAGACTCAAAGTATGATGCAGCCAAAATAAAAATTTCCATGAGGTTCTTGGCAGAAGCTCAGGAAGATGAAACTGAATATTGAACTGAGTCACAAAGTGTTTTGAAATTCTCTGCAATTTTTTGCATGTTCTCCTCAGCCAAAAAAAAAAGTTCTTTTGATTTTGCTTTGGTTTGTATGTTTTGTTTTTCTTAAACACCTAATCTATGTGGCAAATACGCATTTTAATATTATTTTTAACGGAATGCAAATTCCCAGCTTTGACTAGCTAATGAACGGGAAAAGTGACACAGCAATATACCCGCTCTACAACGAGGAAACACTGGGAAAGGCTTTTCCAAGTCCATGCAAAAAATATGAAGTCATCCAAAATGAGGACCAAGCCAATGATTACCCCACCTAAGCAAATCAAGTAAAGGCAGAAGATCATATTGCATTCAATAATCTTAGTGACAACTCCCGTAGTCCCTTGTGCAGGCTTGTATTCATTTTTAGCTTCAAATATTTCTAAAAATAAGCTTCAAGTCCACTAAAATACTCTTAGACACCGGTACATTTTATTATCTAAAAAAATTAGTTGTTAGTTTTAAACTTTTATCTTTTAAATCATGTCAATGCAAGGAGTAATGTGACATTCCAACTTTACTGTTTTCAGCAACTGTCTACCAGATCAGTTTCAAAATGATTTCTTAAAGCATCAGTCCCTTATGTTTCTCCCTGTAAGCCGAGTCTCAGGGTGGGTTCTTCCCCAGCTTAAATATCTTGATGTATCAGCTGGTTCAGTCCCTAAGAAGTGCATGGTGGTTTCATCTGTCTCGGAGGAGCACCATAAGCTGTTTGTTATTGACTCTTTGCTTCTCAAAAATTTTATTTTGTGCAACATGGCTGCGATTTCCTTTCAAATCCTTCGTATAGAAAACCATTTCTCCTCCCAGTTCTGCTTTGAGCATGTGTTGAGGAAAGAGACATATTTATTCAGGAGATGGCATTTTAACAGTCACTTCTTACAGTAAATGTACCTTTTAAAGCAGTACTTCTTCTGAAGAGTAGTCTGCCCTAAGAAAATTACTTGTACTTACTCTTGGGCCGACTCCTCCAATAGGTCCAGGTGGTCCTACTTCTCCCTAAAAGAAATCAGGACGTCAATAATCTTACTGCCAAGTCTAGCTTTAAAAAAGAAAATCTGCAGCTAACTCTTCACATTTATTATATCATCTTAAACTTGCTTCATATGTATTTGTACAAGTCCGAGTCTGATCGAAATGCTCTAAGAGAGACTAATCTGATTTTAGACAAATTCATTAGCTAGAAAGCCATGTCCTGTGTAGCCCCTAGATGCAGCCAGACAGGCTGTGAAGCTATTAGCATACCTACCATTACAGCAATATTTTCACAATTTTGAGCAGGGAGAGACTCAGCAACGATGGGTCAACCTCTCTGTCTGCCCTGCAGTTACTCCCTTCTAAGCAACATTTGACACTTCATGACTATAAAAGCAGTGGGAACGTTCCTGCTTCTCTTTCCCATGTTGCTCCGGCACAGACACTAGGTTAGCCAAGCCACTTTGCCAGAGTTTATCCTTGTCTTTTCTCAGGGATGGAGGGGGGCTGGGGGTCAGGCTTGGCAGGTATGCAAGTGAAGAAATGAGACACTGTGCCTGCGCTGCACAGTGCACCGATATAGTTATGCATGATGGGGAACTGCAGTGTTAACTCTTAGGCTTTGCTCACTACACAGTTATATTAAAGCATGGATTTGTATCAATGCCATGCCATGCTGTCCCATTGTGATCATTTCATGGTTCACTGATCCTCCTCGATATGGAAGATTTTCTCCAAGTTTTGAAGGAAGTCGAACAGAACCTTTTCAATTACAACCGACAGGATTTCTTAATTCCTCTGCTACCGATCTGCAGCTTCCTGGCTTCTAACTAAACAGATCATTTTGCCACTGTTAGCTTTTACTCAATATCTGTCATGGAATACCAAGTTTAAGCTACTTAGAAGTTCAGAGGTTTATCCCCAGAATCACTGATTAAATTATTTCTAATGTTAATTACTTTTAGCCTAAGAGACATGAGTTTTTATTTTTATGATGATAAACTAAGAATACTCAACAAACATGTAAGATGAAGAGCCGCCTTCCTCCCCCTTGATTTAATAGGGGTCTTACTGTTTACTTAAGTGTATTTAGGATACTGTTATTAAATTGATATATGGTTTCTATCTCCATACCACCCTCCCACCCCACTGTCCCCCCCGTGTCCCCCAGTTTAACTAAAAGAACCACATCCGACTCTGGACACATTATCTGAAGTTCCACTGAAATAACCAAAATAAACCACAAAATGGATGCACGGCCCCATAAGGCTACTAAAACCTCTTTGCAACACCTGCCAAAATGCAAAAGAACCTTAAAATTTTGCATGACAACACCATAAACACCTAACCATTCTTGTCTAACCCTCCTACCCCTCACAACTTTTTCTCGTAATCATAATCTCTTGACTGGATCATTTTTCCACCTTACCTCAACTCCTTTGGGGCCTTGTGGCCCTGGAGGCCCTCGGTCACCCAGAAGTCCCTAAACATCCAAACACACACAGTGAGAACTTATATCAAGTAACAGTCACGTTGGTCTAGTTTGTGTCCTCTTACAAACCTGGACAGAAATGCAAAACTGAGGAAGCAGACCTCATTTCTTACCATGGTTCTTAGGATTTCCCTTAGAAAGCCAGGAGAAGATGCAGCAGAATTTTAATATCTGTTGGAAAACTGAGTATCTTAGAAACTTCTATTACACAGAGTTTTCCTGAAGATTTTTTCTTTTGTCTTTTTGAGAAGGAAATAAGAAAATACTGGAGCTCATAAAAGAAAAATTCCTCTTTTTTGAAGACATAAAGCACACCATCATATTAAGATTAAAGCAGAATCAATACAATTCTTACAGATCTTTGATTTAGGTAGTGTTTAGCATAACATGTGATGACAACATTGCAATGGAAATGAACTACAAAGTGGATTTAAACTACTAGCTTGTCCAAAACTACTTGTGATTTTCAGCCCTTACTTTTATGTCAGGATTATAATCAGCTTCCCAGAGATAAAGCACTTTATCCTCTGCCAATTCTGAGTTTTCATGACTGCTCACACCATCATTTTCAAAACTTTGTTAAAATGACTTTGCAGCTAGCAATGTGTCAGAAATCTTGGTCATCCCAATTACAGTGGTAGTAATTGGGAAAAGCACTTGACCTGGCATAGCAGAAAAAAAAAAAAAATCATCTGTGTAAACATATTATTAATGTTCTGGGAAAGCTAAGCTTAAGAATATCAGATAGAGCAACAAGAACAAAGAAACTGCCCTTTAGGAGAGGTATGATTAGCCTCTGAAGAAAGCAACAGTGGGGAAGTTCCAAGTGTAAGCCTTATTAATTGCTTACTAATGAAGCTAAAGTCTAGACAGAAGGTGCAGGCATTGGTCCAGTAACAGTTTACTTAGCACACAAAGTAAAATGGAACATAAAATGGAACAGGCCACTTCAAGGTACTGAGTTTCAAAGAGCCCATCAGTCTGGAACAGGCTGGGGTGGACTGCTGTTTGACATACCACCACAAAAGCGGCAGGAGGGCTTTTAGTAGCACTACGTAAGTGATATTCTTGTGACACTAGTCACAAAAATTTTTCATTGACAGAACTTTTGTTTTATTCTAATAGCAAAGCACATTAAGAGATACAGCTTTCAGTACAAAGTAATCGCACAGTGGATACGTAAGCAACACTGCTACTGTACACACCCTTCCACTGCACTGAAATGGATCCGGAAAAAAGTCCCAGACCGTAAAATTAATATTAAGACTAAATGAAATTTCCATCTCCCTTTTGAGGTTCCGGGCAACAAGCAGAAAATCAAGGCAGTCGTTAGACATGTGCCGAAGTGTCTGGAAAAAACTGGGGGAGTCAGCAAATGGGGGTATCCTGTATTTCACATATATAACTTCCCAGCTGACCGTCCCTTCCAGAGGTGGTGAAACTGGTAATAGCCACTTCTATTAAGTGTGTTATCCAAACAAACACAAACGAGCAGAGGAAGGAAGTGCTCAACTACTTCCATGGTACAATACACACTGCTGGAAAATCTGCAGTTGTAGTCAGCATATTCTGACCACCTTTTCCTCTCACTTTTTTCAGTTGCAGAGCATAAATACTTGAAAGAATAACATAGGAAACAAACTAAGTTATTTCAGAACATCTTAAAAACATTCTTGTTCCCTTTTTTAAATGTAAGTGTGCTTTTTTTTTTTTTTACTAAGTGGTGGATCAAGATCAAACACCTTCTGAAATATTGTTTCCAAGCCGAGTAATGTGCTGTAGATCAACTTACATAATGAATCCTTTGAACATTATTTTAGAGAGGTCAGATTTGCTGATTAGTGCACTAATTTAGGGAAAATTGACAATCCAGAACTTCTGGTATTTAGAGATGGCTGATCACACTCAAAGAGCTTAAACTTTCCACCAAGAGGCTGAATTTCTCCCACACCAACTGCTAAAAAACCGAGCTTACCCTGCTTTCTTGGCTTTTAAAATGGGTATTGCTCCTGAGGAGGCATAAACAAAAACACAAGGAAAAGAGCAGCACATTGAGAACAGTTTTCTAAAAATAAAAGCTTGAGGAAATTTTTTAAAACTGCACTCAACACAAGCCAGCTGGGAACCCCCAAAGCCAAACATTTCCAGTGTTATGCAGCTCTTCTCCCTTGGTACTAGGAGCAGCGTAAGAATTTTTCCAGTTTGGTAATCTTCCTTCTCAAATGTAAGCCATCAATTCTGCCTGATTAGAGCAGGCTGTCTAAGCTCTTTGTCTCTCAGACCAAATGTGCTGGACACCACTGAATCTTGTTCAGCTATGTAATTTCTGTTTCAAAGGAATAGTCTTAAACTTTGTAGACTACCTTTTCCTACTTTTTTGCTGGAATCTGTGAAACGGCAATAGATCAGTAACGTATGTATTAAACATCAACCCAATTCTCGCAAAAACATCTAATTTAACACTTTGGGTATAATGTGGAACAACATGATTTCACTTAGTAAAGAAACTGGGCAGCAGGGATTAGATCTCAGTTACATCATTCATGTATCAGCTTGGAGGATTAAATCTGATCTGCAGTCCAAGAACTGTTTTATTTCTCTTCTACTATTTCCCCTAGACACAGTCTTGCATCAAAAGGGTTTTTTAAGTGCCCTGGTAATTCAGAAACACAGGAGCCACTGCATTGGTCAGATAAGACTCATTCAAGGTAAGGCTGTTAACATTATACATACGTACATACAAACAAGTTAGCAAAGCAATAAATCAGAACTAAAGCAAAAGTCCACACCTGTCTTTTGAAATGTATTTTAACTACTCCCCAATTTCCTGCATCAGACAAGGAGTTCTCAGCCTTCCTAGTAAATTCATGTCTGAGCTATTTTGGGACGAGGCTCTTGACACAGTTGAGAGACACGGGATGCAGAAAAGATTGGCTATGGCTTTGGCAGCTGGGTTATTTGTAATGATCAAGAATTCTTAACTTTGGCAGGGAGGGATTGTTACACTCTTCCAGATACAAAGACTATATCTTTAAACTATTTACTGCTCCCTGTCCTATGTTTTTTTGAGTAGTCTGTCACAGAATTTCACAACTCTGTTGATCGGAAATCTTGTCATTTCCATCTCTATTCACAGACAACTTGCATGTTTTGTCCTTGGACCAATGATATTGTTGGTCTTGCACTGTTCTTTTGCCTCACCGGTTTCTGCCCTCTGGTTTACTTACAAAGCTCAAAAAGGCCCTTCCTTTCCTAGTCTATTTATCTTTTAGGATAAATAGACTACCTCTCAGAATACAGTCATTCATCCTTTTTCTGTGTCTAGTCCCACTTGATTGAGTCCTTCTGGAATACAAATGCCCAGAACTGTGTGCACTACTTAGATAAAGCCTTCTTGTGCTTCGTGCAGTGACATTCATGAGACACCTTGCCTCATGTGTTCTAGAATTTCACTTAATTGCTAACTGCCTTATTGTGCTTTTAATTCAGAGAGATCTGGCAGTGCCTTTCCTTCTTGCCAGATGCGAAGCTCTAAGTTTACAGTAGGATTTACTGTTTTAGTCCTTCTATGCATCAGTCTGAAGTAACAGAAGTAGGATGAATTACTACAAAGTGCAGTTTTTAAGATTATCTAGAGATGCTCAACTTTGTTTCATATATAAATATCATTCCATCACACTTGTGCCTATTTATCCGTGAAAATACAATATAAGAACAGTCCCAAGGCTGGTGAGTGAGGAACTTAATTGGTACTTGCCTTTCAACAAGTAGTCAATCTTTAGATATTATTCGATCACCTTCCTCTGGGTTAATTTCTGACCCACATGCACTTTTTGTATTGGTCTTTACCTTTTCCATTTAAAAAATAGATTTCCCCTACGGGCTTTTATCCGAAACTTCACTGAAAACTCTATACATGTGAATTATTGCCCACGTTTGGTCTAAAACATCAGTCTACTAAAGAACAGAGGCTAAATTAATCTGACACAGCCATTTTTGGTATACAAATTTTATCCATTATTATTATTGTATATATCATTTTATCCATTATTTAATCTGGTGTGTGAATTTTACCCATTTTCCATATCTTTAGCTACTATTTCTTTAAAATTTGTTAAAAAGCCCCTGTACTACTTAGGTGAGACTACAGAGATCTGCAAGCATTTTGCATGCATTTTATTCAAGTATAGGTGAAATATATGATACTTTCCAGCTACATAGTGTTTTCTCCACATTTCCTTGCCATTATGTGCTTCCATCTAACACAGTAATTACCCTCATAACTGTGTGGACAGCATTAAACATCAGATTACCTTCCTCATAGAAATACCTGAGGCAAAGTACCTGCATTTTGACAGTACGATTATCTTCTCATAATGCCAGTGCCCATCTCTCAGAGCTTGTCCTCAGAGATTCATACTGTTTGTTGTTATTAAGTTTTCATATCGTCTTACCTTAGGACCTTCAGGGCCATTTAATCCAGGTACACCAATATCTCCTGGAAAACCCTAAAGAAATCATACAGACAAATGATTTACAGAGTAGGAATATTTCCACTGTACTTGTTTTGAGTCTGTTCATTCATTTAACAAACCTGAACCACAGAAACAAGAAATAAATTTGTTCTACCATCCCCAAAATGTCAAAATCCATTAAGTTTCCTTGAAAGGACTTGGTTAAGTGCCAGATTTTAGGCAGCTTTAATTAAACTCAATTTAGCAGATGTCAGTATGGGTTTCATTTATCTTTGCATAAAACTTTTTATCCACTAAGCTATGTTTGAAATTACACCATTGACTTGGTCTTGATGCACAAAAAACCCACAAAGCAGCCAGCACTAGGTCCTGTACTCATGAATTCAAGTATTAAAAAAAAAAAAAAGCTTAGAAATCAGATGAAGTCCTTTAATCCTTGGTCGTACTTTAAGGGCGAGATCACTGCAAGATTAAGAAAAGGGTAGAAAGCCTTTTGCCTCCAAATCAGCAGGTGCTAATCCAGGTCTGGCTGGCAGTAACTGAAGGTAGGAAGCATGTGGCATTATTCAGAATGAGCCTTTGCAAAATAGTGTGTGGTACAGGTCCAGCTGTTGGCAAATAAAAAATGAATACGCAAAGAAAATGAATCGACTAAAATTATCACCCCAAAGCAGCTGGCCAATAGGCACAGAATGGGACACCATGAGGACACCTCTGTGTCAGAGGAATCCAGCACTACAACTAGATTGCCTGGTAAGGAATAAGCGTATTTTAAGGAAAGAAAAATGATGCAGGTAACCCTTATATAATACAGTAGTGAGTTCAATTTCATAAACAGCCAGTGAACAAACGTAATCTTTATATTTGTAGAATAAAGTATTGGTAACTGACTCTTGGTTAGCATAGAGCTCACAGTCACCTGCCAAGACGGTATTTGACTGTTATTTATAAACTTTGAAATTTCATTAAATCTTGCCCATCTGAAAATAGAAAGACTGCCACCAAAAACTTCTTCCTCTAAGTAAAATACTTATTACTACATCTGTGCACATCCATCGCCTAACAATAGTAAAAACAAGTTTCCTTCTTCCTTAATAGAAAATCATTGCAGATTAAAAATTATAAATATCACTCTCTGCATGCATATTTTTGCAATAATGGAAACGAAAGCATCATACACGTTTCGAACAATTTAAAGAACATCTCAAAGAACTTGCAGCATGACTTACTTTCTGGCACCCTTCCCTAGTAATGGAGGCTAATATATGTCAACATTAAAGCTTCAAGAGTCACCTTTTAAGTTCTCTAAGCAGGAAAGAGGTATTAAAAAAAAAGAAATTGCCTCACTAGGTGGATAACAGTTAACAACACTTTATTCTTCCAGAACACCTGAGCTTCAAATACAGGTAATAACCATTTCTACCGATGAGTCATAATTAGCTGACATTAATCACAAAAAAACTTAGCCGAAAGGTAGAGAGAAATCATACTATTTCAAGAAGTTTAAAAGAAAAGATCGTTTCACCCTCAACTACCACATTATAAAATTTAAAAATTATTTAGGGCATCAGTGTTCTTACTTGTACAGCTTTCTTCTGTTTGCTTTTTATAACCTGTTCTTAACACGATGTAGAGACACTTATAAGTAGAGGTTTAGATGGGATGAAAATATTTTTAGGTGTATTTATATATTAAATAACAAATAACTGTAAAAATATTAAACAGTATTATTTATTTTTTAAAAAATTAGTTTTAGCACTTGAATGCTAGTGAGTACTAAAGCAAACCACTAAAGAGTAAAAAAGAACTGATCTGAGTTTTCAGAATAAGCGGAACAACCCTAACGTACCGCATTTCACAGAACATCAGGGTGGTAATTTTTTTGCCATAAAGCAGTAACTACTAGCAGAGCTGTGCAACAGCTCCAACATGCCTCTAGGTGGCACAGAGCATATTATTCTCATGTGACCAGGGCACCCAGACTGATACCTAAAGTACTCACTTATATCAGCCTAGATTTCTATACAGCTCGTAACAGGATTTTTTAAAGATCCTGACCACACTTATCTGCTGAAATACACTAAAAAGTTAAGTCATTTCTTTGGAAGTTGCTAATTCATCCTTTCTTAATTTTCAATTTCCTCATTTAAAGACATTAAATAGTTACCAAGGGGTGGGTCGTTTTGCACATCTGTAAATCTTTAACTTTCTAACATGTGAACAAGCGCTAAATGCTGACACAAAGACCATTTACCTCCTGGCAATAAACATTCCATAAAACAGTCTGTCAAGAAAAATGTCTATTTAGACAGATTCTTATACTTTTATATGGGAATATGTCTACTTTATTTATTTGTGTAAGTAATTCTAGAAGGAATTCAGTAAGAACCATGAGATGTAAGCGTTGACAACCACTATCACAGTTAGAAAAAATCATGACTTTTAGAAACCTTTCCATGTCAGGCAAAGTCTTAGGTTGTGAGAGGGCTACTGGCCTAAGGGCATCAAGACTAGCAACGCATTTAGAAGTTTAAAATCTTCATCATTTTTGTCTTTGCTGTAAGGCTGGATTTAGTCTTTTCTTCTCAAGCAGTACACAGAGAAAACGCAGATGTAATGGCAGTATTGGAACAGTATTTCCAAGACGTTCTCACATTAATAATCCATGAGATATGTGTAATAACCCAGAACACAGCCACTAAAGACAATTCCAGAAAAAGAATGAACCAGAAAGGAGTTCTTAAAACACCTCAGCAATGGTGTTTGCCATTAAGATTCTAAGCAGTGAAGTGGTATACATTCCTACCTAAATCTGAATTTGCCAAGAGTTATTCAGCTGCCAGCTCCCTGTGAAGCTACGCCGACTAAAAATTCATTATTCTTCCATAAGTGAAAGGCCAGGAGATCAATGTGTAGTTTCCAGCTGCAACATGATTTTCAGCAAAGACTATTCAGAACAAAACGTCACTCAACATTATGATTTCTGCTAAGGAAATGCAAAGTGTAGATTCTTATCTTCCCATCAGCCAGATGCCTGGCAGCTGGTAGGTTACAAATTATTTTCAAAATCTTGCTGCAGATGTGGCCATTTGCCAGCAAAGCACTTTAGAGTTCACTCAGTTTAATCAGACTAGAGGTGGTGTCAGAAAAACCTCAAGCACCAGCTATCTCAACACAAATGTGCTTTACTCCTGCTGTGAAAGGGTTGCTTTTTGTACTGTATACATTTAGATATAAAATTAACATATTTATTGCTCTCATTTATGAATATAATCTTTAATTAACAAAAAATGCAGGGATTATCAGGCTGTTACTATGTCAGGGCACGTCTTTTGGTACTGAAGTCAGTGCCTCAGAGATGAGGGATCTGCAAAAGCTGTTGCTTTTCTTCTGTTTGTTTTCCTGCGTGGCTGCTAACATGGAAGCAGAGTATCAGAAGTGTTTGGAAATTACACTCCATTTCCACTAGCAATTCTCTTACATTTGCAGAATCCCACCCACTCCAAGCTGCATCCACACAATGTTTGCCAGCATTGCTATTAGTCACTGACCCTCGTGCCCTCAGCAGCCCTCAACGGGATCAGGACACGAGCGCTGGCGGAAGGACACGACTGAGCAAAAACCTCTCCAGGGACTGTGATAGTCCCTTCAGTTGCCAACTTTCCCTGCTCCAATATTATTTCATTCAATCACATGCTGTGTTTCATTTGAACGAGAATTTAGGATAAATTCTGAGAAGCAATACCAACTGGATGCAGCTACTGAACTTCAACGAGACGCCTTATTAGAGCTTTATTACTAATTATCATCAAATTACAAAAGGAAGATTTCTGCCTAAAACTAAAATCTCTGTAAACAGAGAAAATGAGCTGTGATTTTGTATTCTCAAATAAGTAGTGTTTATTATTCTTCTGAAAGGACACGTTATGCAGAGACACAATTCAATTTTAAAAAAAAAAAAAAATCTATTTTTCTTCTCTACACAATTTTAGAAATGTCTGTATTCACAAAGTTACAGGACTTTGCTCTCTTTGCCATTTGTACAACTGTGTGACAGCGTCAATAAGTACAAAGTACTTAGTACAAGCACAAAGAGGAAAACACAAAGAAAAAAAAAAAAAAGATTTGAAATGAGCTTTCTTCAGCATGTGCCAATCTAGCCAAAGTTTAATGCCAGCATTTTTAAAGGGCAGAGACAAAAACTTTAATTTTTTCCTACAAACCTTCAATTTTGATTTTGGAAAGGGCGGAAGAAGGAATCTAGCAGTACAAATTACAACTGCACAATTGCAATTTGTCAAAGAACAGAAAAAGGGCAATCACGAATTACAGCACGCAATTCAGGAAAGCTTTGCAATTTACTCCTGCTACGACATCTGTAACATGATGCTGATGTTGCTTTGTGCTGTTGTCCAATTGCACATGGCAGATCTGTTCATCCATGCTCACTGAAATACTACTGACTGATTTTCTTGTGAGAGACTTAAAGTCACCAGCCTTCCAAATATGATGCGTTGTCCTTTAAAGCCATCTTGTTCATCTACATATTACATGCAACACACATTAGAATCATTGTATTTACAACAAGTGGTATATAGCATAGACTACTTTATAGTGTGAGCAAGGCCCCACGCCAACCCTTCAAAACATGTCCTTCACAGACCTGCTTGGCTGCTTGATGGCCAAAAAGGTGGCTGGTGATTCACCTGCTGACCAGCACAGCAGCACCGGCCACCAATCAACATATTAAGGACCAAGTCTTGAAGTATTCTGTAAATCTACAATGTGAAAAATTAAAAGCTTTGGTAAGAACTTCAGTGCAGACCCGCTCCAAGGATCAGACAGGATTTCTAGAGGGAGCTTGGCACAGTTTAGTTAGAGCTACACTTGCTGTTGAACTCTGTTTAACAGTCTCTCTGCCCTGAAGACTTCCAGTAGTCAACGCACAAGGTGCGCCACGGAAGAGGTGGTCTGTTGGGCAATCACAGCCCAGGGAGACCCTGGCCACCAGATCAATTACTTTCACAAGACTCAAAAATCAAGCCAGTCATTCAACGTCAACAGCTACCGCTGTGGAACTTTCCAATACATGTATCAATGCTAAGCAGAGAGATGTATATTTCAAAGTTTTGTTCTGACTTATGGCAAAAACAAATTTCAAGTGTGGGCAATTTCATAATGGACAAATACCAGATTATGTATTTATTTTAAAATATTCAGGCTAATTTTTGTGTTAAAGTCCTTCAATAACAGTCAAATTACTAAGGTCTGAGGAACAGGTCTTCTTTCAGGCATGCTTCTAATGATATAAGTGACAGTGGGGTTAGGCAAAGCCTGAGTACAAAAAGAATTCATCAGGAACAGCTCTGCACATTTTGCAAATCAAGTATTTCTAACTTTAAACCTTAGAAAAGCAACTAGTAACTAATAGTGAAATAATCCTCATGCAAGGGAAACTCTGTTATCTTGCAGGAGTATTATTACACTGTACATTGCTTCTATACTGCGAACAACTGTATGCCCATAAAGATCTGACATCTAGACTAAAGCCAGACCAAAAAAGTAAGGCAGAAATTCCAAATTTATTTGCAAGACTACTGTTTCTTCTAAGATCAACACCAAAACCCAAGAGCCAAAGCAATACAGGTGTTTAAAATCAAATAAAAACATTTAAATATTAGCTTGCCTTACTCTAGGCAGTTTCAGAACATTAGGAGTTAAATAATGCCCTGGTAAAGCAACACAAATTAAGTTTTGTTTATCTGCGTGTCTCTCCTCCTCTAGGGGAGTCTTACCACAGCTCTGCTTGAAAAAGAAAAACCTCTGAGAAGACAAATCCTATGCAGAGTACCTATGAAGGTCTATGGAAACAGGCTAGGACCTAACAGGTCCAGACTGAACTATTATAATCACTCTGAAGAAAATATAAAACACAGGAGGGTCACGTGAACAAGTATTGTTCAACATTATTATTTCTGCAAATAATGTTATATATAATATTCTGTTATATTTCTGCAAAATTAATACATATTTCTTGAAAACGCTCAGAAAGATGCACTTATGTCAAAAAAATTTATGAACGGACCAAAGATTCTGTGCAAAGGCAAGCAGAAAGTATAAGCAATTCCACAAGAACCATTCAGTTTTATGCCAGAGCATGTGATTCATTCAGCTAAAAATTTGTCTTTATTTCTATATTTTCTTCAAGTCATTTGCACGCAAGTTATCTGAGGCAATATCGCAACAGAAGGCTGTTATCACTGCACTCATGGCACTGTTTGCACGCCCTCAGAACATCATGTGGTAAGATAAAACATGCATTAAAAAACACTTTTTAAAAAAAATGAACAACTCAAAGCAGCCGGTGATTCAATTACAAAATACGTGCCTTTTTGACTGTTTACTATTATTTGAATGTATCCTTTTCCTTTGTAATGCTATTGCCTCGAGCATGAAACATACCAGCTGAATCCCATATGAGTACCTTCCTGAAAGAATAAGCTAACGACTTCAGATCAAGATAGTGCACAGACGAAAAATGTTCTATTGAAAATAATGACTAATGCTCCCTCTGCTCCAGATGAGACCTATTTACAATGTTCAGAGCATATCTGAAGGAAACTATCACCCTCATATTTGGGGGATAATTAAACGCAATTCATTTATCTATAAAATATTCTGAATACATGGGGAAGCCTGTTAAATCCTTGTCTAATTTCACTCACATTAACAATAAGCATTACATAATTCATCATACACAGTAAACACAGGTACTGCCGGTTAAAACACTCAGACCAGCACTTTCCAGTTGTCATATCAATAAAATAAAGCTCTCTAGGAAGTTGACATTTTGGCTGTTCATTTTTAGCTGCATGGCAAAGCAGGAAAATGCGTAAACCGATGAAGAATATGCTCCATAAAGCGCTCACTAAAGATAACCAGTGCCTTGTGAGCAGCACGCAGTCAGGCACGCGACAGACCCTGGCTCTGGGGCAGCACACCCAGAAGAGAATTTGGCTTGACACCGCAGGACTTCACTGAAAAAAACGCACTTGGCAGCCAACCCTCGTACAGGCGCCCAGAGAGTGAGCACAAGACCTCTGTCCCTCCCTCTACTCTCTCCTGCCCATCAGCACTGCAGTTCTCCAATGGGCCCTGGCTTATTTCAGCTCTGATGTGGTGTATGTAGGCTGCACAGCTGCAGAGGAAAGATTTAGGAAGCAATTCACAGCTGACCTGCGTATAAAAACCCCAAAACCCAGGAGGATGAATGAATCCTGCCAGGCCCACTCCCACTGTTGTGCGCAGAGATAACTACAGACTTCAGCTGCTGCAGTGCCTGATTTACACAGGAAGAAAATTAGGGATATGGCTGCTTATTCTTTATACTGGAAATGAAATACATAATCATATGTGTAATTCGAGAGACCAAAGGATCCCCAGTTTCTTATTTCACGTATACCCAAAACAAGCTTGAATATGGTGACAGGGCACATGTATAAATCCCGCTGTCCTAGTGTTGGACAAAAGGGGAGAGACACAGTTTGAAGTAGGATCTGACAGGTCCTGCCACTGGGCCATCACAGCCTTGTTCCTCCTGCTCACAGCAACACCCAACAAATCCCAGCACAGCCTTTTTTTTTTTTTTTAATAAAATCTTTCCTAGAAGGCATATAGTATGGGTTGTCACGTCCATACCAAATTGCAAGTATTCCACTTGTAAGACACTAATACATCACATTCTGCTGTTTCCAGAACCATCAGGGGGAACATGCAGTAAAGGATGTAATGTCTGTTTTCTACATGGGGTCACAGGAAGCCTGACCATTCAGATAATTAAATAGGAACGAGGACAGCAGCCCCGTCTGACCTGCTAGCTGTCTGTTTTTAGAAAAGACATGATTAGACATATGACAGTAAGCTTTTCTTGTAGGAAAATCTGCACTAATTGCTCATACTTCATATATCCAGTTGTGTCTAAATAGCTTCTGGCAACAACAACTAGCCTATTTTTATAAGGCAAAGTAACAGGGATACAATCTTCAGTTTTAAGTTGGTTTTTAAAATTCCTTTTATTATTGAACTCCTAGTATTCCCAATTTGTTCAAGCTCCTGGTATACTGCTGTTCTATGTCCCTTCTATTTCTGCTGTTTTGCCATATGGTGACCATGTTTTTATGAAGTAAAAGAAAGCAAAACTTCTATGACTTTATTTGGATCTGCCTTGCGTGACTAAAGTTAAGAGAAACATTGCTTTGTAGCTTTAAACCTGACATTTTGCAGGCAGTTATTCAAAGAAAAATACCTGGACACTCAAGCTTTAATTAGCTAAAATAAACCACTTTATCTGCCTTCTAATGGCTGAAGTAATTCTGCGCCCCTGAGCAAAAGGAAACAAAAGGAAATACTGAGCTTTTCAGACAGGAAGTTTTCCCATCCGTATCTGCCCTGAGGGTACCAGCCCCGAAGGATGAATTTCTCCGCAGGCCCAAAGGAATAGCGTGCCTGGGTTGGAGTAAGGAACTGTGAAGGGCTGTCAGGATAGGCGTCAGGGTCACCAGGACACAAGCTTCAAGACCAGCAGTTTGATATTAACCTGCCACAGGTGTCCCTTGCTGGAACGCATACAAAGAGAAGAGATGATGCAAGGATCTCTCTCAGTAACAATCCAAAATCCCGAGCCACAGAGGGAGGCAGCTGTGGGCAGCATGCACAGGCTTTGGGCCTTGTTCATTCTAAAGGAAGGGCATGAAAATACCCTCTCCCTATTGACTAAAACATATTGGCTTATTCTGAAAAGATCATCTTGTGTTGCTACAACACATTTCCCTGGGAGTTGTCTCTCAATGAGGGCTTATCTCCAAGAAGAAACTGTGTTCTTTAGGATTTAGAGGAGCTATAACAACAAAGTATTAAAACCCAGTAATTTCTTCTCTGAAGATCAGAGGCCTTGGGCTCCCTATTAAAAAAGGGAAGAATATAGAGCCTTGGTTTGAGGAGATAGGCTCCCAGGGTTGCTGAATCTTGCAAGGCCAGAACAACCATCATTGCTAACACCTCCTAACTTCCAGACATCTTAAAAAAAAAAACCCCAAAACAAACAAAAACCACATCCATTGGAGGAGACTGATTAAAGAGAAAAACCTGCATTTTTTGCTTTCTTCTCTCCAGCAAATATATGCGCGTATGCATATCTTTCCTGTACAGTCCACAGCAATTTTTCCTATAGAAAATGGTATAAATACCAAAAAGCACCAAAATGGAACAACTCAGAGACTGACTTAGTTTTGTGCAGATTTCCATAGTACTGTACAGTTCTTGGGCTAAGTTCAAGTGCTTGGCAACACTTCTTATATATCTGTCGTTTATTCTTTGCATTCCTTGCAAATAAAATTAGTTTGTAAGAGATAAATATGCAACCAGCCTTGGAAAATCCCATTTGTAAACATGGTGTAGAATTCATGAATGGAAGTGTGCCTGAGAAATCACATGAGCCTCATTCAAGGTGTAATCCATAACACCTGGATTCAAAAGAGAAGAAAGCCTAATCATACAGGCAAATGAGGAGCTACTTTGTATTAAAAGATCCTGTATATTAATATTTTTGCATTAAAAATTATGAGCTAGAATCTTTTATACTTTATGGACGAGAATGAATTCATCATATATGACTGAATAAGAAGTATTTTCTAATTCAACCAAGACAACAATCTTTTGTCAAGTAAACCCATTTACCTCTGATTTTTGCAATTTAGAACTAAATGACATTCAGTTTAGTTCTATCAAGCCACTTCTTACCTCAGGTCCTGGAGGACCCAATGGCCCATGGGATCCAGGATCTCCAATTTTCCCCTTAAAAAAAGCCAAACAGTTAGATTTTTGATGATAATTTATTTTTTAAAAACAGATTGTTATGAAGATTTTAAAAACATTTATTAAAAAGAAAGCCAAAAAAGTGTTGAGATGACTTTTCCACTAAATAGAAAATTTTATAACTGCCTCTCTTTGGATTCAATTAAGATTAGTTCTCCTTTGTATCACTCTGAAGTCACAACTTTAGACAAATAAAATTGGGAGGTTTGGAATGGTCCAAGCAGTCATATGAAAAACCCCTTTGAAGTATATAGCTGTTTTCACAATAAAAACTATGTACTATTTAAAGGTCCAGGAGCTGTTATGGATATTTGTTTATGTATCTTAACATATAGTTTAAGTATCCAATCATGGCCAAAGAAATGGCAGTTTTGTGATTAATAATAGTAAAATTAGGTCCTATCCACATGTTATAGAGATTCCATGATATACAAACACTGACACACCTAAAAACTGACCAAAATATTTCTCTAAATTATAGATGTTCTTCCACATTTTTAAAAGTTTGCTGCTGCTGCTATAACCAGGTGTTTCCCGAGCAAAATTAAAGCCTGACCTGGAAAATATTTTATTGTAAATGTATTCTACGAAGTTGAAAATTATATTACTTGCAGGACTAAGGTCTCATATCTTAATTTAGCGTAAGTCTAAAGGTTGATCACATTCCGCTTGTGCTTAAAATCTGAAACTGTTCAGGAATGGTCCAATTCACATGCTTATCTTTAAATGAAAATGCTTAGATCTTTAAAGGCAAAAAAAAAATAATCTAAGTTTTCCCATCTAAACTTAAGCAAATTGGTTTAAGTTTTTTCAGGATTAGTGTTTGTATTATAAAATCTCTGGGACAAAGACAGTATTTCTTTATTGAGTTTAAGGGCCTGTGACATTTATGAGGTCTAAGTACATTTACCAGATAGTGGTTTGATTGCTTGTAAGAAAATTAAGGCTGGAGTGATTAATTCTTTAACAACATTAAGCATTGGCAGCTTTTAATTATACACACAGAAGAGGCAGATAGTAGCGCTAAAGACAGGTGAGGAAAAAGCCAGGTAATCCTGTGCAATGTTTTTTCTGGCTCAACATTTACAAAACCAGCAGAAGTGGCAGCACTACACAGATGCCTTTCAAGTTGTTAAAAATCAGCAAATACTGGAATTCGGGACTACTCCCACCCCCATGAGAAATGACTGGCCATTATTAATGAGATTTCCCACACACTCTCCAAATCCAGCTAACCCAAATGGTCATCTTGGCAGCTCCCAAAGCTCTCAGTGGATTTGTTTCAAACATTACCAACATGTCTATTCCCCCACAAAGTGACTGTCACAGAATACCTAATATTCTGTGCACTCCCCTATTAAAATCTGACACATACTGATCTCTGTAATAAAATCTCACACGTTAGGATCTGACTCACTCACTAACCAGTCGCTAGAAATAAAGGCAGCTTAGACCTTATTCTTTGTTTATTTTGAATTAGGTAGCTTCTAGAGGATTACATGCAGTGTGAACATAAGATACAAAGAAGTAGCAAATATAACAACATAGTGACATATTGAGAGCAAAAAAAAAAAAAATCGATGTGTAAACTTACTGGGGGTCCTGGTTTTCCTCTGATCCCTGGGGGTCCTGGTAAACCAAGAGCACCCTAAAAAAAAAGAAAGCTATTAAATACACATGAAAATGTATTGTTGTATTATGGTGGAAGCAATAGAGTGCTACACTTTGCCACTTGAAACGGGCTTCGAAATAATTCTGCAGGATGAGAAATGTCTTCTAAATTCAACTTTCATCAAAAGAATTCTCACAGGATGTGCTATTTCAGTGACTTCTGATGTACTAGCCAAGCAGAAAAGATATTTATCTCAGTCTGGCATGCTCCTTCATATTGTGAAACTATGTGCTGCTGCTAGCTACAGTTGGTCCAGGTGAGCTGCAGATGAACCTCAAGGCTCAAGGGTAAAATATCCTTTTCATCAGTTTCTTAGCAGGTTTCAGATCTTACCATAATTCTTTTCTTGTTTGATGCACCTCTGAACACACGGCAGCCAGAATTCTGCCCATGCCCTTTACTTGTCTCAGCTCGCTACTTTCCATAACTAAGTTTTAATTAGCATTTCTTAAAAATATGGTAATTCAGTGGCATCCAGAAACTTTTACTACTGCATTCTACTTTTATGCAACTGACTTGTTGCATTCTAAGAGACTTAGAAACCTGATGAAGTTGCTGAAATTGCACAACTTTGTAAAACAATGCAATTATAAATTACCTTGTCTCCTGGGTACCCCTGGTCTCCTGGCTCTCCTGCAAGGCCATGTTCACCCTAAACAACATATTATTTTATACAGACATATGTATGTAGCTTAAAATGAGGTAGTTATCAGAATTAAAGAATGAAAAAGAATAATTCCATATTCAGTATTTAAAGATAACACAGATCTTTGAATGCCAATGCAAGATGTTGCACTGAAGCACCCCCTCCAAGAAACCCTATGGACACAGCACTGTATATTGTTATGCCCAGTAGTAAGTGCTCTGTCCAGAAGTACGTTTGTCTAAAGTACCAGATTGTGAGACTGAAGCAATTTAAAAAAAAATAAAAGTCAGAAAAGAAATCAAAGTTAAAACAGGGAAGGTTTTGTCAAGTACATTATTTTGCTCAAGATTTAATGAAAGGAGTCTGAAAGAACTGTATATCTCTAAGATAATAGAAATATTTAAATCACCTTATCACCTTTCATTCCAGGCTGTCCCACACTCCCTGGGAGACCCTATTAAAATGAAGAAAACAAAATCCAATGTTGGTCTATAATTGGGAAAGCAGCACAGGCACCGGGCTGTGGGATCGTTTCGCACCATACCGTGGGCCCTGGAATTCCTGATGGTCCGCTCGGTCCTGCTGGCCCGACGCCTCCCTACGAGACAGCAAGAAAGGTAACTGCATTACACATTTGATGAAATGGAGTAACTTAAAGACTTGTAACAGAACATAGCACTTTCTGCAACACAGAGAGGAACCAAAATCTTTTTCAGGCTAATTTCTTGGGGAAAAAGTATCCCTGTTACTAGCCCTCCACCTTTACAGTTCCCAGCCACATCAGCAGAAACACAAGAAACCGAAGTTCCCTCTTTTTTCCTGTAGATTATGTATTCAAGAGCACATAGTAGTGCATTAGACAATGCAGAATAAGGAAGCTTTCTTTTGTACTGCAGCTGCACATTTGGTGGCTATTCCCTCTGTACTTAGGGTTACACGACATCACTATTCTGTAAGCATCGAATTCACCTTAAAGGAATTATTCTACCATGTTTAGTGCCATAAAAAGTAACTTTTTCTAGGATTTCTCATCTCTCAGTGACTTCTACAAATTAAAAAAAAAAAAAAAAGATGGGATTCTTCCAAAATACCAAGTGCACAAACTTAACCTAAATTCTGACGGGCATGCTGGCTTCTTCTGTTCTCACGCACCTTCAAAGCCCTTACTACATCTCTTCTTTCTGGGATTTATATGGAGAGTTTTATGACTTGAAAAAGTGAACCAGTAATGAAAGAAATTAAGAACCTTAATAGATCAACACAGCAACAGCAATAATATTAATGAAAGACGGTAAGATAAAACGTAAGAAATGACTTAGCAATAGCTAAAACTCTATTACAGAGGGAAAACTCTATCTACTTTCTGCCTACTCTACCTCTGGGGAAAAGAGGAAGAAAAGAAAAAAGGCAGTGTCATACCTCTGTGCCTCTGCAAGTATTTAGCAACAAATGCGAATACAGAAATCTTTTGCCACTTGCCGAGAGTGACGTGGAAAAGATGAGATCGACACCTACTGATTTCCAGTTCAGCACACATTCATTATTCTCTGGAGACTCTTTCAGCCATGTTAGCAAAAACACTCTTCTGCAGCCATCATCAGACTCATGGCTCACTGAAGAAAAAGGAAGACTGTTGACTCAGCATCTCAACGGTGCTTGGTAAAGCTCCCAGGAAAACTGCCACTCTATATTGCTTTAGCTTTCCATGGCTGCTTAAATGACATATTCTGTCATGTTAGCTGATACCAAGATAAATTTTTTACATAGCTGTCTCTTACTTGTGCTATATGTTCTAGTTCAGCAAGGCATTTCCATATTAATGATACTGTATGTTGAAATGCATACTTACGGTAACAATAGCATTGGCTGAAAAATCACAGGGATACCGAGCTGGGAAATTTAGCTTACAAACACAGTGGGAAGAAGTTTCAAAACAGCTTTACAAAATCCAGGTTGAAACTCCTGTCACAGTCTCCAGAGATACTGGCTGACATAATTAAGAGCAAAGAACTGGAATTACACAAAAATAAAACTGAAAAGTGATCTCACTGATAAAAGGGTTCCATTAGTAAGTCAGATTTTTAAATTGTCCTCCACCTACAACAGCCTTGCTTTGTGTTAGCACCTACTTATCAGTTTAGTTAAAACTTGCTGACAGATAGAAAACAAAAATTACTTCAGCTACATAAAGCGTACCTTTTCCACCATTTCAATGTGACAAGTGAAACTAAAACCAAATTGCTTTTACCTGTCAAAAAGCTAAGACACCAGAAGAGGAAAACTAATGCTTCCTAGTATGTTTTTTGTTTTATTTTTAAGAAAAAAATGTAAAAAGAAAAGCTAGCTCTGATAACTGTAGTCATAAATTTTCTGAAAGCCTTAATCTTATTAAAACTCATGGCCTTGCAAATTGAGAGACTGACTGCTCAGCCAGCCAAAACGCTGAACTTGGCGACAGCTTTGTATATTGAGAAAGTCATGGAAGGAAGAAATTCTTGGACCCAACTTGCTGATGCTGCTCACTTTGCCATTGTTCTCATGAACAAACACAGACAAGCTACTTGAATTATTGCTGCTTGTTCCTGCCAGAATAATATATTTAATCTCGTGTCCAATATTGCATCTTGTAATAGTATAATGTGGTATAACTAAGTATTTTAGAACAAACACTGAGGTCTCTAGTTCTTTAGTGCATTTTGGATGACCACTAGCATCTGCCCGAATAAGGGCCATGTGAAAACAGAGGCCAGGGTGCACAAATGCGTTTGGAGAGCAGGTGTGGTCAAGGAACAGGGCTGCACCACACAAGGTGTACTTGGGGTTGCTGGGGTCACCCAAAATTCCCCTGGGGTCTTGGCAAAATTCTGCTACAGTTTAAAAAGTGCAATGGTCCCTTGTAAAGAAACTCTGAAACAAGCACAACTCTTCCAATTTTCTTACTGACTGGGAAAGTGGGAACCAAAGTAGCTAATATGTTGTAATGCAGAGACACAGCAGAGTGCATAACAGTAAATTTTACTGATGATGTCTATGCACTGTGTTAGTGTCCACAAAAGACTCATACCACTAGATACTAAAGTCCTCCTTAGCCATGTTCCAACCCTATTTCAAAACTCCAACTACATTTGCTGATGCTTTGGAAACTTCCAAAGGGTGTTCAGAAATCTGGAGGAAATGTTGCTGGGCCATTTTCCTCAACTGCAAAATCTTACTGTACCAGTAAGGTCTTATAAACCACGGAGAGTTAATTGCCTCTGAGTAGCAATGCTAATGTGTCTTGGCTAAATAAACGAAGACACCTTTAAAAAAACTCTAATATACCTGTAAGGTCTATTAAGCTGTCAAAAGTATGTACCATGACCCTACCTTTATGAAGCCGCATTTCTTCGTCATAAGCACTTGTCCATACATATTTTTGTTCACACATTTGTCATCCCAAGCACTAAACTCTATTAAGACCAGAAGCTCAACTGCAAAATTATTTCTGCTTCCAAAAAATGTCATTGTTTTTCAGCACATACACATACACCCCAACTACAAACACACAAGTGTATGGATCAAAGGAGCTCTCTGCTCCATAAAAGACCCCTAATTCCTTGCAGTCAAATGGAGCTGCAGCAGATGTAAAGCTTCTAACAGTTCTAGGGGTCAAACTCTCATTCCAAGGAAAGATATGAATATCAGCACACTCCCTGTAAGAGTCCTGTTCCAAATTGTCACACTGTGAAACTAAAAACCTATACACAGGAAGAATTAGCTTTGTAATTGTAGATAATGAAGAAAGAAATATCAGTTGCTATGCTTTACTTCCTTGTCTTTGAATACAAATTATGCAGAGCACACGGGCACATAATCAATGCCCTTACACAGCCGGAACTGTGCAAGAGAGCCCCACATACAAACAAGAGGTGGCAGGCCATTCACATGGAGTTCACAGGAAAAGCAATTATTGATTTCAAGCTACCCACAATCTAAATACGCCATCAACTTTTTCTCTTCCAAGAAACAGCTCTCATTATAGTTGTATTTCAGCTGTGTACAAGTGGCAAAGGTTTTGGACTGCTGATTGAAAATGGGCCTATATAAATGACTGCAACTCATCAATATGGCAAAAAGAGCTTTGACCATGCAAACATTTATGCTGACAAATTCTAGGAAGGGCTAAACTGCTGACTAACCTTTAGTCAAAATAATCAGTAACAGTATCTTTTTAGAAGTCATATATAAGCTTTTTTAAAAGTTCAGATACATTTGTGCAATTATGAAGGTCCTTGAGATAAAATTCCAATGACGGTCATGTAAGAAAAACAAACTATAGTATACTTCAAAGTAAATTCTCAAGAGTGCAACCTCTAGGCTCACGAGCGGCTCAACTGGCTCAAATATGTAAACTCACAAGAACACAATGATTCCTGTTTGCATGATGATGAAGGCTGGAAGCCACAGAGGTTCCTTGACCAAGCTTGTGTGCCTTCACTATAGCAATGCCATAACAATCCCAATCAGGCAGCAAGGGATGACTTATAACATTTTTTTGTTCTGGGCATATCATTAAAAATATAATAATAATGGCACTCAACCGTCATACTTCAAAGGAAAAGTTAGATAACCATCAGTATAAACTAACAAGCTATCAAGAATGTTTCAGATATCTACATATAAAAAACAAAACAAAAACACCACCAAAAAACCCCCCAAACCCACCAAACACCACTGGAGACAATCATGGCTTTCTTAAATCAAGTGTAAACATGCTATTTTGTCCCACATGTTATGAACCATGAACTCAGCTGGGTAGCCAGCCTTGATTGTGCCAACATAAAGAATCAAATCCAGATCCTCTATCAGTAAACACATGAACAACTTAAAATTAGGGACTAAGACTACGCAGTATGAAAGTATCATTCCTTCCTACCTCCTGCAGGACTCATTCATGTCACAGAGCTTCTCTGGTGCAACTGTAATTAGACAACTACAGCTTGCAGCCCCATAATAAGCACCACAACCTTATTTTAAAAATGTAAAAAAAAAAAATTGAATACGATACTGTATATAAGTAATTTTGTTTAGGAATTCTGCTTAGAATTTGGTTGCCGTATACAGGAATGAATGAGGGCTGTGGTTGTTAAAATGTTTGAAAGTATTGCACTTTTTCAAAAAGTAATGTGGGCTTTAGGGGTATAAACTAGAAAACTTGTTTATTTCAAATAAAAGGAAAAAAAACCCGAGACACACCAGATCAGAAATAACTATACAAATCCAAACCAAATATAGAAATACTCCATACCAGCAATATGACAGCCATTTCGTAGAGTCATTTTAATTAAAACCATGGCTAACTGAAACAAAAGCTGTTTAAACTCCTGGATTCTTATATTTGTTTTTATTATTTCACAAACAAACAAGACAAATAGTCTAATGAAGCCACATCAAAGTAATAAAAGGGTACTCACTCTTAGTCCTGGAAATCCAGGAGGACCAACACCACCAACAATTCCCTTCGAAGAAAATGAATTTTAGATCATCTGAATATTACAATTTAAAAAAATTCCCAGTGATAAGTTAAACAAAAGTGATCTGCAGAGGAAGTCTGTTGGGATTTTTACAGAGCTCCTGACGAATGACAGCTTATCACTGTACAGGGGAGCATGCTTATTAAAATCCCTGATTGTGGAGTTAGGTCTCAAGATATTTGCATCATGTAATCATTCTTGCATTACCAAGGAATATGAGATTTGTTATGATATTTAAAGTGGAATGAAGAAAAAATAATTTTTTTGGGGTAGAAAAAAAATCACCAGAATTTATTAAGGTTCCTTTGAAAGACAAATAGGACACTGGCTCAGTTCATAGAAAGACCTTTGCAAATTAAAGGCAACTCTTTATAAAATTATTTCATGATACGAACTACCGTATTTGTACTGTATTTGTTTATGGAGAAGTAACAAAGTCAATAGTACCCTACTGCTGCCTCTGTTGCCCTCAAGTTTAACTCAGGAGAGCCTAAAATCCTGAACGCTGTGGAAAACAGTTGCCAAAGTCTCTTTGCCCTTCATGAAAGGGGTATTGTAGCCCTCCAGGTCAGCATCCTTCACGCAGGCTGTCCCAACACCTGGGACCTGCTACTCGGTGGATATGATACATAGGGTTCACTGCAGCCCATCAGCACCCACAGCGAAGGGGAATTTTTATGCAAGCAAATCTGAGCCCATTCTGAAGCTGCCCAACAGGGCATGGCTGCTGGGCATGGCACAGAGGACACCCTCATGCTCTCCTCCCTTCTCTGGTGCCTACACACCGACCTAACCACAGGGGAAGCTGAATGCTCTAGCAACGTCCTCCAAGGCAGACTGACATCCTCAGAGAATTGAGAGGGTGTTGTGAAAATGAAGGATGGCATTACTCTGTTAAGCAGAAGAAACTAAGCATGGAGACAAATGTTATTAGTGTCAAGTCAGCACATGGGAAGAAACGTCTTCCCTTCAAGTTCCTGCCACCACAGGCCTCCCAGGCAGCCCCTGCTCTCCACTGCCAGCACACGAACAGGCTCTGTAAATATCCCATTAGCGTTGCAGCCCCCTGCAGCTGCAGCTCTGGCCCCTCGCCTGAGCAAGCCCTGCGGGGTGAGTTTTGGGGGAGGAGGGGAGAGGGGTTGCTGCCTGTCTGAGAAAGCAGTAAGATCAGCAGCTGTCTTGGCAGATTAGAAGGAACTTGTTTGCAAATGCTTGCTTTAGAACAGGCTTCTTTGTAAAGTGCAAGTCTGTAATTTCAGATCCAGGCTTTCTTAGCGTGCTTCTATTAAAGTACTGTTGTTCTGCAGATCTTGGGAAAAGACAATATCTGCTTTATCATGAAGGGAGGGAGACTTGGGAGTATGAGGACGGGAAGGAAGAACTAACCTTTTTATATCATTTGCAAAGCAGCTGGTGACACTCACAACCCCTCAGAGGGCTTTCAAGATGAAAAGCACCACACAGACATCACCTGACATTCCCACAAGGGGATCTTTGCCTCGGGGACCAGAAACACAAAATAATTTTTTTCCTATGTTCCAAATGCCGACACCAACCATTGATGACCCGCCAGCAAAATTAATGTAAACTTTTTGAAAATAATTTTCTAAGATGCGTCAGGAAAGGGCAGGCCTTCAAAAAGGAGGCCATCTCTGCCCAGTCGCTGACTCTGGTCCATATCAGAACAACCTTTAGACACAAACTGAAAGCAGTTTCCAAAGGAGCATCCAAGAATCAAAGCAGATTCAAATCAGCTGCTCTTTCGCCCAGCACTTATCTCTGTTCCCTTGTCTGGCCCAAAGCCCTTTCACTGGTTTCTCATATCAAAGGAAACCTGAGTTTGGAGTCTGCAGCCACAGTTTCCCTACAAATACAGCAAGACAGCAAAGATCCTTTGAGGGCAGCCAGCGAAGTGACGTGACTGTGCCACAGTTTGAATACCATACCACGAGAGCACTTCAGCCTGCACACACTGCCAAGGACAAAGCTGTTATCATACTGATTACAATGCACTAAAAGACATACTAGCATAATTGCATTCAGCAACAGCTCAAAGGATGAAATCAACTATCAAATGCATAAGCATACGAAAGCTAGGGTTTTGGCACACATGCAGAATCCCATTTTATTAAGGTGATCTTAGAATAATGGTTTAAAAAACAAACTCATATCCAATGCAAGAATCCTTGAAGACAAAACATTCATCAGTAATGCAATGAGGACAGCAAGACATCTGATTCTCAAGGTAGTCAGCACATGCAGCAGCGGAAACTGTGTTCTCTCAGCAGCTCGCTGGATCTTTTCTCTCTCTCTTTTATGCCACTGCTTGTTACAGAACTATCCTAGTAATTTACATGGAAAAGTAACAGTCGGAAATGTTCCTGTGGACTTCAAGACACTGCTTTTGAGGTAAAGTCTCCTTTCCATTTGGGAGGAGAGTTAATATTGAGTGTTACAAACTTTGTTATGTTAATCAACACACAATTTGATACTTACAGGATTCCCATCTGGACCAGGAGGCCCTCTGTTTCCAAAGTCACCTGGAAAACCCTAAAGCAGAAGAGAGAATGCTTGTTCTTTATTATCCAAGACACAGAAGGTGGTCTGAACACTGATTACCTACACGTATTAGAAATCAGGATATCAGCAACTGGATTCAAGGAGAGAGATGGAGGAATGGGAGAAGCAGAGAGTTTCAGCTGCACGGTTCAAATTAACAGAAGGGAGTTATTTGTCTCCTAAAATCATAACCAAAAAAGATACAACTATACACAATGTAAGCATAGGGCAAAGTCAGATGACTGAATGCTTTAAGAGCAATATTAAACAAGTATTACTTGAATTGTTTGCTTGGAGTCTTTTCTCCTATTTAGTATTTTTAATTCAAATACTTTTTTTCCCCCCGTTACCTACAGCATTCACTAAAAAGTGTGTCTTTTGTTCTCTCCTTACTCTTCCCCAAATATGACTGGTTGCAGTCTCAGTGTGACACAGGTTCATTAGAAATTAAATTTTTCATCTTTCTGGCACAATGCTATCCTTACCAATGTGACCACTTGCCTTAGTCTGCATCTAGGGACTGAAACAACAACTCAAACAAGACATGGAAAAGCCTCTTCATTTTATCAGAGTTTTGACTTCAGAGACTAGTTTATTAGGACAGGGAAGAAATCTGACTGGCCAGTCAAGCATCGAAGCTTGAAACAGGATTTCCATTTCTTGCTTGAGAAGCAAAATGAAATGGAAATCCACCACCTTACTGGCTCTAACCTTTCTTGCTTCCTCTCAGGGTTTTGCAGATTGTTTTACTTCTTTCCCGTGTTGCCCACTGCAGAAGCATGAGTTCCTGGGGAGAAGTGATCTGGGGTTTATTTTTTGGAGGTTGGGGTTTGTTTGGTTTGTTGTTTTTTTTTTAATTAATTTTTATCGGTGTACTATTGCCAGGCAGATCTCACTATTTCTCTGGAAGAGCCACATGAAGCTAACAGCAAACTCATGCTATTAGTCTGAGGCAGCACCATGAAATATTTTCATGATTCCTATCACTGCATAAAGTTAGGAGAAAGGACGGAGCATAGATCTACAAAGAAGACAACATCCTTTTTAATTACATGGTAAGGTCAATAAAAGAGCCTATCACAAAATTGCAAAATACCAAGTGGGAAAGGATTCTGCCTGAAAAAAATCCAAGCTAAGGCGCTCACAGGAAAGAGACTTTGCCTAGAACTGAAAAATCTTGCACAACATTAGAGTACTGAGGTAACTGAGATATGCCTTGACCTCAAGAAGTCAGCCACAAAGCACCGGAGCATTACTAGTCCATCTCCATGGGGAAAACACTTAAATTCCAACCTTACGGCAATTTTTACATTAAACACTCTTGTCTTTTCAATGTTTGAATGTCTTTTTACCCCTCCCTGTGTATTAGGAACAGTACTTTGAGGCATTAACCTTTCGCCTCTGTAAGACTGTGTTCAAACCTGCTGCAGGTCAAAGGTACAATAAATTTCTCTTTTGTAATCTACCTTGTTTGGAGGACATCCACATAGCTGTCCAGCTCAGGACTTAGTACAGCAGTGTCTTTCCTTAATGGAATGGGGGGATATGCATCATCATACAACAGTATATGAACAGCAGTCAGGAAGACAATATAAAACTGCGGCAAGGAGGTGGAAAAATCATCATAAATCAAAGTAGTTTAAGCACTGCTTAAGCCATATTTGGCACCAGTAATAAGCCAAAATACTACAGAAGTTCAGACAGGTGTTTGTGTGTGTATATATGCATACACACTGCTAAAGCAATATGCTGAAACAACTTAACAGGTTCCTAATTCCCATCATCATGCACAATACCATGAATTAATCTGAGACATGCCTAACCCTTCCTGTACCATCTTTTGGGTTGATTTTGGTTGGAGTTTTTTCTGCATTCGCCTGCAAATTCAAGAATGCAAGAGATAGGAATGCCTCTCACAACGATGAAATTTTTATTCAGGATCTGATCATGGAACTCACAGATAAGAATCTATAGGCATAATTGTATGATCTGACAGTACAGGTCTTTATATTGTTACTGCCTTATAATTTAAGCAGTAGAAGTTTACAGGTTAACGTTCAAGAAAGCAGATTTCATTGATCCTCAATCTGTACACCATTGGCCAAATTTTTGCACAACTTTGAAAATGTACTGTAAATTTTACACATGCAAAATGGGTATTTGACATTGCCCACATTGTTAAAAGCTACCAGCTGATAGGATGTAGACAAAGATTAATTCACTACCCTTTCCTTAATAGCATAATATTTTGGTTGCACTGCCTACTGTTGGTAGACGTTGGAAGAGGCAGAATTGCCATAACACACATGAATATAATTTAAAAAAAAAAAAAAACAACAACAAAAAACCACCACCACATAAATGAGGCATCAAAAGCGAAATGGAGGGTGCAATGCGACGGTTTCACCAGCCACCAGATCATAGATGCAGGTCACAGATGATGGTTTATATACAGCAGGAACCCAGCATAGCATGAGTTATGAAAGCGACAGATCACTCACAGACATCATAATCCCATTCTCAACAGCACATCTTCTAACTGATGCTGATAAAACTATCTTAGTAAGTAGAAAAATGAAAGGAAACTGTAACATAGGAGAAAAGTCAGAAGTCTAAAATTGGAAGTAATATAATAATACAACTGTGCAACAAGTGTTTTATTATATCAATATTAAAACTTAACATTACTATAAATCATACAAAGGACAACTATTCATAATTTAAATATAAAACAGAACCTGACCTGTTTTTACAGTTACAATGGACTTGATTAATAAATTCTTGGTATAATTTACAAGGTTGGTTCTGTCACATTGATCACTGGCTGTAAGTAATCCCATACAGAAGAAAACCATGTAAAGACATCCCCCCAAATGTGATCAAACCATGTACATGAAAGCACTATGTGTCATACTAACAAGACAGACAATGCATTAAAAATACTGCAGAACTAGCTGAAATTCATATTACAAGCATACAATGGAAAGACATTTAATACATGTTTTTACTATGAAATATTTTCTTTAAAGCACAATGTACGCAAAACCAATCTAAAATTCAAACAAATCATCTCTACGATCTTCACTACAAAGATTTTGGTAATTGAATACTTTGTTCCATTTCAAGTATGCCAGAGATGTTACAAATATGAATAACTGTTCAATAAACTTGCTAAGTAGTAGTATTTTGACTTGTAAGTGTACGATCCCTCATACAATCCACTTTTCTCATACTTTAACAATACTTCCCAAAAGTAAGATCATATTTGGGGTCTGTTTTCTTCCAGAAGGATCTCTGCCAGTCAGACAGGTAGGTTCCCCACCCCCACGTATTACTGACAGAAGCTTTGTCCAAAGCAATAAGTTGCACCCTAGAACACAAGGTGAGGAGCCTGACTTCAGGCACTATGCAATTCCCAAAGTTCCTTTAGCGACAGTTCCCTGCCCCAAAGCACCAGCGTCGTTAACCCCGGGACACCATGTCGAACGACATTATGACAGCTATCATCGTCTGGGGTTAAAATAATACACAGTCTCTAAGCCTGAGATCCAGCCAAGTACTTCAGGCCAGGTTCCCATGTGATTGCTCTCCTGCTTTGGTCCCTGTATTAGTGGCCTTTAGTCAAATAAGTACTTTATAGATCATAGAAAGGATTTGGAATGAACCTTGGGATTAAGGAAATGACAACATTACAGAGCAATCAGTACTGAATTAAGGTAATCGTGGACATTGTGCAGAGGTGCTTTTGGTGCTCTGTCACCTATGTGTAACATCTCTGAATTGATTTATGTAAATAAAAGTCCTTACCAGAGCATAGCCTGGCACTGATAGAAGTTGTGGTCTTATTGTAAATGAAAAATAACTGCTTACCACAGCACGCACAGCACCAGCTGCTACGGATTGAAATGAACTACTACACTAGCAATCAGAAGGCTCAGTGAAACCTGCCCTGAGAAAGAGACTATAATGCAAAACATGTTTTCAGAGTACCCTGCTCTCACCTCCTCTTCCTTTTCCACACTGAGCAAGCGCCTTTGCCTTCTGTCCAGGTTCTCCTTGTTCTTAAATGCTTCAAGTGACTCACCAGCACGACACACTGCCAACTACTGCAAGGTACTGATGGCACAGACCCCTTCTTGCCCAGCACACAGACAGATGCACGAAGTAGCATTTGATTCAAATTATAAGCAAACTACAATATGGTCAACAAGCACAGGAGCACCCTGTCCTGCTAACTGAATAATTAAATGAGATTCTTACTCTGATTTTATACCTTAACAATACGTTAGCAGCTTCAGAAAGAGTGGCCTATCAACTTAATGGCACTTTTCTCTGCTTGCCTTTCTTTACATGAAAGGGAATTTTGTTAAAGGCTAGTGCCTTTTCTGGCCGGCGTTAGATCACACAGAAAACAAAACATAATTAAACAGAATCCTCCATACATCAAGGGCCAAACAATGGTAATCACACTACTACTGCTGAACAAGCTTGTTCAACATGCAAGATGAAAGCCATCCGAACAGTTGAGCACAACTGAGTGCACAACTGGGGAATGCTATCACAGTTTCCAAACTCAAACCACAAGCAAGTTAAAATTGGAAACTCCTGGATAGCTTCAAAGACCTAAAATAATAAGGTTGCAGCAGGAAACAAAACATTTGGCATTGAAGTTATACCACAAGAAATATGTAAACCTTGATAATGTACACTTGGCAGATTTGTGTTTATTCTCAGCTGTAGAAATATATGTTAAGTAGAGGACAGCTTTAATTTACCGTAGCCCAGAAATATCAGACATTAGAAGCAGCTGATTTGCATTCAAACCAACACCAAAACCAGACTCATGAAACTTGCATCATATCTGTACCTTGGGCTAACACTAATTTTACAGAATATGTTTCTGTCATCTTTTAACCCTCAGGCAACTGATATCAGTAACCAGCCGTAAGGCTCATCATGTTAAGTCTTCCTCTAGTTACAAGCTGCACAGATTTTGCAGTACTGCAAAGTACTAACTGGAAACAATAGAAAGTCATCTATGGACAAAAATAATATTTTAATCAGCTGATTAAAGTTACAGAGTGAATTACAGATGCATTTACATTGGCAGCAGAAATTGTAGCAAGTGTTAGAAGATTTACCTGCCTCCCTTTAGGGCCTCTTTTTCCACGGAAGCCTGGGATGCCCTGAGAAAGAAATAACCCATCATAAGTAGGTGTACTCTTCTTCAATAGCTTCCATGAAAGTACGTGGCCAGGCATCCTTTGTGCTCAAGAAAAGCAAGAAAAAGCTTGAGCACAGACTGACAGAAATTAAGATTTCCATGACTGGTTTTATTGCAAACACCATCTGACAACTGACAGATATTAATTATTGACTGAATGAAATTGTGTCAATGAAAAATACTCATTATGGACCTCAGTGGTAAGAAAAAATACCCCTAATCATTGCAGCTCTAGATGAAATTCAAATAATAATTTGCATCTGCTCCCCATTTAACTTTAGCACCAGTGCGTTTCATTGATTAGACTAATTAGATATGACCTATTTATTTAATTTCCTCCACACCAGTTTTTCTTTTAGCCAAAGACTTAAACGAATGGTTATACCTTGTACATTTTTTCCCCATTCTAACATATACTGCATTACCGCCCAAACACCAATATTTCATTAACGTTCCGTTAAACCTACCCTTTCTCCTTCAGGTCCTGGTTGTCCTGCCACACCTGGAGGTCCAATGAAACCCTAAAAATGTAAGAACAATTCTTGATTACAAGTCTGCTTCCCACCAACGCTGCTTGTCCCTCAATAGTGGCCCACTGTGGGTTCAAGATCCAGGGATTAAATTCAGGCTCATTTGAAATTACCAGTGAAGCTCAATCAACTTATATGTGACTAGGATTTACTCTCCAAACGATAGCAAAATTGATTTCCTATTATAAGGGTAGAGACTCAATTAATAAAGTACTATGAAGGCAAAGTTGCATCAGAGTCCTTATTTATTAAAATAAATGAAATATGAAAAAGGTGAAGTTAATCTTATTCATTAAATACATCAGAAAAGATGTTCTTATATTTTATAACACTGTGTGATTGCTGCTATATGCAAGAGTCCTAGAGCATTTACCTCGTCATAAACAGAATGTTTTTCTTAAAGCTCAGTCACAATGCATTTCTCTTCCACCCTCCCCTCAAAGTCAGAAATAGATCCTCTCATATAATCAGTTGTATGGACACAGAAACGTGCTGTTGACTCAGCAGAAATGACAGTACAATTTACAAAAATAGTAGTAGAGATGGATTCTGCGCCACCAGATTAAAACTGAGATTGGAACAAAAATATTATTAGTTACTAAAAAGAATCCCTTGCTTTCATCTCTCCCTCCAGCCCTCCAGTTGTAATGATTTCGGGGTTTGGGGTTGCCTTTTTTTTTTAATTATGAAAGATAGTGCCCATTTTGTCATCCAGCCCTCATGACTAAGGAAAACAAAGGCACTTTTTGTTTCCTCTAGTTTCTTAAAACAGCTGAGAAGCAGAGTATAGTTTGCTTGCAGGAATATTCTAGACTTCAAGCTCTAAAGGTACTTCATGTGTCATGTTGCCATACACCTCCACAGCACAGCAGCATGTCTCAACAGGGCTGCATCATCATTTTAATTGGAAATTGCTTGTAGACTTAATATACAGGACTTAGCCATAGGACCTGACAGGTATTTTTCCCTAAAATTATTCATACATTGGCCATTTTTAGCTTTGTGTAAACAGAGTAGTAGTAACTTTTCAGGAAACGATCAAGATCACTTAATGCCTTATTGGTTGAGAGAAGAATGAGACAAATGCATTGAGAATCTGAGCAAAAATAAACTCAAGAAATGTAATAGATACAATCCCTGAGGGTGCAGTATCTGTTGGTGCTTGATTCTGACAAACTAATTTGTTCCATCACCGTAATAAAAACTAACGTTAAAAAACCCCACCCCAAAAAACCAGACATATGTTTGAGAAGCTGCTGCAGGTAAAAGGCTTTTAGTAACTACATCAAAAACACAGAAGAAAAGCAGACCTAGCAGTGCAGTTAGATTATTTTAATAGATACTTGAGAACACAGCACACTGCTCAGCAACCTGTACAGCATGAGCTGAGGGCCTGAAAACACCTAGCAAAAGGCTCCTTCAAATCCTAGGTGCAACCAGCAACATGCAAGTGTCTGGAAAACCACGTCTACTGCCTGAAGGTGAGAGTCAGTCTGAAAAAATAGAAGCATGAGTAGGCATGCACATGTGCCTGAATACAAACCAAAAACAAACAGAAAAAAGCCAACCTATTTTACCTCTGAGAATAATCAAAAGCAAACCTTGAATTAGCAGAGCGTTAAGAGCCTTCGGTCCCTGGGATTATACGCGACTACAACTGACCATTCTAAAACCTCAAGATCACTTTTATAGTTTTATGTGACAAGACTGTTTCCCTTTATCAACCTCTGTAGCTGTTACAGATTGCAAATGTCAGATAGCATCTCCCTTCTTGACAGCTTCCATTATGGAAATAATGCTTCAGGCAGGAAACGTCTCCTCTTCACTCGCGGCTCTCACACCCCCACGTTCAGCACTGCTTTCCTTCTCTTGCCTGCGTGCATTCCAAGTGAGAGGAAGGGCAGCAACGTAACACTGCTCTATGCTGCTCACCATGGGGAAAAAAAAAAATGAAATCCTTACACGTATTTTGAAAGAAACACTATGTTTTCTCTTTAGCAGATTCTGCAGAGACAGAGTGGTTCAGTGGGCATAAAATTAGCAAAGCTGAATGAAACTCCTCATCCCCTTTCTTATGTATGGGTAAACACACACATGCGTGCCAAAATTCTTAAAATGCTTACTTACTCTTACACCTTTAGGACCTGGGTTACCTTCTGGTCCAGCTAAGCCCTATTACAAAAAGACATGAGTTGTACTTCATTTTAAACAACCAGATATGCTCTATTTAAAAGAACTGTAACAGTATTTGTTAGTTGCAAACTGGCAATACATTCTTAAAATTATTAGGGTTCAAGAGGGTGTCATCAAGCAGTCCCCTGGGATGATGTTCAGAAAGGTCTCCCGTTAATTCATGGCTGAAACTTAGAAAATGACTGAAACTTCCTTTACATTAAAATTATTTCTTCTGGGAGGAAGTTTTTTTTCCAGACCCAGTGATCTAGCATTACAGTGACATAATTTAACAGGATTTTTCATAAGCTTTTATATTTGGACACATTTCCAATTATTTTTGAGCTAATGTCACATTAGCGTATGTAGTCCAAATGCTCTAAACATTTTATGAAATTCATCACAAACATGTTGTCATCCATTACTATAAAATATTATAATGGAATTTTAAAATATATAGCCATTACAAAACTATTGCAATAAAATGCTGAAGCATTGGTCAAATTCACCCTTTAAGCAGACACAAAACCAAAGTCAGTTTTTGAATTTGGCTCACATACCTTTATGTGGGAAAATAATGAATATTTCTTATTTGTATTATTGGACTGAGGTATCTATTAGCTTATATGTAAATAAAATATAAATCTATATTTAGATAAGTGCTTGTGTTCATAGAAAGTGTTTTCTGGCTTTATTGGCTCTCCCTCTCAAATATCTGAAGGGTGGGGGCAGGTGGGAATTTTTTAGTGTTCTGTTTCCCTAAAGGGCTGAAGAAATAGTTTCAGCAGTGACATAAAGACACTGGTGAAAATCAGGAGGAACTATAATACAACAGGCAGTTTCCTACTGCTTCTGGACTTGAAATATGGAGAAATTAAAACACATAGAACCACAAGAGGTTTATGAAGGAGGTAAAGTCTTTAGACATTCAGTACTTTGGTAACGTCATGTATGTATTCCAGATAGATACAGCATTACTGCACATAACCCATCTAAAGTTTAAAAGCCACAAAATTCAACATTATTAAAGAGCATTACCTGTGGAAGAGGTTTGTTTCAAGGATGATAAGTTGTAAACAAATACATTTATATTATTAGTAGTTCCAAATGTGTTAGATGTGGTAGTTTTGAAGAGAACAAATAAGAGAATCCCCAAAACTGCGAAGACATTAGTATAGTTACTGCACCTGCCTGCCAGGGTAACCAACTGCCCCAGTATTGCCAGCCATTCCTGGAATTCCCTGAATGGAAAAAAGGAAAAAAAATAAAAAAGAGAAAGGTGGGGAAAGAAACAACAAATAGGTTTAATGTCACGCTTTGAAGTTTATTTGTTTCATCATTTCTCTTTTTAAACCTAGCCATATGACACAGCTTAAGCTCATGGAAAAAAGTGCTTTTTAAGCAAGCTACACAGTAACACTCTAGAATTTACTCATCATATATAAGTAACTCCACCAATTTCAGGTAAATATCCTTTAAAAAGCATTACAACCAGATTAGTCTAAGATTTCGTGAACTACAACTGTGCAGCCCTTATTTCCATAATAAAAACATAGATACTATTTATGAAAAGTAGTTGAGGAGGACTACAAGAGACAGGTCCTTATAGTGAAGTAACTGCGCTGGTCTTAGCTGTATTTGAACAAATGTGCTACATGTTTCATTACAGAAAAATCCTTGTCCTTACAGAGCCAAATTTCTTTATTCCTTCCAGAATCAGGTCAATATAACACTGGATTAGTCATGAACTTCTCTCCATCATCTTCCTCCTAATCAAATCCAAGTGTCATTTTTGTTGTTGTTTTATTACTTAACATCTGCGCATCTGACTGTTTATTTTTAGAAAAATGTGCTTTGCTGAAATGGTACCAAATGCCACGGCCCCATCACCGAGACATGGGAAGCTCCACCTACCTCTCTTCAGTTAGTTTTATTTTAAACAAGCCAAGTCCATAAATTTGACACTCTCCCAGCCTGACCCTTCCACCCGCTGTCGTATCTCAGTGTTAACCACTGCAATGGATCAGGACTTCCTCTCTGAGCTGTTCACAGCTGAGTTATGGTGAAACAGCAGTCTGAGGAAGCAGAACTCAGGAGTGCAGGTGCAAAACGGGGTTGCAGTATCTTTTGTTTATATGAGCTGCCATTGAGATGATTCTGTCGCCTGTTTTCAACCGGTAGTGATTCATCTTCTGCCAGGTGTTCTAGCATGGAACTAGGATCCATGGTCTCCTATTTTGGCTCAGCTGTACCTCAAAATACACGTATATGAAAAAAACTAAAAAAAGCAGTAGAATCATTGCATTTCCAACTTATCTTTTAAAACTTTTCCTTTGTTACCAGCTGTTCAAGAGGTTCCACAATTCATAAATTCAGAGGAATGTCTGTTCTCACTGTACAAGCTCCTAAAAACTAAAGACACAGGTAGGTGGTACAGATGACAAGTAACTGGCCTAACTCACCACCTTCACCAGCCAGGCCTGAAAATACCAGCAGTAAGAACTATGTGCAAAATAAAACTCTCATCCAAAGTGCTTTCTTAAAAGTTACACCAGAGTATTTTCTAAGCGATAACAACGAAGGAAAATATTTACAGCCACAGTACGAGAAGTCTGAGATGTCAAACAGTTGCACATCACCAGTGTTCACATTCTTGAACACAAACTGCCTTCGAAGGGACTTACATGCTTGATTGCAGGAATAATGAGCAGAATTACTTTCCAATGCAAGCTTCACTTTTTACTCTCCATGGTAACTAACTGATTACTTTTCACTTGCAACTTCTTCAAAGATTGAGGCACCACTTCTGATGTTAAGAATGACTTTTTTTTTCACTGACTATCTCTTTATCTCACTGCTAAATTATAGTCATCGCAGAAAAATGCCTGTGGGCCTATAATAAAAATTACCACTCATTCAGCTAAGACTTCATTAAAGTCATAGATGATGTTCGTGAGTTTTCCATCTCCCTTCAGGTGTCTATCATCTGTTACCATCACCATTTCCCTTTCAGTGTCATCCAAAAGGAGACTCGTGCTTCGGCCTACTGTGCCGTGAGGAGCCTCGTTAATGCTAACAAGACGCATCAGCTTTTGGATATCTCTGAAATTTACATTCAGATTACTTCTTGAACTGACATGGAACTGAGAAAAAGCACTAAACCACCATTTCATTTTCCACATGCTAGGAGTTTTAAAATGCATTAAACCAGTAGAGGTTTTGTGAGAATCCAAACTGTGCCTCTTACAAGAACTTTACACCAACCTCTGCCAAGCCAGTGTGGTAGTTGAGGAAAAATAAGCCAGTCTTTTCCATTTAATGTAGACCTTTTTTTTACCACACTGATCTCTAATCAGAATTCTTAGTCAAGAACAATGAAGTATTTCCTTAAGCAGTCAGTAATCTGCACTGATTGCTCATATTGAACACTTATATTGGACCATGCATTCTTATCCTCAGGTGTTTGTACAGTATAGTGTGCTGTGCTTTCATCACTTACCTGCTCACCCCGTGGCCCTCGCAGCCCCAGATAACCCTTAGGACCCTGCAGGTAAAGAACAAGATGTGTGATAAATACAGTTCAAAAACACAAAATGGACCTTTTTCGCCTACTCCAATCTCCCTTTATCAAGAAAAAAATTTATCCAAACTTGTTTGCCTGCAGTATTACTGTGGTTTACATTTGGCATCTCATAAAACCTGAGTTAGAGAAAAGGAGTGAGACATCTTCATGGCAGTTTAGGCAATTTCTAGGTATCAGCATGCTTATAGACAGTTCCAAATCCTAGTCACTGTGACCTTTCTAAACAAGGCAGTTCAGAGGAAAGGTGTACGTAGAGGGTCATTCCATACTATTCTAGGACATTCTCAAGACAGACAGACCTTCCAGAACACATGCTACCTCTTCTTAAAATTAACATAGAACAAATTTCAGCCCTTATATTATGGAATTTATATCGGTAGGGAGAGTAGCCTGTTCCTCACCCCAAAGATCTTGCCTGTGGAATCATGAAGCTGTCAAACTGACCCTGCAAACTGACCATTAAAAATAGAGCTGGAACCTGTCATCTGCATCAGTACACTTGAAAGGGGAACCTTCTTGGATGTCTTTACACTGTACTAAACATACCCAGACGTGCTGGCCTAAAAGGGAGGCCGTAACAGTTGCACGATTGATGCAGAAGCCAAGTGTCTGGTCTCCACATCCCCTACAAGAGGTACTGGGAATACGCAAGTTCCACAAGCTGCAGCTTGAAAGAGAAAGACCAAAACAATCCTTATTCTGGATAGAAATCTATCATAAAATTGGCCTCAACGACATTGATGGAGTAGCGGGAGTGTCTTGGCTGATGTCAAACATCTGGCTGCCTTGCGGCATGATGTTACTGACTATTATATCATTAGTCAGTAGAGATTTGAGACCCACTGTAATAAGAAGGAATTCTGCAGCTGATTTCAGCAGATCAAGTATCCCAAAGCTTTGGATAAGTTTCTGTGTGACCACAAGAGTATTTCTGCATGAAATTAATTCTATTATCATATACAAAATTAAAAGATGGAGTGATTTTGCTTGGTGATAATTTTAGGTAATAGAAGAGAATGGTATCTGTCAAGCTTCAAAATTTGCAATTTTGTTATTATAGGCTTGCTTGAGGAACCTTGATCCAAGAGAGATGTATTCATTAAGAAACCAAAAAGCCTCATTTTCTCAAAACCCAACACAGCAGGTGTGTCCTTTCATTTTGCTAAGCACACACCGAGCATTGCCAGTTTGCAAAATTATGATGTATTCTGTCTTCGATCCTCTCCTGTAGCTTAAATCTAAATAATATTTATGTGTTATCTTGTATCTAAGGAAGCAGGTCTGCATTGCCATTGATGGGGGGGAAAGGGAGTCTGTACCACAGATAGCCAGGAGCTGATCTTGGATAAACCAGTTAATATTAAATATTCCAATTTGCCATATTAATGCATGTCTAAAACCAAATTTTTATTGAATTGCTAAAGCAGAACTAAACATGCCAGCATAAGCCAGTAACTCATCTTTAGCTTTCAAAATGTGCCTCAGAAAGCCATATATTTTCTTACAGTCCTAGCCCATTCTGTATTCCATGAGCTTTATCCAACGAGAGCAATTAAAGTAGGTGTTACTGGAAGAAAACTCTCATTAGTTTATTTTTTCTGTACAAGGAGAAAAGTAAAGCAAATGCTGCTATACAGAGAAACATTCAAAGAGAAGTTTATCATTATTTAGTTTCAAAGCAGGTCAGTTTAGCTGATTAACACCTGCATGGACAATCTCAAAAGAGGGCACACAAGGAACTGAGAGATGAACAAGGACTAATTACTTATGTGCATTTTTCTACACAACAGCATCTTACTTTTGCCAGAGGAAAACTGCTCTGAACTCATATTTTAGAATAATATGCCCATATTCTTATTCAGAGTTAACACAGACTTAATTCATTTTATCTCACTTGATGTTTGTTGCAAATGAAGCTAAACCATGCTAATACGAATATCATTACAAATAGAGATTTTTCACATAGGGGTTTCCTTTCCTGTGACTTACCTAATCCTCATAAAATTCTTAGATTTTTATTGGTTTGGGTTTGTATTCTTGAGCATACCCATATGAAAAAGACCCAGTTTACTCTGAGCTACAATGAAAGTAAACAAGCAGAATACAATTTCACATGCACTGGTTTGCAAAATAAAATACCTCCCAATTTCTAATGAAGATTAATGCTCTGATTTAAAAGCTCATTGTGGAAGAGAGAGGTTTGAAGCTTCCAATTACAGCATTAAAGACTTCAAGCACATTACACAAACACAGCAAGTTGCAAGAGTACTTTGGTCTGCGTGAGAGAAAAATCTTTACTGTCAACTAATACAACACAGGAAAGACTTCATAGCAAGCTTAAGTGTCTGACTTCTGCCATATGCCTAGCACAGCGGGCCCCAGACTGAGTGAAATCTGTATATAGTGAAATGTAGATGTTAAATCATAACAGCAAGGACTGTACAAGCCAAGTCTTTCCATCTTACTGGTGCCCATTGTGTTTTATTAGAATTTCTATGCATTTGTTATTAAAATACGTCTGACACAACACCAGCAACTTTGCCAGGGAGCCAAGCAGTTTCTGTAACCTCTAAAAATCAGTAGGTGAAGTGTTATACCTAATGCTACAAACCACCAGCTACAGAGAGATATTAGACCGGAAAAGTGCCAGAAAAAAATTTTCTGGGCATGGGGTAATTCTACCATATAAACAGATTTCCATCTGAAGTGGCAGGAGCCTTTGCAACGCTTACTTATCAGCTCCATGCTATCACCACACAGCATCCAGTTTTGAAAAACTACTACTTTGGCAAATGGTTTAGGGTTGGTTTCCCTGCCCCCGCCCCCAGCTCCATTGTATCTGATGTACACTGATGTTTATTACCACAACTAAGAATTCACCTAGCATCTCTCAGCTGAAATATCCTCATGAATGGAAATATGCCCTTTAAAAAAAAAAGCATAGGTATAGACGATGGGCCTTTTCTCCATCTAATTCAGTAGGGAAATTTCTCTCAGAGTTGAAGCTTCTTCATGCTCAAGGAAAATTGCACTCTCTACAAGAAGCAGTGGGAGACACTTGGTAGCATAATGTTGGCATCATCACAGGTAGCTTTGAAATTTATCTATCTGCCTTAATTTTGTATCCTGTAAAAGGTAAAGACAAAAAGGAAATACAGAGCCCTTCTCAGGTTGCAACCAAATTTTTCCCTTCAACATGCCTTACCATATTATCCTTCAGTATATGAATTTTATAGAATTTTATAGATCCAGATTCCCATGATTTACTGTTTACACATATATTACACATATATTACATATATTAGCCAGGGAATAAAGCTAGCCCCCAAATTGTAGCCAGTCTTTTTATAAGTCTCTTCCAATGTCATTATAAAGTACCTGTAACCACATAGGCACTGCAGTCATTCTAATGCATTGGCATTATCCCAGGCAAGTTAATGCCCATGAGTACTGTCCTTTGGCTGACAGTCCAGCCCCCCCAGCACACTGGCTAGCAGAGGCAAGTACTTGCCTGCATGTACAGTGAAGTAGGCCGTTTCTGGGGAGAGGGGGAAGGAGGAGGCTTCTGCTCTGTGAGGTCTCCGGACTGATACAAGGAAAGTATTGAGTGCTGATTTAACAACGGCGCTGTCAAGACAGCTCCAGATATGAGATCTGTGCAACTGCCCTGGAAACAGCACTCTTCCCAAACTAACCCTCATCTCCCACCATTGCTTCTCTGCTTCAAAAGATGCCTGAAAGAAAGAGGCCTCTAAACACTTCATAAACATGCAAGTTTCTGGTTTTATACTAGAACAAATTTGGAGCCCTACCCCGAGCAAAACTTGGCTTTTTATAGTGTGTTACAAGCATAAGAAATATGTCATATTTTATACGCAACCACAAGGATGCATACCCCAACACATGGCGTGTAATGAAAAATGAAGTCAATCACAATAAGCTGTATCCACAGTCCTGATTATTAACATACATTTGTTTTACTATGTCATTAAAAAGACCCTGTAGATTCTCAGCTTTCTATAAACACACACATCATTTTATAGTTCTAATGCAAAACAGTAGTTTACTAGTGCTTTTCTCTATTGCACTGAGGGCTTCAAAAATCTTAAGAGGAGGGGTGGGGGGGTAAAATGAATCTTTCCAAGAAACTCTCCTAACATGATATCAGATATTCAGAAAAACAGAACCAAAAGCTCACGGAATATGGCTTCTCAAAGCCATTCTTGTCAAAAAAACTAAAAACAACATGCACACTTGATTTTTCTGCAGATTTTTCTTGTAGCTGGTTTACTTCACAGCTACAGGTGCTCACATTCCTTTGAAAATAATTTCTGAGATCACAATGAGGTAACAGCATGTTTACCTATTTACCTATATTGAAATGCAATAAGATCAATTATTTAAAAGACAACAAATTGTGGGCTTGTCATTAAAAAATTAAGTGTGAAATACTTTTAATTGTTTACAGGTGTAGTGCTGTTCAAAAGCTGGTATTCTTACAATCTGGGTCAGGCAGAAGTTATCTTAAACATGATTCTAGTTAGCATCTGATGTGTACAACATGGGAATACAGTAAAATTTCCAGTGACCAAGCAAGCACGATTCTCCACAGACTCTCTAACCCTCAGATAAGGAGTGAATTCTTGTGGCAGGAAGAGAGTATGACAGCCATAAGATTTTAATTTCCTTGCTCCCAAACGTCAGTCTCATAATGCAGAACAAGTGACAGCTGCTTCCCATCTAAAAATCTTTGGAACAAAAAATACTTTGTTTTTGGAGCAAAACTATAAACCTGATGAAATAAGAATGCACAATACTTGGGGACTCTCAAGGTGGCCCAAGATCAGCAGTGACAAAAGGTACCAGTTTCCAGGCTTGTAGATTAACTCTCAGAGGGGCTGCAAGTTCTTGTCAGAGCTATACTTTTTCTCAGTTCATAGAGCTGTGGGCCACATGTTTGGCAAAATAAAATTCCACGCTCCTAGTGCTAACTCACTGGTAGCTTCCTTTTCTGGTCACATTTTTACTATGTTTTGGTCAATTCTAGAAATTAATGACTAGATGTTATAAGAAAAGTCATACACTAAGATCAAGACAATGTTGAATGAAGCCATCTTAAAACATAACACAATCTAAATTTTGTTGCAATGCCATCTTTCTTTAGTTTCAATAGCAGGCAAGAATTTAATATTCCTTCTCTATATATTAAAAATAAAGACCGAAAATACCAGGGTCTACCTTTCTAACAATTCATTCCATCCTTTCAATGGACACTTTACAGCTGCCTTTTGTGTTAGATACTATAAAAATTCTGCTGGGATATCTGTTCTCCATGTTTTTCTATTACTCTTGCAACACTGAACTACCTTCTGTAAAGACAGCATTTAACAGTACTTTCCTCCCAGCTTTCTTGCTGATTTTTGCCACCTCACCGGTTTGTCACCATCTGACTAATCAGAGCAGCCTACTGGGCTTGTCAGGTGACATCTCCTTCCACTTAAACTAGTGTCACTCCCTCAGTCTTCTGTGCTCATTTTTTTAAGGTTGTCTCGTTTCCTCTATTGACACCCTTTATATTCCCTTCCCAAAACCACCTGTCTGCCTTATGCTTTCCTATATGCATCAGACTGCCATAATTTGGATATATTTCTTAAATTCAGTGTGTGGCACCTGACATTTCCCATATTAAAAAATAACTTAGTATGTGGCATCCAAAACTGGAACTTATTCCACCTGAGTTCTGTTTTGGCAATTCTGGCGCACGCTTGTGGGGCAAAAAAAAAAAAGCAAGTGATTCAGTGCATAAATACTAAGCACACAATCCCATGAAGCTTTTACTACACTGCAAAAATACACAATATAGAAAAAGAAATTTAAAAACTATTACTGAAAATTGAATACAATTGATTTAAAAAAAGGCTGTATCTCACAGGCAAGCCTATCCTTCCTAGTATTTATTCGCTTCGAGCAGGGGCACACCCAGGCCTTTTGGAGGACAACGACCTAAGCAGCTGCGATTCACATTCTCTTGCCATGATCTCACTTAATTTAGCTGCAAAGGAAGGTTTTGCACTGCTGGCCCTGGAGCCTGGCACAGTAGACAGTCGCAGTACCAACAGCAGGTCTACGGCCCTTCCGTCACCTCTTGACTACCAGACATCCACCTGATAGCCATGGACTCGAGCCAGGGAGGGTCACATGAAAATGGCAGCAGAATCTTACCTTCTGGCCTTTGATCCCAGGTGGGCCTAGAAAGCCTATGGGGCCTGGATCACCCTGTGCAACAAAAACATCCAGAATGACTATGTTTCACTGGAACACAACACAGGGCTATAAACACATAGGACTTCCTATCTTCTCTCCATTCACGGACACTTTCTATAAAGAAGTAGCTGATGTCAGGAATCAGGGCACCATTATGGTATGTACTGCATAAAACACGGCGTGAATCTAATCCATGTAAAAGACAACATGAAAGATACATATAGACAAAAGCATTATGGTGGTATATGGCTATTCTCATTCAAGTTCTTTAAACCGTGCAACTACGTGATGCCATGCGTCAATGAGAATTAGAGCATCTCAAATGCCAGGGAGCTGGAAAGATGCATTTTGTTTTGGCTGTTCCAGTTCTTTTTCTCTCACTTAGGACTGACAGTGAAGAGACTCGCTTTTTCGTGATTACTGCCCAAATTCAATGAGTCAATGAACAGATCCTGGAAGTGAGTTCGCATCGAAGTAAATTCAAGTCCATTACTCAGAGTGAGCAAATTTGACTTGGGTGAAAAAATGCATATCAATCCCATAGTTTTTGGATTATAGATTCATTCTACACATATCTAGGTGTAGGCCATACATATACACGGGTGGGCTTTAGACTGCTCTGTGGCAGCTTGGGCTCATGCCAAAGAACGTACCTTGAGTTTCAGGTAGATACATATAGCTCACAACACTACGATTAGATTGCCAAAAGCAAAAGCTGGTTAGCTTGAAATAATGTTGCTATTTCTACGAAAGCTGCACTTCAATTTCATATCAGTGCATCAGACGTTTCTGATTTTGCTCAGCAGCAAATATATATTTGTGAATTTTAGGGTTTGACAGAATGCATGCATTTAAAAAAATGTTATTTTATGTACATATCAGCAGCTAGTAAATAATAGTTATTTGCTTCATTACAGAGAATGGTCCTGGACTCCTATGGTGTTTTCTGCTTAGCACAAATGTTCCACAAATGAACTACTAGCAAATGCTCTTAATAAAACTTAGCATAAATACAAGATATTCTAGAAGATATAGCTTAGGCTGACCCATTAGAATGCAAACATACAATTACATTTTTAGCATTATCACACTGATTTTAAAGTTTCATTCACAGTCAGTAGATTTGCAATCTAAAATTGAAACAATCACAAGCTTTCAAGCCCACGATTTCTATGAAGAACCATTTAAAATATTTATACTAAAATATTTTGGGTAGAGAGAACAACCGCTAGTTTGGCTAAAGCGGCTTATGAGGAACCAGCAAGAAAAGCCTCTGAAGCAAAAGGACAAATGGTAGCATTAAGGGTCTTAAAAAAAAATTCTTAAATACAACACGACATGCAATAATGTGTGCGCTTATCATCACCAAATTTTGTCTGTCTTACAGAGCTTTCTGTATTAACACAAGGTACTAAAGAAAACTCGAATCTGTACTTTGTTACATCAGTGTGAATGAAATTCAATATCATTTTCTAAAATTATTTCCTCTTTTTTTTCAAATTTCATTTTTATAAATGAAATCGAATATATAATTTAAGTTTCAGGTTTCAAAATAATTTTTTATTTCTTTTTGGTTCATTACATCACCTGTGTCTGCGCTGCTCAGTCTCACACAATTAAGCATCAAAATATACCAGCGCCTCAGTAAATACAAAGCATTGTACTAACTTCTCTGAATATTAAACAAGACTTCAACAAAAGAATGGGACAGACAAAACATTTTTCTGCAATTAAGAAAATATTACCTTTTCTCCACGTTTTGCCTGTCCTGGAGAGAATCCCGGGTCTCCTTTAGGGCCCTGTTGCAGAGAAATTAAGTTCATTAATATCATCAGGGGAGAGAGTTTTTAATAATATAGGTGGAAACATATTTTCATCGTTATAGTAAGAGGAGAGGGATTGTTCATATAAAATTCACTTGCTATTACAGATTTTTTTTTTCCCCTCACAACTTTTTCAGTAAAGATCTACGACAAAATGTAATAGCATGAGTTCACACTGAAGTGAGAGTTACGTTCTCCAAATTTCGTAACATCACAAAAAACATTTGATCAGACGATTTTATTGGTATATCTGAGCAGGATCGCAGCAGACACCCCAGCTGAAACATTCTGCCCATGTCTCCAGCACTTCAGGACACCACCTATTCCCCAAACACTGTGCAGGATTATCGAGCTGTATTACTGCATTGATTATAACCTTGTCCAGGCTTCCTCACGCTCAGTACCTGCCCCATGCAGCACTGGCATCGCGGCTGGGAACGATGGAGCTGCGAAATGCAGTGAAAGCCTGTTTAACTACGAGTTACTTCCTAGCAGATAGACAGCTCATCACTCCCAGCCAGAAGTTACTGCCTGCATGCAAGACTAGGCTGCAGAGAGGGGAGAGATGCTGCCACACTCATCTCTCCTATCTCAAGTCTCCCCTGCCGGAGCCCTCCATCACACGAAGCGCCAGACGCGGCAGGCCGATGCGGCCACAGCCGGCCCCGCAGGGCTGTTGGCTACAGGCAGCTCTGCCACCACAGCAATCCTGCACCCCTCATCCGCAAATTCACTGCCCTTAAAACAGGAGTCACCAGCAAACGGTACCTCCTGAGACAGCCCTGGGTGACCGAGCAGTCACCTGGGGAGTTCCAAGAGCCATAGGCTGAAAACATGTCAGTGCACTAAAAACTGAAAATAAGGTAACTGAGGAGGAAATGGCAAACCCCTTTGTCTAATTCATACTAAAAGCTGCATGCAAAAGGCACCACAACATATCATTGACCTGTTTATATAAATGGCACAGGCTACAACAGTGCTCTTGATTTCAAAGCTAACATGAGTGTTACTCACAAGCATCAAGAGCTACTCTTCCCACTCAAAAATACATTTTATGTAGCCAAGGAAATAAACATTACTATTAAAGTTATCCCACAGCAGTGCTAGATTAAAGATTATATGTGCACTTCATTGAAAGAGAGCTAAAGTTGGGGAAAAAAAAAAAAACAAAACAACTGTTTAGACGTTGCCAGCCACAATCCTGCTCTCAGGGTCAACACTGGATGCTCAGAGGGACATACATACAAGACAAACAGCACTTGACAGTCAGCCATTACAGACCTCTAACAGTCATGGCTCTTATTTTAAATGCTACGGGGCCTGATCCTCCTCTTGCATATGGTACTGCAGATCCAGGGTTATCCTTCCCCTGCAGTTAAGGTTTGTACTTGTGAGGCCACTTGAGAAACTAAGCCTGTTGAATACTAAATAAAGCCTGGGAATATGGCAAAACGAATCTGTTGTGTTCAATTGATGTGTCAGGTCAGAGAGAACACCATCCTTCAGCATGGCAGGAGTTATCCAAGTATCTTCCAGCTGATTTGCCTTTTGGAAGGTAAATAGTTATACTCCTTGAACAACTCCAATCTGTCTTCTGCTTCCATTTTCCAATGCAGGCATACTAAACTAAGAGTTGTGATAAAATTGTGATCAGCTCTCGGCCAGTAAAAGACACAGGCCTCTGATAACTTACCAATAGCCTCGTCTTTCTTTTATCTTACAAACATAATTAATTCCTCATTATTTACAATTGAAAAACCAAATGGCCATTGTTATGCATGGCCTTCAGTTGTGGATTAACAACGCATCTCCACAGGTCAGGATGTGAGGATAAATAATGAAGTAGTTTTTTAATCTATGTAACATAACAGTGTAGTTCGGAGAGTGCCAGAATCCAGGAATTAGATTTCCTTAACAAATCCATTTTTCAGAGAGCTGGGAATACAGCCAAACCTCATGAATACTTTTAAATTACTTTACAAACACCCATCAACTCTTTATCAGGAATTAAATGCCAAGGACGTCAGCTATCTGTTGCAACTGTTAGCACACATCCAGGGCTGGATACTTTACTGGAAGGGTATTAGCTAATATCGTTCCATGCTTCAAAAGCAAGTACATAAAGAATGTTTCAACATGGGGGGCGGGGTGGGGGGGAACACATGCATCTCAAACACAGAATAAAATTCTGCATTCAGTTACTGCCAGAAAATTGTTGCAAGTCATTTGCGATGCTTTAAGATCAAATAAAAGCGTGTTTCATTTCAGCTTACATAGGCAGTGTGGGTCAACTGGACCTTCATAGTCAAAACCTGGGGAGCACCTGGCTAATTTTTATTTAAAGAAAAGTGTTTCAGAAGAGGCTTGTACTGAAAGGATAATTTATAGTCTACCAGAAAGAGATTGCTAAGTACCTAGTAATACATGCATATATATATATTACATATGCGTATGTAGAGGTACATGCACACACATAGTTCCTTCTATTCTTAAAATTATGGAGACAGCTACAGAACTGATGAGGCTTATGATCCAGTGGAAGGGGAAAATACATTATAAAACAAATCCTAGGAGTAACTGGTTACAATTATTTTCCTAGAAATGTTTTATATTATACAGCCAGCATAAATATTGTAAAAACTAATCGTAAGTCTAAGTTTAACTGATCCTATAGAACTAGATAATAACAAAAGCACACACACAAAAAAAGAATCACTTAGTTTTACAGTGTTTGACACTGAAAGCTTTATTAGATTTTCTTTATGTCCTCAAGCAGTTTTTAACACCTGTCATGACAGGTCAGATTCCTGCCATTAGGAATCGCACTAAAACAAATCATGGTTGCTGCTGTTTTTTTTCTAACACATCTATCAAATTGCTCAAACTAAATATGAGTTGAAGGCATTCTGCAACTGCACAAACCTGTCAAATCTATTTAAAGGGCCTATGTTACACAAGTTTGAAGGGTTTCATTTGAGCTTCCAGCCTAGTATTTTTTCTATGGTTTTAAATATCACATCCATAAATCTTCAGAAAATTATTCTAACCATTAATCAAGTGATAATGTCTGAAGTTAGGGTATTTAAATACCAACGGTCAGGCACTAACAAAATAAATTTATAGATACAAATTTATAGATAATGACAACATTTCCCCCCCTTTTTTTTTACCTTAAACCAAGGCAAAAGATTACAGCAATTAAATAGTTTTTCTCACTTAAATTCCAGTTTATGAAAGAGGCTGAGCTGATTCACAGGAACTCTTTTGGGAAGTACAGACTACTTGCATGGATAACAGTTTCCAGGTTATCATTCTGCACACACACTGGTTCCCCCGCTCCCTGGAATAAACTCCTATTTTGTTTTGATTTGAAGTTCAACATGATTGATTACATTTAATTAAAATATGTTTATAGTAACAGTCTCCATCTGTAGACCAAAGAAGGCCAATTGCTTCTATCATAGGGAACAGTTCTGGGGCTTCCAAAAAGTCATTAAGAAGTTCATGTATTTACAGGGCAATATGGATAAATTAACTCACCTTTGGACCTGGCAATCCTGGCAAACCTGGAATACCATGTGGTCCTGGAATACCCTATAAAAAAAAAAATAAAAGAGAGAATGGGATTATTCAGTACTCCACTGAAAAAGTGTGAACAGTTTGCAGAGAATCATTTTACTGCATCATTGTTGCTTTTAGAAGCACTGGTTGGGATTTGTCAAGAAATAACGCGTGCACATCTTCCTAAAAAATTAAAAGTGAGGTTGAATACTTCCCTTTAAAATAATCTCAGTTTCTACTGCCTTCCCATGTAATTCTTAACAGGTATTTGGTACACAGTCACTGCAGTGTTGCTTGCCAGCTAGAAAACTTGGAGGCTTGGCATAAAACCAGAAAAAAAACCCACCACATTTTGAGATACCCAGCTCTACACTGCAAAGAGAAAGAAGTGGATCAGTTCTGACTGATTTAAAAGGTGACTCAAAGCAACATATTCCACCTTCTTTAAACAAATTGCAGACAAAAACCCTTCACCGACTTGATTCTCCCACAGCCAGTGTAGAGAATGACTTGTTACTAAAAAAGTTGGACTTAAACCCCTCCAGTGACAGAATAGGCTATCAGGACTATCTATGCCTTCCAGGATAAGTATCTGTTCCTGGAATATACTCAGCAATCCTCACTCCTCGACAAAATATTTATTGCAATGGCTGTCAGCAGCTATTCATCTTCCAAACACGGAAGAACCACACTCGTGAAAACCTATCCCTGATAAATCAGCAACAAAGCTTTTGTTGAGTTCGCTAAAGCCAAAATTCCACCCAAACAATTAATCCAAAGACCAGAAATAATAAGAATCCTTCTCAGCTTTCTCACATGTTCAGTGATCTCACAACAGGTAAACTCAGTGTTTGCCTTTCCCTCAAATTGACCAACTATACCTTGCAGTAACACTTAAAGGTGTATCTGTTAAGTGCGCCCTCTCGCTAGTGACAATTTTGACCATAACTCCACAGAAATGCTAATCCAATGTGCTGTTTGAGACATTAATTTGCACACTGACACTTTGGAGGTGCTCTCAGGGATTTACAACAGACACAAATAGAAAGTGCCAACGTAGCTGCAATGTTGAAGCGGCTCCTAGCTTTTGCTGCTTGCAATATTATCATCTTGGGGCATAGTACTGCAACACAGAGGTGCACAAGTACTTCTAGAGTTAGAGCTGTTGTGACTAAAACTTGTTGCTTTGGGGAAGTCAGAAGGGGAAGTCCTGATTTCGGCTTTTCATGGCATCAATATCCTCGAGAAATGAGAGGCATCAGAGGAATTTCACTTCTTCATCGACTAATTCTGAAATTGCTGAAATTTCATGATTGAGGAACTCGGAACAAGCCAAGACACTTTGAAAACCTTAACTGTCAGATGTGGGCTTTTCTACCATAAAATTACAGAGATCAAAATCAGTTTTTAATGGAAATCTCTAACCATTAATCAGGCATTGACACCACGCCCAAAGTGTCCAACCCGTGTGAATCTCTGTCAGGATCAAGTCTGGATGCACACCTGAGACCCTGAAGAAGGCCCAGGCAATGTGGCTCTGCACTCTGCAGCTTCTCTTCCACACCTCGAGTCACATTTCAGGATCACAAATGGCAGCTCATGTGAAGGAAGACAGAAGTCACGGGGCAGACTGGCAGATGTGGACATGAACTTTGAATCAACAAGGTTTTACATGCTTTCTGGCTAAAAAAAAAATGCCTCTATCATACCATGTATCCTTACTAGCTATTCTTGCTTGAAATATCAGTGTTGTACAAACTAAAGAGCACTGACATTTCAAAAAATTGACTTCTTTGATCAAAGAAATTCTTGGCCCATTCATCTCTCATTTCCATACTTTTCCAGGCACCCTACCATAATCCGCCTCTTCACCTCAGAAAGCATGTCCCACTCAGTAATTAATCCAGAAAACTCACACGGTAGAGCACTGTGCTCTTAAGCACTCTACACCTGTAAAAAAAGACCTGCAGAAAAAGAAACCCCAAACAAACAACAAATGAGGAAGAGAGATCTCACCAACAGGCATGGCTTTAAATATATGGGCAGCCTTCTCTAAACCAGAGACAACTTCCCACACTGAGGATCTACTTGGGTACGTGGGATCCTGCCTCTGATGTCAGATATATCCTCGACAGAGGCACTATGCAACATAAAAAGCTGAGCTGTAAGAATTGTCGGCTCTTATGTAGAAGGATAATTTGGAAAAAGTAACGAAGAAGTCAGGAAGATAAGGATTTGAAGGAATGCTTTTCATTTTACTCTTTTAAATGTCTCTCGTCCTTGCCTCCCTTGCCTCCAACTGCCCTAAAGCATCAGTTTGGTTTTCGGCCCCTTTGACCAGTGCACATTCCTACCCAGTCAGACCAAGTTTTGAAAGCCAGCAAAGCACAGGATGTCCAACACAGTACTGAGCAGCAGCTTGTTTAAACGATTCTCAAAGGCTGAATCAAAACTCCTCCTACACATCTGCTGAGCCTTCATATAAACTACTCCCTTATCTCCCACTTGCAATTTGCCTAGATGAGTGCACTCCAGCCATAACCACTTATATCCCCAAATACCATGGCCCGAAATCCTACACACAACCAAATGCTAACCTGTTCCCTCCAGCCCAAAATCAACCACAACCTCAGGGACTCCTCAAGCTCTTCTTTTTTTTTTTTTTTGGTATGCAATTGTGCAAACAGATTTACCACTTTCGATCCATCAGCTAGTCCTTGCAGCAGCACAGGCTTCTCCCATGCTCTTGGCAGCTGGGGCATGGGTTTCTGCTCACTGCAGCAAAGCCTGTGCTCTGTCCCCCGGCACGGGTAAGGCTGCTGTCCCTGCCCAGGTTGGGGTGCACCCAGTCACACAAAATAGATCAGTATTTGCTAGGGTAGCTAATTTCTTGGGCAAATTACCCAGATACAGCACCTTGATAAAAAGGATGATCGCTAACACAAGAGACTAAAACAGATTTTTGGGAGCGGTTTTTTTTCCCCTGTCTTGCGCTGGTTAATTTTGTATCCACCACCTGCTCCTCTGTGGCTGTGGCATGCATCGCTCACTCCCCCTCATTCTTAAAACAAATGAACATGACCTTAGATTGAGGCAGATGGGAGCAGCATGGAAAAACTAAAAGCTAATATTGTGAGCAGCAAAAGCTAGGTACAAATATAACAATGCTCTATGTACGCACCCATACACGGAATTAACTACGCTGGAGGCTCACAGCAGAAAACAACTGTTTGCTTTGCCTTGCTTTAACCTATCTGCCAAATGTTAAGAATTGTACGCTTTCATAATCACAGAGCATATGAATAAAGTTGAGAAAAACAAAATGATCCAAACTCCAGTTGGATTATTGGTGACCTGCCTAGAGCTACAGAAACATAGCTGTTTTACTCACCCGAGGACCTCTCTTGCCTGCTGGACCAGGTAAACCTGGAGGACCTGGAGGACCCTGGTGATAGAAAACCAAGAGAGTTAAGGCTAAAACTCAGTACAAGGACAGTACCACAAGCCTGAATCAGACCAGTTCTTTTAACTGATGACTTTCTAAACTTGAAAACTAATTCCCAAACTACAAGCATGTGTGTTTTTAATCTGGCGCCAAATCAGATTTCTGTTTAGAAAGTATCTTATGTCAGAGGAATTGGGATAAACAATCTAGATAGTAACTTTTACTTAAGTATATTTATATTAAAGGAAGAAGAGATCGGTTCAAGGATTAGAAACAAGCAAGTGCAGTGTATTTCAAAACAAAGAACAGAGAATAATTAAAGCCTTTTTATAATAAGCATGCTGGCATGCCAAAAAGATTTTAGAAGTCAGGAGTAACTGAAAAAATGATATACCACCTCACAGAACAGACAGACACGAAATAGAAGAAAATAAACATGGACAAATGATTATCATTTTTTCATTTTCCCATTAAAGGCTTCTGATAAGAATAACTGGGAGCATGTTTGCCTTGTATATAATGAACATCATTCTTGCTAAAGAAAATGCAGATTTTTAAAAAATGCTAGTATATAACCAGATGTATCTTTTGCAAATAAATTATTAGTCACTCTAAGAATATTAGTGTACCGCCCTCTGTATACAAATGAGAGCTGTAGACTAAAATCTGCACTAATTTACATTATATTTCATCTATCACACTGGAGTCCTAAGGGGGCACAAGCTATTCTTAAGGGTGAATTCAGCTCCATACGCCAGCACAGTGAGTCCCAGCTTTAACAGAAACCAAGCACCCCTGCTGCAAGGGAAAATGGGCATCAAGAAAGTCAGACCTCATGAAGGAAGTCAATCGATGATAGTAGGAAGGGATTCATCACACAGGCTTCCTCACACTCCTGTGTTCTGTATGTACTACAGCTCTTAGCTGAGACAGTAGGCAAAACACTGAGTATCATACTGCCCATCACCAAAAAACACTGCTGAAAGCTGGCAGGGATACCGGGGAAATCAGATGGGCAGCTACAGTGGCTCAAATGGCCAACTCACAGGCTTTGCAAGAAAGGGAAAAAAAAAAAAAAAAGAGAGAGAAAAAGCAAAAAAATGACAAATACCCTCTGGGGTTTTACTAGCAACCAATGAATCATTTTCTTAAGACAAAACTTGCATTTTTAAAAACCTAAAGTTTTGTGGAAGTGATTTTTTTTCCCCTTGGAAGGATAACGCCACTGGCAGAAAAGACACTGATGATGATGGACTTTAGGCATTGTCAAGCCAATTTCATTCATTTGGCCAAAATATAGACCCCTTTGGACAACTCTGGGAAAAACACTGTTCCGAGGAAGAAGGAGAAAGATTTCCCTCTCCAATTAATCATAATCATCTCAGGGGCCTAATTCTAGTGCAACTGCCAGTTTATAGTTGGGAATATTTCTATGTCCATACATACTGCATTAAGTCATGCTGAAACACACAACCTGCTCTTCCCTCTCTATGCAACACAGAAGACGCAAATCTGTGTTACAGTCCGGGTCTTTAGGTCAAACAGTAACACTGTTCAGCCTGATTGTATAAATGCCTACTAGCATCCTCATATTTTTCTGAAGTAAAAAGATCCTGTGCTAACGGCAAAAGAAATGTAGCAGCCAGACACACGGAAAGCTCTTGACCTGGCATTCTTGTCCAGGCCCAAAAACGTACCTGAAATGGCACAGAACGCTCCCACCCTGCCACTGCTGAACTAGAATGCTTTCTAACCTCCCCACTCTCAAATTGCAAGTGAGGTGATGCACTTTGCTTAGAAAATTATCCTGGAACTACAAAGGGAAACATACTTTTTCCTTTTCTTTTATTTTTTATGTAAAATAGTTGCAACTAGTGTGCATTATTGTGTGATTTGTGGTACAAAGTTCTTCTCTATCCCTATTTCAGACACTCCCTACATTTCCTTAACTTAAAAATACATCAATAGCCAAACCCCGTCATTTTCCTAATATAAATGTTAGTATTTAACATCCCTGATCTTTGCCGCTGATTTATTGAATGAGGGCAGTGAGAACATTTTTCCTTATGTGACTTATTAAATTTTTTAAAAAAAACCATACCTGCCTCCTCCTTTGAAGAAAAAAACATGGCAATCAAAAAGACCCCTCACTTTGATTACACTAATTCATAAGTAATTACCTCTCTTCATCCAAAAAAACATAGAAAAGAAAAACTAACCACACCAAGCCCCCAGCAACCCCTAAAAGAAGCAGTGAAATATATTTTGAACTATGCAGCCGGAGGTGAATAATGCTTTCTCAAGGCTTTCTAAAATAAAGTAAATCATTGTAGATTAAGTCTCTGGTTAACAATAATTAGCAATTAGCACCAGCAATCCAGGTGTTTGATTAAAGTATTAACAAGGACTCTACTTAACCCGAGTACATTACTCTTAATCTCTGTCTTAGACTCCTCCCGGCAACTCAGGCAACATCTCTGCGGACAGCAGACTTAGAGCCTGTACAGGTTCTCCTGGAAATGCTTTTTCAATAGCTCTATGAAGTTATTTCACCCTGTGTACTACTTCAACCAGTGAAAGCAACTACAACTTCAAATCAGCATAGCTTTTATACTAGCTAGGAAGCTCTGTATGCCTCTCGGGCATCCATGTAAGCCACATAAGTCAACCTCTGAGAGTAAGACAGTCTCACAAACCAAGGAATCAGTCATTTGATGAGCTTTTCCTCCTACTACCAGAAAGAGTAATTAAACAAACCTGAAGCAATTAGAAGTGTCAGTGTGGTTTTTTGCATTTGACATTTTAACCGCCAATGAAAAAAATAGCGACTTTGTGTAAATATTTGAAACAAGTTTAAAATTCATTTATTTAATAAGATCAGTTTGCTCAAAACAGATCATATGTACCTTAAGAAAGGTACTACAACTTACTGCCCTTAGGAATTGTGCAAATTTCATTTCGCTGTTGAGGGGAGAAGCTCAAGTTCCAAATAATCACGGCTTAATCCTGAAGTAACAGATGTAGATGCTACTCTTCCAGAAATTTTCACTACTTTTCAAATGGTCATTGGAATAAATATAACTAAGTTTTCACAGACATTTTCTAGGACACTGAAGCCCTTTTATGGATGCATGTGTTTTAAAACTGCCCTACGCCAGAAGTAATAGGAAGTATTTCATTTACACATAACAAGCCCCTAAGGTTTCAGACACATGGCAGTAAATTCTGCATTAAGTAGTTAAAACTTCTGCACAGGCATACGCTGATCCTGTTGCCATTCAACACCTAAATCATATTCACTGAACTTTCTCTTGCAAAACAACTATGAAGCTTCTCTTCAAAAGGCATTTGACTAAACCACTCAACCTCAGCTCACCTCAAACACTTTTTTAGAAGACTAAATGTAAGAAACATGAGTTTAATTATTGATCCTTCAAATACCTAAGGCAGGTGTTCCTTCAGCAAAACGAAAAAGATACGACCTTTCCTGCACATCATCACCAAAATACCTGAAATACAGCACAGAAGTATCAGAAATATCAGGCTCCAAACCTCTTCTAAAAAACTCTTCACAAAAGGGAATTCCACTTCTAACACTGGCAATATCACTTGTTCTATTGTGCAGGTATCACACGGATTAGCATGCCTTCCTTATGTCCCACCTAAAATTTCCTACTCTGTTTTGCCATACTTTCTGTGAACATGCAAAAAAGTATCTTCATTAACTCACCCTTTGCAGAACTATAAGATTTGTCCCTTACTTTCATTACTACACCCACTTTTAACCGTTACTTAGAATCCTATTTTCTGTAACTCTGCCACCATTAGTGCAACCTTCTGCAATCCTTCCAGTCTGTCTACAACCTTTTTAAAGCTCATCATCCAAAACTGATGGCACTTCTCCAAACTGCAGCCTCAGCATCCCCAGAACAGTTGAAAAATGGCCTGTCTCTGATACTCACCACTACTGGTAATGTATCAAGCATCACAGTGATAAGATGCATTTATTCTCCGGTGCACTATAACATCACTATCGCCCTCATCCGACCACCTGACCGACCACTCCCCCATCCTCTAGTTGTACTTTTAATTTCTGTACTATTGCACTAAGTTTCATCTCAGTTTTTGACCACCTGGAATTCTGATTCTTTCACTCAATTCTTCTACCTATTCCTAGCATGCTCTCTCTTTTTAAAGCACATTACTTCATACAGATAATAATTTAATTATCAAGCAAGAGGGATCCTACCAAACATGAATGTCCACCTATTTTTTCTCCTTCCTTCATTTGCATTTCACTGGAAATAATAAAAACACACACACACTTCTGTTTCCAAATGCCCTAGAGCAAGTAGTCATTTGGGTATGATTAACCTTTCTCTACAGCTGTAGAAGTCTCACTTTCTCTGTCAAGAATTCCTACAACAGCCAAAGCAATGTCATCAACATCAGAAGACTATACATATGGCTTTGGGTTACGGATTAAAGCTTTTCAGTGTTATTGTGCAGAAGATAGGGAAACTGCATTAGTTTCAAGTGAATTAAAATAAAATATTTAAGACTAACATTATCTTTTTGCTACTAAAAATAAAACAGCATCTTAAATTTTCACCTGAATCAGCAGATACTGAGATAGATTTCTCAGCCTGGGTAGGATAACGTGAACATTATCTGCAGACCTAAAATGCATGAGAGTGATTAACTGCCCAATATATCCCCTGTGGCTAGGGAGAGCCTTAGCAAGCAATTTTGTTCAACTAAGAAATAAGCTAAGAGTGAAACCTCTGCTGACGCTACCCTTGATGCTGCTTATTTAGCACCACATTTAGGATCCCTGAACTGCCCTCTTTCAGGGTTCTCGCCCTCACACCTCTTGGTTGGAATAAGAGCATCTCATCCAGGACTCAATTCTGCCTAACGCAGGGCTTGCACTTCCAGTTCCTCCTGGCCATATCTCCAGTCTGCTTCTCCTTACCAACCACACTGCCTGAGGAACACCGCCTTTTGGTCTTCTACTAGTTCTCCTCCTGGCTGAGTGTTTTCATAATCCAGAAAGCTTTCCCAATAGAGAGGACTAATTCCTGCTCATTTCTCAGAGGAAGCCAAATCATGTGCAGATACGCCTGCAAATGCCATTACCTACCAGCAACTAACCTAAATCAGCTCTTCAGCTCACATCAACCCCTCCCTCTACCAGTGTGGTACTATGTATCATGCCACCACAAACTGCTTTAGAACTTTGCAACGAAGAATATAAGTTTGAAAGTTAAACAGTTAAAAACACACACAAGATTTCTTTCTTTTTAAATTTATACACTGCCAACACCCTCTGCAACACAAAAAGAAGTGGTTCATCAGATGAATGGTGCAGCTTTCCCTCTAAACTAGTAGTTCAGGAGACCACACTGTTCCACTTTAAACTCATATTTTTGTAGGGGATCTTGGTCATTGCAACTGCTAGAATTTTAATCAGGGTCTTAATAGTTTTGAAGAAATAGCTGCCCTTTTCCATATACTATCCATAAATGAAAGCCTGAATTCTGGAGCCCTGCTTTGCAGCGGTGGGTGAATTCCACAGCTGTGGGATCATGGAATACAAGGAGCCTTATTATACAAGGCAAGAATCGGTTCTGGAAGATGATTAAAAGCTAAAACGAAGCTGAGGAGTTTCAGAACCACAAAAGCTAGTTCTTGCCTGTCAACTCCATTAGAAGGAACATTATTTCTCTGTTGAAATGTTGGAAGAAGGTTCAAATCAACCACAACAAAATGAAAGAAGAAAATAAAAAGGGGTGGGGGGGTGGGGGTTCGTGTCTCATCAGGACTTTTTGCTGCAAGGGAACTTTGCAAGTTCCTCAGAGTGGCGTTTTTAGGCTCGCCACTGATAAGACTGTAGGTACTTACGCTCTGAAGTGTTAGAGCCACACGGATAAAAACTGGAGTACCTTTGGTCTTCTCTACAAGGGTGTATGAGACTGAGAAAACAAACCAAGACCACCGCTTCCAGCCTGAGGCCGACAACAGTGGCAGGTACTGTGCCATGCAACTTCCATGGAGCACAATTCTTTACAAACGCTTGTGTGGAAAAGGCCATTGCAGAGGCCTCTTCCCTCTTTGGCATCAGCCTCTCTGGCAACACGGTGCTTTAGCTTCGCCTCCGTCTCAGTGGCTGCTGCTGGCCCCTTCAGCCAAACTAGTGCCCACAAAGGTCTAGATTAACTTCCCCATTCTGTCACAGGTCTCCAAGACCTTGGGTACGTTAGTTAAATCCTGACCCGTCAAAACACTTCAGCACAAATGCATCGTATTCATTACTACAGACCATACCAAATGCAAGGTCTGCTCTAACCGCTTTCCTAGATGCAACAAACTTCTGCACCCCCACTCTGTAAAAGAGGCACAGAAAATGGTAACACAGACATCTCTGAACTCACCAAATCAGCTATCATCTTTGACACTGTATGTATAGTGTCTATGTCTAGAAAAAAGCCCAGAGCATTTGCCTGGCAGCCACTTCTGTGCCACATAAGAAAGAATGGATTTAACTTTCTTGGCTGTAACAGACTGAAATCACAATGTACAAGCTATGTGCTAAAATGAAAAGCTTCCATTAGCAGTTACTAAATGTGCTAAGCTCACAAAATGGAAATTAACCTCATGTTGATGGCTGCTACATACTTAGCGATATGTCCCCATAAATACTATCATAAGGGACAAAAAGAGGAAAGACAACTGATTTCACATTAAGAAAAGATTAAGCAAGAGCACCCCTGCACTAACGTGAATTACTTGTTAACACGTTTTTCAATTGTGTAAAAATCCCTTCGCATCTGGATCCACTTTAGAGTAAAAATTCAACTTTTACATAGGTTTTCAGTTGCTGACTTCTTTAAGAAAAAAAATGTTTCAGTACTGAAAGAATACTTGCAATAAATTTGTGGGCGTATCAAATACATATGAGGAGCTGCTTAACACATATCAAATTGCTTTCCAGTAATAACCACACAAATGCGCGTGCACACACACAAAAAAAAGAAGAACAAGTAGAATTATCTACTCTATGCTATGGCTTAAAAATTTTAAGCAAAAAATAAAACAAGCACTATCCTATTTCCCAGGCTAAGCAGGAACTGCTGTTCTTTCTTTTCTGTAGCTTGATATGGCTCCCATTTTTGTGTATTAAAATGTTTGAGCCTCGTGCACGCAACAAGAAAGCACAAATGGGTTTCTATTAAGAGCACTACTGCACATCTGCAATTGTTTCAGGGCTCACTTACCCTGCAAACTGAAATAATGCCGCAAAATCTTGTAAGACTTCTAAAAATCATTTTACATGCAGGTTTGCATGACCCCTAACCTTGGGTTACAAACGCTTTTACCACTCTAGATTCTCCAGCTGGTGTCTTTCTACAATAATGAATCTTGAGAGCATTGCTCAACTGAGAAAATTACATCAGTCTTCCAAACAACCTGGTTGTTCTTTTACTGGGTCAGTGTCTACATTTGTGTACTGCATGAATTTATCCTGTAATTTTATTAAGTAAGCAGTCTCCATAATTAGCAGTTGCAAACATCTGGCTGCATTTCAAATTTTAAAGAAGCCTGGGTTGCCCGCCACTTCACCAGAACGTGAATGTCTTGAATGTCTTTGTATTCTGCCAATAAATAAAAACATACAACACTTACACCAAAATTACATGCGGGAAAGAAACATATTTAAGGCAGACAAACATTTGTACAGCACAGCCAGGAGAAGTTGCAGTCACAGCTTTGGCATGCTTTGTGAGGTTTCTTTCAAAGCCTCTGTTAAATGTATGTTGCTGCATTATAGTAAAAAGAGTAGTAAAGATAACTTACAGGAGGTCCAGTTTCCCCCTTTGGACCTCTGATACTTCCCATTTCAAACATTTTGTCAAGATCTTCATAGTCATAAGCATAATTATCAATACCAATGTCATAACTGTTTTGCGTGTGATGAGTCTCATCAGCATCAAATGCACCTTCCTGCCCTGGACCGAGTTGATTATCCAGAGAGAGGTCAGCAGGCAAACCATACAGCACTGTGTTGAAGATTTGCTGCTTTTTGCTTGGTTCATCTAAATTCTGTTTTGCTTTGTCCATTCCCTTGCTTTTAGTTTTACTCTGGTTTACAGGGGAGAGCAGAGAAGGCTCACTTTGTCTGCCTGAATCTTCTGTGGATTTATCGGAAGTATTTGGATGTGATCCTTTGGGGGTTTTAGTGATGTTTCTTTTTTTGCTCATCTCCTGCTGATGAAGAGGCAGACTGATGTTCTCCTGGAGTTCTGTTTCAGGCCAAGCTTCCAGCAACAAAGGTTTCACCTCTGGAAACTCTGATCCAGAGACGTTTCTTGACTCAAAGTATTCTGACAGAAAGTGAATCTGAGGAACATCGGTAGCAGGAATGTTTGCTGTTTCTTCCCTTCTAGAAGCTGATATGCCCTCTGACTGGTTTTTCTCATCAATCATCATCATTGAAAAAACATCCAGCCCATGTGACACACGTGGAGCTCCTAGCAGAGATCGATACGTTTCAGCCTGGCGACACTGCTGTTTCACATATTTACAATAGTTTGCAGAGGCTTCTGCAGAGGGAATAATATCTAGCTGACATATAACCCCTTCAAAGCTGACAGAGTGAGAGTTCATCCTTCCCAGGGTAAATAAACCATCCAAATAAAATGTCTCCACTTCAGAAAGTATTTCCCGGCTATAGTACTTCTTTCCGCACTCAGCAAATATTGAGACAGTCTTATCTCTAATGTCAATGGCAAATGAATGCCATTGTTCATTATGAACACTATAATCAAAGTATGCGGACTGCTTCCCTCCAGTGTGAACCACTACCTTTCTTGGTAGCAACTGGACACCAAACTGCAGTCTATTTTTGTTCCTAATACTGAAAAGGAAAGCGTTATTTACTCTGTAAGAGTACAACCCAACTAATACGGTGAACTGATGCCCTAGATTTGACGGTATCACTTGAGTGATGGGGGACTCAATGTGTGCGTCACTAGTTAGTACAACTCCCGATACGGTTAGACGAACACCCTGAGGTAACAGAGATGATGTTGAGGGCACTGTTGTCTCTGAGGGCTGTCGAACGTCTTTCACAAGGCCTAGTTGATGAAGGACATCTATTGCTGTAAGAAGAAATAAAAGCATACTGTTGATTTCGTTTACAAGCTCATAAATTCATATCCATATAAACAAAATATGTAAAACATCTTAAAAAAATCTGTACTTCCCAGAACATGTATACTGCACACAGCAAGGCAACCAAATCCCCAGTGTACGGCACACCAAACTTTCACATAAATCAAACAAATAATTAAAGCCAGAAATAAATTTCCATCTTTAGAAAAAAAATGAAAAACACATAGAAAGGTGAACATAACGCCCATTGTAAGTTAGTTCATTTATGAAACTGAAAAATCCCCATTTGGTGTCTTCAACTTTTTCACAGTAGTTAACAAACACACTTTGTTAGTTCCTTATTTATTTGGCTAATCCTACCCACTCTTCGAGCAGATTTTTTTTTCACCTTTGCAAAAACCTTCTGCAATAAAACCATGCTTTTCCTCTTTATCATAAAAGTTTAAATGTAAAGTATCTGGGGGGAGCGTTGCTTTGTTTTTAAGAAGGGACAAGCTATTTATAACACAGTAACACCTCAGTGGAGTACCAGAAGGTAGTCACTGGCTCAAAGCAAATTAAAAAAGTAAGCCTTGCCAAGTAGCTACTACATGCTGCAGAGGTAATGCAACTGGTACCCAGGGAGAATTGCTGTGCTTCCAACAGGGAGCTTTCCTCCTGCCAAGCAAGGCCCTCGCCGTTACAGAGCTGGCTTCAAGGGGAATGTTTTCCCCATGGGATCATCCCTGATTGTATGTATCTGTCCTAAACTCAGTCAGTCTAAAAGAAAACAAAGATATTTCCAATGGGAGTTGCCACTGAGTGTGCCACCACTGCCTCCTTTTCCTCCACATAGTTTACTTGTCTGGGCCAGGGATGAAGTGAACTCAGTGGAAGAAGTAGTCATCAGGAGCAAGGAAAGAGGAGAAATGGCAGGACCCAAGGGACAGTGCTCCCATCTTCTGGCTCATCTGTCCTCCCAGTGAATGCAAGGCTGCAGCCACCCAGACAAGATATTGAATTAAGAGTGCACTCCACAGCAGGAGACAGCAGTGGACATTAAGGAGACAGAGACACCATCTGTCCTACTGATTTATGTCCTATCGGTTCAGCTTTGGCATACAGAAGTCTGGATAGGAGATCTTCCTACAAGGTGTAATGGGCAGTAGTGTTTTTCACTTTTGGATTCCCTAGTGTCTTAATAATGTGAGCTTTGTGCTTTAGCCCTTTCCTTAGCCTGGACGTTACAGTATCTTCATCTTTTACCTGGCTAAATATCTTCACCTAATGGTGAAACATGTGGAAACACAATTATAGCGCCTCCTGATAAACTGAAATCATATCTGACCTGGGGTAAGAAATCAAAGCCACCTTCCTCCTAAAGGGCAAATCAATGGCCAAAGATGCCCAAATTCATTTGGTATTGCCTAAATCAGATTTAAGAATGTTGGAGTTGGTGGGCATAAACACCTTCTTCCTTTAGGAGGAATATAGAGTCACTGATAGATCCCTTATGGTGCAGCTGAAACAGAAACACTACAAAGGCTTGAACAGGAGCTAAACTGCACGTCCCCAGCAGTCTTCCTGTAGGGTTGCAAAATAAGACAGCACTTACGGCACTGATTGGTAAAACTGCTTGTCTGGGTGTTTGTGAAAGGTGCTGTGGAAATACTGCAGAGACTGAGACAAAATGCAGTCATGGAAATGACAAGAAGTTTGGGGGCTAAAACACATGACATGAAAAAATGCTGAAGGAGCTACATTTGCTTGGCCTAGAAGTGGGAAGGTTTGGGGGAATCTAATTACAATTGTCCATTATCGGAATTGGGGTTACGGGAAAACAGAAAAGCTGAGGAGTAACAGGACCAAGCTGCAACACAAGAAATTCCAGCTCCATACAAAGAAAAAGCATTCTCACTGCAAAAGTGGTTAAGTGCTGGACCAGGGGGGCAGAGACATTATGTGATCTCCATTCTTGGAGACTGGGCCCTGTCCAGCTGGGCTTTGACGACAACCTAAACTAACTTCACCATTGACCCTCCTCTCAGCAGGAGACACGGCCAGATGAGTTTGACATCCCTTTAACCTAAGTTTTCTGATCCTCTGCACAAGGTGAAACTGAACATTGTAGTTTTCAGAAACAGTATTGCACAGAAGCATATGATATCATCTTCCCCCTCCCCAACTGGAACAGCTGGCTGGACCTAAGCTTCAGTGAACTGCCTATATTAAAAATGACTAGTAGTAACTATCGGTTGCACTGATCTAATAAGCAGGACTGGGAAGAGACTGACACTTTCCACAGCATTTAGCTGAGGGTACTTCACGATGCATGTTGCGCTTACATTAAGTACATAAAGCTATTAAATGGTGTAACACAAATTTGGATTAACCAAGAAGAGTTAAGGATTCTCTGCTATATTAAGAGAAAAGAGCAACTGAAACAAATGGATGTTCACTCTTCCAGTGGAAAAAAAGGTCTCCTTTCCCAGTCTTCCCTTTCTCTGTTTACTGAATGTATTCATTGCAAACTTTAAGAATAGACAGATGTTGGCTTAGTTTCAGTGGTAAATTATGAAACGAGCCTGAGATTTCCTTGAGAGTGGTTTATAAATTGGAACCAAAAGCACCAACCTGAATGCACTGTACATCTTGAAAATTAATTACACACCTTGTAGTGTTTCTAGTCATGTTTGAGATTCATGGACATGCCAAGATTATCCTGGCAGGTAGCCAGTGCAGAGAGAGGTATAGAGAAAGCATATCTTTGCAGAAAGTCATGTGTGCGCCAGTTTCTCAAGATGTTTTGCCTCAGAGCAATTAATTTACTATGGCTGTATTTTTATCTGTCAGACTGATAACAGAGGTCAGGTTATAGTAGAGCTTCGAAGCACAATGCATCTGGCTAATGAACCACCACACTTTCCCAGGACCCCGGTCCTGCATGGTCTGCCTGTAGCTGGAGGAGAAAATTGTACTTGTATTGCCCTTGTGAAGGCTAAGAAGAAACACAGGTCCTGAGCTCTGGGCAATGCAAAGGTCTTATGCTTGCAAATACCACCCCAAGGCTGGAGACACCGCTCCCACACTTCTGTGCACTGGCTGGGCCAGCTGACTGCACAGAAGAGAATAGCTAATAACCTAACCTAAGGTTGTGCCTAAATATTACATCCTAACTGGAAATATTTGGCAAGTACTTGTATTTTTAAATATATGTAATTATATATTTGTATTTAAACATAACAATGCACGTGACCTGTCCAAAGTATTGTAAATTGAAGTATAAACCAAAAAGCTTAAACTGGCTTAAAACAGTCAATTTAAAAATTACATTCAAGAATACTGTTCCTAAATCTCAATCTGCAAGCAAAATTACCAGAATTTTGGTAGTTCTGATTTGAAAACAGCACGTTGTTTGAAAGTTATTAAAAAAGGAAAAATCATCTGAGAGCACGATGAGAAATAAGACATATTCTCCACATCCTGCAAACAGATTTCTGCAAACGACAGGTCCTGAGAAAGCTAAACACAAATAAATGCTGTGTGAAAAATGACAGCAAAAGATTAAGTATCAACTAATTATTCCTTGCTGACTTGCTGCCTGTTAAACCACCATCAAGCCAAAAGGCTGTTCCAAACATTTTTGGCGAGTCGCTTCATTTCTGGTCCAACATGTATTTTTATTTTATTTTAAGGCTTTCAGAAGCTCTTGGCAGTACACAGGGCTTTGGGAGCAGGCAACCCTCTCAACTCTTCCTCCCAGCATGACAACCACTATTTTCTTTACCTATCAGTAGTCAGTTTTCTTTGTTTACCCATGTCTGCACAACATCTGTCTTCACTTACTGTTCACTTAACCCATTAGTCCCACAATTTGTAATGGCTCATCTTCTTGAAGGAAAAGTTGTTTTGGATTTTTGGTGCTTTCCTTCCGCCTTCTAGGAGAACTTGAAAAATTCACAACCTTACTGCATGCCAAGGGGAGGGAAAACCTAACACGGGCTTTGGCAAAAAAATCTTCCGACCCTCTTGTGGCACAAAAAAAAAAAAATCCCAAAAAGGGATTGGGGAAGGATGACGGGATTCACCTATTTGATCGTTCCACACCCCTATTCGTTCAGTCTCTCTTGTTCATTTTCCACATTCCTCCATACTCACGACTGCTCTGAAGGCAGGACGTTTGGGGTGCTCTCTCCATTTGAGCGATCCGACTATACACTTTACTCGCTTTCCCTTTACCAGTATGGGTGAGGGAGAGACAAGGGTCATTCATCAGCCAGCTCCACCAGCACTGAGAGTAATTCCTCATCAAGTTGCCCCTTTCCTAGGTGACGCTGCATCCACAGTTGGGTAAATTAAGATACCTGGCTGCAACCAGTGCTCTTCCAGACACCAGGCCAAGTGACTGGCATAGGAAAGCCAACCAGATACATTGATTCTGCATGTCCTTGAGCCACACTCAGAGTACTATTCCTAAAGGCTGAGGCTGCATCTTTACATATATTTCACTGAACCCAATTGATAGCAGCCTACCGAAATGAACAAGGCAGAGCTTCTCTGATCAAGCATGCACAGGCTGTCCCATCAGCTCAGGAGGGAAGGAATGTTAATTACTCTAGCTAGCATCTTCATATTTGGCAGAATACTCTTTTTCAAAATACAACTGCCAAGAAAGTTTTAATAACAATGTAAGCGTTAACATATTCCTAATGGGCAGACAATCCTGTTCCTGGACAAACTCTAAGCACTGCAAATGGAATAGTGCTAGCTCTGCACGTTACATACTGAGATTGAAGGATGCACTTGAGCTGCTCTTTTTTTGAGGTGGTTTCCTCAGTCTGTTCTCTGAACTGCTTTTTGCAACCTTACTTACACACTGTGCAAATAAAGTGCACGAGGGACCAAATTCACCCATGGGCAGAAAGTTGCATCAAGGTTCAATGCATCATTTTGATCCCAAGCAAGGACTTGAAGAAAATAAAGCCATGTATGGTGTCTGTGCATGGAGTTTGCATGGCATCTGGAGGGGAGTTTCCTTTCAGTAAGGTTTCTCATATGGCTGTCTAGAAATGCTGTTGAGCCATTAAAAAAAAATTTAGGAAAGTTCTTTCATCTGCTGGTGACAAATTTAAAAAAAACAATCAAATATAAGCATGTCAAGACTGGAGGCTTTACGCCATTTCTGCAAAGCTCTGTGTTCGGAGGTACTTTCAGCAGAGAGGCAAATAAGCCTCAGACTATGCCTGCTCCCCACGCTGCTGCCACCCCCAGTCCTGTAGCCTCCACGGTCCCCACCTGAAGTTCTGTTAGAAAAGCAATTTTCAGGCTGAGGCACATGAGAAGTGAGAGAAACTGTTTATTTCTTTGCGGAGGAGGGTGGGCTGGAGGAATGAAGACAACTTGAAACATCACTGCATACCTCTCTGTCATCCCTCACCTGCTCCTGCTACACCTGAGAAGTGCAAAATGCCTCCTTGAAACAGCCTCTTCCCTTTCCGTCCCCTCGGGCCTGGAGCAGGACAGGCCACGCACGTCTACGGGTGCTGCCCCTCCTCTGAGGAGGACTTGGCTCAGCTACTAGAAAAATCCAGGAAAGTCCCCTCATCACAAAAGCATACGTCCCCACTGAGCTGAACGCGAAAAATCAACAACTAATCTTACCAGGCAAACAACGAGCAACTAATGTAAGACAAAACTACAAAGAGAATGGAGGGGGGGAATTAAAAAAACACAACTGGAGAAAAAAAAAAAAATCAAGCTTTGCCAGTCACAGGGAATGATGGAAAGAAAAAAGGCATTGGTGAGAATAATGGTGGGAGGCTGCTGAGATATCCCACAGGGCTCTAACAAAACAGTATCAGGAATGACTCTTGTCTTAACCGCGCAGCCCAGCTGTTTGTATTCAGCTGAGTATTTGCAGTTAACATACTTACCAGCCAAGGACGATCTGTTTCTGGCTTCACCTGTACGGTGAAGGAACACAGCAGAGAACTGATGCTGCCACTCTTCTGGCAGGTAGGAAATTACTAAATGGCATGTTACCTCCACCACTTTGGGACGTTAATATTCCCACAGCGGTCTCTAGTGCAAGCTGTACATCTGGTGCAGTTACAACAGCTGGCAGACTGAAAAAGGAACTTAAAACAAGACAACCCTATTTCCTCACTAACATCTGCATCTGAATGTAAAACCAAATGAATACACAATTTCACTTTTTGCTTTAATGATGCCAGCCTAAACTAAGCCTTTATTATATGCAGTGGTTTGCTTGCACAGCCCTAAGTGCAAAGGTAACTCAGTCATAGCTTCCCACCCCCAAGGACACCCACTTGCAGTGGGGACACAATCAAAGCCTTTTCACTGTACAAGACTTCTCTTTTATGAAGAGCTTGCTTAAATATGTAAGCAATTTCATAGACAGAAAATCTGAGTAATTTTCAAAAGGTCATCTTTTCCAAACTGGTTGCTTTAAACTTTTGGTCTCATTATGCTCTAGCTGGTATTTTCTTTAAATCACCATTAAGGAACTGAACCTAAGGTCACTAGTAACAACAGCCATCTCCTCTCTTCATCTAGTAAGAGATTATAAAATATCCCATCACAAAAAAAGAGCATTCTCACCTTGTTTGGGTACTTGTGCAACACCCACAGCTATACATATTGCAATAAAAAGGAGAGTTTTCCTAAAAGGCAAAGAAAGAAAAGAACATGTGAGAAAACATCTACAGTTTTAGAACTCCAAGGAATTAGAAGCTTGATCCAACATCCAAAGTCAATGGCAGGATACCACTGACTTCAGCAAGTCCTGGATCAAAGCCATCACGTTGTACAACTTTCCACTGATGCTGAGAAGGCGTTTTATACAAAGATCAAGGATTATGTATGCCCTCATATATAGTACATATATTTTACACTGGCTTACATTAATAAAGTAACTGCATCTGGTTTATATTTTCTTGCAGCAGCCTTCAAATATGAATGCTGCTATGTAGTAAATTTCTTCCTGGAAAGAAATAAAAAAACCCCACAATGTTACTGAAGGAAACCTTAAAATAAATGACAAGTTAATGCCTGTAGAGATCATTAGATACTTCTGACCTATCAGTCTTGTCACTATATCACATAACTTTACCATAAATGAAAATGTCATGCTTGTTCCTGTATTATAAAATTTTGACTTGCTCTTCAAAGTTAAAAAAGTCCCATCACATTTTGACTTAAAACTTCATGCTCAGACTGCAGCACTGTTACGTATCATAGGCTATTTTCTGTTAATGTGGAACATCCAGGCACAGAAACAGATGTATGTAACAATAATAGTAACCTATATCTATTTAGTTCTAAGAAGAAATATTTCTAAAATATCAGAAATATAGTTCTGATACTAACTACTCAACTTCATGCTCAAGTCACAGCTCACCCCTCTTGCTTATTAAGCTATGTAACCTCATTGATTTTTCTTAATATGAAATACTAGATTGGCTAAAAGTGTTTGCTGGACAGTGCCAGAGAGCACTTGAGTATCTGGAATAAACAGTGTTTGAAAGTACCACAGTTGCAACCAAACACCTGTAACTTCATGTGATGTAACTTTGCCAGCTAATCAGTCAGGTTTGCACAGCAAAAAAATAGTGCAGGAAGAAAACCCTGCCACTTTCTACAGGAAGGTATGGCTCAAACAGCAATGACAGACATGTTCCTTCCATTGAGCGTTCACTGCCAGGTTGCCTTCAGCTCAGAGGATACTGTACGCATAAAGCAAGTATTAGTAATGCTACAACGACAAAAAATCATAGCATGATTTAGATATTTATTTTTATATATGTATGTACATACACACATATATATAGGAGTATTTAGTGAAAAATCTTAATATTCCTTTCAAGGGTTTGCAATTCAAACATTCCAGAAACATCCAAGTACATGAAAATCACAGAACAAAAATCTGGTTTTATTAAATTTTTCAGTGAAGCAAAGGGGGAAAAAAAAGAGACAAAAATCCATTAAACTAGCAGGGGATGGGTTTGGTTACTTACTTTTCTTCCACTTAGGCATTTACTGTGGGGTTTCACCCCAGTTTTCAAGCCAAGTCCCCCTTAGGGGAAGGGGGTACCTCACAGCTGGTGCCACTGCTTCTTGCAGGCCCCCTCCCCACCCCAGCCCAAGCAGCAGGTAGTTCTCAGCTGCCTCCTCCCCAAGCCCAGCCCTTGATAGACACTTGGCAACCACAGCCCACTGGCCGAGCCTTTCCCCAAATCCTGTTATGAGGAAAAACACCTGAGGCAAATGCTGGGAGGAGAAAAGAAGCATTACAGACCCAACCAACTCCCATTGCTTACAGGTGTGTTGGTTCAAACACTAATTAAAAAAACTGCACTATCCTCCACCACCACCCACTCCGCAGCTGGCAAACCTCTCTGCTCTCCTTTCCTTTCCCACCTGATCAGCAGCCTGGACTGTATTCACAAATTGCCACACTGATTTTTCAGGAAAAACACTTATTTAAACAGGATTTCAAATTACAGGGGCAAGGAAGAGAAGCTTTATAAAATCAGACTAAACATATTTTTCCTGCTATGATATGCCTTACAGAGCCTCCTGCTTCCAAACATCTGCTCAAAGTTTTCAAAGCGACTAAGTGGGCTGGATCTCGGACAAAGTTAGGTCCATTGGTTATACACCTACATGTGGATTTGAATATTGTGAGAGCCTACGTTTTGACAGTCAGAACCAATAAATAATTTAAGGAACAGTAAGCCATGATAATGGTACTGTTTTGTCATTGGTATTGCCATCATAAAACTGTAGATACATCATGGTTTTTTAGAAGAAAATGCACAGAATGTACAGGATACTAAAAATATGCGCCATTGCTCCAGTTCTGATCACAGAAGGGGAGTGGGGTGGAAACTACGCCTTACAAATCCCAAAGTGCTTGTAAGGGCACGTTCTTTAATTAACCACTGCAGTCCCTAGCTATTCCTTTCTTCAGGCCTTCTCCTGCTACAGCCATGAAATGTCCACTGGAACAGTTCTGCTGCAAAAAAACTAAATGACTGTTGACCAAAGAGCAGGTCATTACGGGACACGCGCTTTGGGCTTTTTTCAGCTCCAACGACCAGAATTCAAGTTCATAGTTTGTGCCACACAATGCTTCATCTTGCGATCTAATGAGAAGCTCAGTGACAAGAGATAGCTGTGTTAGGAAGAAAATCCATGCATTGCGCTGTATCAGCTAAAACTCAGAACAAATCTTTAACTTCTGTGGGCACAAAATAGATTTGCAATCAAAAAATAGCATACAGCATTTTAGTTAACTCCAAAGTCAGGATGCTCAAAGGTCCCCAGAGCCCAAAATGCAAAGGTGACTCCTCTTAACATTACAACAGCCTCTTCCACAACATCAGCCAGGGACAAGCTGTGTGTCAGGTATCTGCCTCTGTCACCTCCCAGCAAATGTTGTAGGAAGGCAAGAAATTCCAGAATGCTCCCAAGGCTGTAAATTACACGGATGTAACTGGATATACAGAAACATTTAGTGAGAGGTAAAGACAAATGTCTGTTATACGCAGTGCTCTCCAGCTAATGTCAAGAACAGATGAGTGATCAGCTAAGAGAAAAAACAGGGACCAGAGGCAACCATAGGGCTGGAGGTCCTCTAATCCGTGGGAAAAGTTAGCCTTTCTTCCACCTTTTTTCACAACTGAAACATTCTGTAAACAAAACCATGTGCAACCGAAAGTGAAGTTGTACAAGGGAGCCCTCCATAGCCGAAGATTTAAAAAAAATTGAATTCTGTCTTCCCAAGAGAATCCATTTGTACAAACCCTCCCTTCTTGGTCAACATCATTACTCACTCTTTGCATTTGCAGCTTTTAAGCTGCAGAGAAGCCAGTTCTCAGTCTCCAGTCTCACACCAGCACTGCCACTACGCCACCAGGCTCCCTGCTGTGTCATGCCCACGTGGCTTGATCCATTGTCTGCCATAGCTGTGAGGAACAAAGCAAGCAGCGTGCAGATACCCCAGACCACACATGCCTTAGCTGAGCCCACAGCTCTTGGGGAGACTTGCTCTCTTGGGACATGACAATAGAAAAATGCAAAAGCATGTGACAGGGAAGACTCCAGCGCCGGCTATTTTCCCCCTTTAACATCACACATGAAGCCGTTCCAATACCCCTTGGCTATGTCCTGTCCTAGAGTCTAGGTATCTCTTGAGCTTCCTCCCCTCCTCCTACTTTTTCATCTTCTCTCCTCCTTTACATGCAAGCACAAGCTGAGGGCAACTATATAATTGTTTGGAGGAAGGCGCTATCGAATGTGATTGAGCTCTTCTACCACTTAAAACAGAGATTATCCTTCTGGTAATCTTTGACATCTTGTGGCTGTTTGTCCCTTCCTACGAGTGGACAGCGACTATCGGTGTTTATTTTTTCCCATTTGGGGTGACAGATGGATGAGGAAACCGATAAGCTTCAAAGCAAGTTGTGGCAAGCAACAATGAAAAAAATCCACCCTCTGAAGACTGTTTGGCAGCATTCAGAGCTTGGCTTTGGCCAGTGCACAGCAGTATCCTCTTCATTCCAGGCTAGTTTCCCAAACCTCAAGTTTAAAGGAAGAAATACCACTAGCTGGCTGCCAGAGCAGGCAGGAACACCTGTGTTCCCAGTGTAACTGGGACAGATGCATTCAACCCTGCGCTCACCAGTGACGATGGTTTAAAAACCAGCACCTGCCCCGCAGCATTGCTGTGTTGGATCTCCTCTGAGGACAATGGCCCAGCTTGTGTCCATCAGGCCTGAGGGCAGCTTTGGGAAAGGCGATAGCACCTTCTAGACAGAGATGCCCTGGGCCTCTCAAGGACCCCAAGCTGTTAAAAACCTTATCTTTCAAGACCCAAGAAGAAAGATATCCTCCTTTGCTGCTACAATTAGATTAGCCAGCAGGTCCAGTGCTGCTTCCCAAGTTTTAAGAGACCTACTATCAACATGGCTTGAGGGGACACGACAGCCTCCAAAGCCTCTCCTGGGTGACAGTCACATGCCCTTTGGGCGCGGATGCCACTGTGCACCCAACCAGCAAGGGGGAAGCTCCCAACTCCTTTGCCGCAAGTTCACCATTTGAAAGAAGGGAAAAAGGGAGACATACAAGGTAAGGTGAGAGGCAGAGGATCAAAAGGTATATTAGTCTTTCCTTCTGAGGAGCAGTGGCCTGAGGAGTCCTACAGCACTGCTGTGGTTCAGAGAAAGGAAACTCCCTGCCTGGTGGCCCAGACATTCTCTGGACAGCATTTGGCTTAAGGTGACAAACTACCACATCCAGAAGAACAGTCAGCACTGTTAGCATTTCTAAAAGGAGAAAAGTTAATTTTAAAATGTGCTTTTATAACAGGTTTATGAGTACATCCCTGATTTCTTACACTAGTTTTCTTGCCTAGCTAGTGTAAACTGTTTTCTTCTGTATTAAGACAAAAGTATGCAGCTCAAATTCCAACTCCTGCAAAATACTCTCTCCTCTCAGGGTTTGTCTTTCTATGTTTTGTAAATTGCTTTTCAAATGCTCTGCAACTCAGTGCTTGCAAGTGACAAGGGTAACACAAGCTTGTGCAGGTTTTAAAATTAAATATTCCATCAACAAATTTGGCAAGAGATTTCAGAGTCATGCAGCTGTAGGAGTTTTATTTATTGAACCTGCAGAGAGAGCCCTATACAGGTAGCAGGTCTGATTTAATGGCACTTCCACAAAAAGGTGGTCTAGGTTGCCAGGGATTGACTGGTTTGATATATGCTAAGGAAACCTGATCCTTAAGGAAACCAGAATTCTGGTTTCTTAACCCAGGCAAGCAACCAGGCTGCTTTCTCTCTGGTCACATAAATTAGGTAAACAAGATAGAAGCATGAAGACACGTATTCTGACGCTATCTCCAATTTTGAACTCAGATAAACTGCATCTCTGCTACGGTACTACTTCACTATAATTCAGTTTGTTTCTATATCAGCAATATCCCTGCACAGGTATCAAATAAACTCCCTTTTTAAATTGCACTCAGACAATTCCTGAAGAAGTCCCACAGACAGAGGCATTAAACACACAGATCTCCCGGGAAGGCCACCTTCAGGCAGCCACATAACGGCTCATAAGCATTCAAGCGCATCCAGACTATACACCAGGCACACTTTAGGAGCATAATCCTCACAACAACACATGACAAATCCTTCTCTGTCCTGCTCAGAGCTCTCAGTGAACTTAATTTAATCCACAGCCAGAATAAAATAAGCACTTTACTAAAGCAGACACATACTAATAACCTCTAGAATATCATTACTACTATCAAAAGTTCACAATCATCTTGCCTAGGCTGCTTTTAGGCAAACTATAAAGGAAAGCGGAGCTCTACCTTCGCATTGCAGATGATGATGCATTAGAAATAGCTCAGCCTACTGCTGAAGCAAGTAAACACAGGGCACCTCGTCCAGCCATCTCTGTTATTAAGAGAGTAGCCTCAGCTCTTAAACGTAAGTTCTGCAGGTTTTGTTTGTTTGCTGTGTTTTAATAGCGAGGTACCAAAAGGGAGAACGAGGAGCCAGGTTACATCTGGGTGCAGAGGCACACTCTGCCCCAGACCCGTGTCTCCCCCTCGGGGAGCAGACTGGGGTGTACTGGGTTGCCCCCGCTCCTCGGGGGGGCCACACACCCGCCTAACCCTCCCCAGGCCGGGCGCCCCAGAGCCGGGGCGTGGGAAGGATGACACAAGGGTGCTGGACGGCACCGGGAACATCCAGGAAAGCAAGAGGGAGAGGAGAGATAAGGGAAAGCGCCTGGAAGCGGTCAGGGGCGTGCGGAGGGGAGAGACGCCCGGGCGGGCTCCCTCCGGGGAGCCGGCACCCCGCAGCCCCCGCCGCTCCTCCGGGGGCACCGGGACCTCGCGGGGTTACGGCTGGTGTTTGGGGGGGGGGGGGGGGGTTGGGGGGGGGACAGCCCACCGGGGTCTGGGGGACAACCCACCGGGGTCGCCGTCCTCTGCCCCCCCCTTCGCCCCGCGGCGGGGCGGCAGCGCGGTGCGCCCCGTCGCGCCTCCCCGGCTCCCGCTTACGTTCGTGCCGCGGGAGAGATGCGTCCTCGCCTTGTCCTCTCGGCTCCCAAATGCATTTGTATGCATTTGCCCGGGCAGCGGGAGATCCGAGGGAAAGCCGGAGCCCAGCGCCGCGCCGCCGCCGCCTCAGGTCCTGTCCATGAAACCCCCGAGGTCTCCACCGAGCTCGGCGCAAGCCCGGGGGCGGTCCCGGGGGGCTGCGGGGGGGCACCGGGGGGAGCCCCGCGGAGTCCGGCGGCGGCGGAGCGGTGCTGCAGCCGCCTGCCCCGGCACCGGCGGTCCTCCCCGCCCGCCGCGGTGTTAGATTTCAGCGCTGGCTGCTTGGCGATTACATCAGCAAACACGGCCCCCGGGGCGGGCCGGACCCCGGCCACGCGTGGTGGGAGCTGCCCCACGCGGGTCCCCCCTCCTCCGGTGCCGAGCCGGGCCCGGGGAGGGAGGGATGAGGAGCGGGAGGGAGGGATGAAGGGCGGGAGGGCAGCCGGAGGGACGGCGAAGGTGCGAACAGGTGATGCCCTTTAGCGCTTCCGACGGGCGAGGAGCGCCTGCGGACCCCGCCGGGCTTCAGGCGGGAAGGCTTGGCAGGAGGCGGCAAGTTAAATTAAAATGCGGGGATGGAGACAAGCGGGGGGGAGGGAAGGGAGATGGTGAAATGGTGTAAAGAGAAAAAGCTGAGTGTGCTGGAGGTTTTGCATCCCGAGTATAATTGGAGTGGGGTCCAGCAATCCTCCCTCTAGAAAATGTTTGACAAGCAGTTGTAATTTGGTAGTATTATAATGCCAAGAGAAATATGACACCCTTCCCTGTCTTCTTCCTAAAGAAACAAAGGTCTTTTTAGCTTTAATTTCCAGTTTTCTTACCTCGTCCCAGTAACGCTGTCTATTACTGCTTATCCCATAAGACATCTTTATGCAAACTGTCTCTCAAAACAAACAAGGTTGAATTAAACAATACCAGACGTTGCAATACGCACTATACAGCTAACCTGTGGTCAAATCCTGCAGCTGTACTTGAGCAAAACTTCCATTGACCTAAGCAGAAATTTGATGTGAGTCAGGATTGTGGTATTTGGCTCTTGCCGGGTATTACAAGAACAAAGATTTCGTATCAGACCCGCGGCAAAGACCTTCAAGTTGTAGGTAAGATGGAGAAAGGTGATGCGAAGTAAAACCAAACGTGTTAGCGAACAGCAGGAAAGAAGAGAAATTATAAGAAAGGTGGTACGAGATAAGGAGTTTATATTGTTATTGCTGAGGATGCTCCACTCAGCTGAAAAGGCCTTTTCTGGGTGATTCAGGTAGCTAGGAACAGGCAGAAAAAAGGGGGGGGGGGGAGGGGAGGCACTGTGAGGCGACAAAGGGCAAGCCTAGAACACTGAATTTTCTTGGGGATAACAGAAGCCAAAGCTACAGGGACTCAGCCAACGCACCTAAGTGTTTTAATGTTTCGTTTCACACTCAAATTCATTTTCAATACCTTGAATCATCCCCAGTCTATACAGTCTCACTGGCTACCGGAGAATTTCCTATTCTCTTCACTTTTTGAAAGCCAAAAGTAAAAGCTGATGACATTTTTTCTCCCTGTCTATGTTTCCTGCAATAACAAAGTGACAGCGGAACATGAAAATCTATTTGTTCACCCAAGAGAACGTGGTGCCTGCCCAGGGAGGTGTTGGACACTGCTGCAATGAAGTCTTTGTCAGCATTTCTGGTTTAAACCACACTTGAGTGGCTTCCAACAACTGCAGTGTTATATTTTCTTTTAGTTTTTGTTCATTAGCATTAAGATGAACTAAAATGTGTGCATTACATGTTGGGTTTGGAATGGTTTGGTGCCATTCTATGAAATCTGTCAATCCCTTAAATAAGATGTCTTGTATGCAGTAGACATATAGTTGATTTATGAACCCTTTAGCATCAGCATTAGGGCTGTTGTAGAAAGAATTCTGCCCCAAGAGTGACGCTGGGTAAATCCTGCCCTTATTTCAGGGTATATCAACAAGTACAGGAGCCATTCTGCAGCATAGGGCGAGATGGGCTGGGGGCATTAATTGCCAAGATCTCCCTTTCCAGCAGCATTTGCACTGAAGGCGGCACAACTTGAGATTCTTGCCAGCTGCACATACAGGGTGTAAAGCTTTGTTGACCCTGATTATGCAGTGACTTAAAACGTTATAAAGTTTAAAAAATAGCATTTGTTGTTCAGTTTTCTATATTCAGAACTGCAAAATTAAGTTCACAAAGTAGGACACTTCACTGCCGTTTGGCGCTTTGCTCTTGAGGTCCTTGTTACAGCCCCTGCTGTGGTTTGAACTTTGCCTTCAGGCCATTTAGGCAGGGTCATGTTCTCGTGTAAGGAGCCCAGGGGCTGGCCAGGCAGTGGGGAGGCACAGGGCAGGGGAAGGATTACCTGTGCCTTTCCATTCCCTCCCGCACACAGCTCACACGTCTCTGAGCCACGTGTCCACAAATGGGTTAGGAATGTGCAAGGGATGCTCCGTGTTCCCTCCCCTGTGTCTTTCTGCCTGGCAGCTCTTGCACTTGAGCATCTAATTTGCTCAGGGAATGTGCATCTAATGCAAATGAAGAAAGCAAGTGAAAAAGCACAAGGCAATCAAATGATTTCCCCTATGTCAGACGGTGAGTGTGTGGCACTGTCGGAAATAGTCCAGCAGTCCCCAACTTGTTGCCTGTCACCTTGTGTTTTACATCAGCTCCAAATCTCTTAAGCTTCGTGGCACTAATCAGTATTAGTTTTATTCTTACGCTTGCTTCTTCCAAGTGTTCTTACAGCCTTATATGCAAAACCTACTATGTTTAAAGCTATCAGATTACGTGTTTATTTCCAGAGCTATATATAGCCATCTGCATACTTACGCACACCAAAAGACGTGGTCAACCTCCAAATGTTAGCACTCATTGCAACACAGTGATGCTGGAGTTTCATTTCCTATGGTAAATGGCCTGAGATCCCATTTTTCTGTGTCTGCTGTCTCCTGCTTGACCACAGCCTGTCCCCGATTTTCTCTTATCTCTCCAAGTAAACCCAGTGATTACTGAAATACAAAATTAGTTCTTTTGAGATATCACTTCTTGCTTTTCTGACATGACTGCAAGCTCTTCTTCTGTTTGTTTTCTCCTTTTCCACAGCTTTTTTCCTTCCTTTCATGATCTGACTCGCTCATCTGTCACTCCAGATTACAGCTGCTGAGTTCCAGCCTCGCTTTGGGGCACAGAACAGGAGCCACTCTTAAACGGTGTAAGAGACAAGGAAAATCGTTCCTATCTGTGATTCTCCTTCCTCTAAATGTACAGGAGAAAGCAATGGTTAGTATATTTCCAGAGCCTAAAAATAAATTTAAAAAAAGAATAAGACTTCAAAGGAAAATGTGTGAAGCGGGAAGGTGGGGACTGAGTGTTGGAGCCTGAGCCTCGTCCCACTGCAGTCAGTAGGAGCTTTACCTTTGACTTTAGCAGCAGCAGAACGGGACCCATACAAGTTTCCTGGTACAGTCCCAGAATTAGGAATATTTGGCAGAAGATCCATGCTGCTATTCAGTTCCCTTTGGAGAACTGATTTTCCCTGCACACCACAATATATGGTGTTAGGCTACGTACCAAAACTGCTGGAACCTAGTTCAGCAAAATATTTATTTAGAATTCTTTCTGTGGCAGCCAAAAAAAGTTTAACACATTGCTCTGGTTAAAGAAAGTTACTAAGCTGTCACATATGATTAAGAAATACAAGAAATGGAAAGGATTATAGCATGTCTTTGATAACAACTGGCTAAAATTGAAGAAAGGGGGACTCCAGGTCTGAAACCATTAGACATGCCTATTCTTCATAGAAAGTGAAAGAAATTGTAATGACCAGCATCCCCCTTCTCTCTCTAGTTATGGCTGTTACCTTCTGATAGAGGGAATTAATGAGAAGTAATGTTCTCCAGTTTTGAATATGTCAAAAATCTGGAAATGCCTTTAAAGAGCATAGTTGATGAGCTTTTAGACTAATTCTATCCCTTCTAATCTTCTACAAGCAAACTAAAGAGATAATTAACATCAATTTTCATTCTGAAGAATTCAGAATGGAGAGGATTTTTCTGCCTTACAATACCAACACACAAAAACCTGTGAGGGAAAGGGGCTGAGAGAAGAAAGGAGAGTGCTGTGGGTGCATGGGACTGAACTTCAGAGATCCTGGCACACAGAGCAAAAAAACATCCTGATAGAGTCAGGACTGACAAAAATGCCAAGCCACAAATGACCATATAGACCAGTGAGATTCCTTAAGATGCTTAGTTAAAGCAAACAGGGGAATATATCCGGCCAGGAGAGAGAAACAGAAGAGAGAGCCTCAGTGAACCGCAAGACAGAGTAGAGGCTCCAGACCACAAGGCTCCAGCGGCTCCGACCGAGAAAGGTGTCTCAGTGAAGCCAAGATACTTGCAATTGTTTACAACACCAGGTACCATCCATTTCAGAAAATCACTGCTATAGCAGAGACCCACCCTAAACAGAGTGGAAACTCTCGCGGAGAGAGCTGAAATGGGTGACTGAAGCAAAGCGTTCTGGAGGAGTAACCCCACACCCAGCAGCTGAAAAGCTCTGACGTCTTGTTCCAGTGATGGCACATCATATGCCATACCAAGAATGCAGAGAAGCCTAGCCAAACACACAAGAAAATATTAAAGAGAGAAGCCTGAGAAGCAGTTATTAGGAAAGTAATAAGTGAATGGAAAATACAAGAGCAAAAACGAGTGCAACGTGGGAATGGCTCACAGAACAAGACGACTCCAATTACCAAATAGGCCAAACTGCCAATAGAGAAGCACAGTAAATTTCCATCCCAAAGAGGAGCTGAGGAGCCTAAGAGCAACTGGAGAAAGGAAAAACAGAGAAGGAGTTAGAGAAAACCCGATGATTTTCATTTGTAGTTAATCTTTATCCCATCATTGATGGAGTGTTTTGCCATCCAGGCAGGAAGTGGAGACACCCACTCTTACAGGCGGGAAGATGTATTTGACATGAGGTATCTTCTGGGATACTCGTTCAACTGAAAATCCCCATGTAGGTGAAGTCCATAAACATGACTAAGAGTCTGTATTCCTAGGACCAAATCACCAACTCTGCTGACATGTGCTGAAAGAGAGAGAGCAAGACAGGCCTCAGTGGGTGTGTTTAAGCAGCATTCCCCCACTGGAGTGGTAGCTGTGACCTCCTGCCACGGGCATTCAGCAACCTCGGTGGGGTGCCCTCACCAGTGCTTCCCCAGCAGGCCTCCCCAAAGCTTCCTGCCCATGCCAGGAGCCCTCCCCCAAAAGGGTCCATTGTACAAAACTTGCCCTGTCTCCATCAGTAAAAGGAAGCAAAAGCCATTTTTGCAAAAAATAAAAAGCTGTGGTTGTCCTATGTGGAAAACCACTAGGGTCATAGCACCCAAGGACACTTGACCTCCTCAGTAGTGCTCCGTAGCACCCTTTCACATTGGAAGGATGGGTCAAAAAATGCTTAGAGACATCTTATAGGACATCTTTCTGCAGGATAAAATCTGCAGGTATTTCTTGAAAAACACTCTCTGTGAAAGAATAAAAATGGAGCCTATTTGGTGTGAAACTGTCCACACTCATATGGCGCTCTCATCCCACTAGCAAAATCTCATCAACACTAAAAATCGTTCACACATCTGGAAGAACCAGCACAGTCATCTGAGAAGTATTTAATTCCCAAGCCACAGAAAGCTCTGTATTAGGCCAGTGCTTTTAGAAGACATTCCCTTTCTTTTCTCAGCAACTGTAGGAGATGCTTCATTCTGCAGTTCATTAGTCCTAGAAAAGTCTTTCTTGACCATCTCCACTTCCAGCCCTGGGGCTGTGCAGGTTTTCACAGTGCTGCTCTGCAGCCAAAAAGATGTGTTCCCAGATAGTCCTTCTGCAGTAACTAAAATACAGTTTTGGCCTGCTTCTGCAAAATTAGCAAGGGGACTTTGCAGAAGCCTCAGTCCTCTACTTTCTCACCTGATGAGAGGCGAGCTACTGAGGCTCAGTGGCTAGCACCACTTTAAATCTCTGCCTTGGAGTAAGAGGACTTGTTCTCACATTAAAAATCTTATCAGAATTTTCTCCCGTTATAGAAGCAGAAAATTCCATGAGGCTCCAGTTTATGACCTTCAAAATGATGCAAAATATGGTGGTTTGAGGCAGCCACAAGAACTCCATTTTCCCTGCCCAGACTGTCATAACACTATGAATACTTATGATCTCCATCTTTGGGAGGAGAGAAATTTAATCAGAAAAACAAGTAATTTGACCAACTTCTTATAGTTATCTCAACCATTAACAATAAATGATGGCTCTGATACGTCAGAAAGTTTCCTCCGACTTCCCACCAATTCTCTCTAGTGGTTTTTAAATATCCTGAGTCTCTTAACACACAGCATACCTCAATCATACAGAACAATGGAGTAATATAAACCTGACAACATTTGTTGATGACATTTTGAAACAGGAGTTTCCAGACTCAGTAGGTATTAACAATATCAATGAAAACGGAAATTCCACTATTTCCCACTTTTTTTTTTTTTTTGCATGAGTAAGTCATCATTGAACTTCTTCAGTACCCTTTAGCTCCCAATAAAGGCAAAAAAAAAAAAAGAGGCTTACTGTTGCTTGTTTTCTTGGAATCTCTGGATTTAAGAAGAAAGCCAAAAGTATCGTCAAGTACAACATGGTATTTTTGTATGATGAACATTTGATTTCCAAATAAAGAATTCTAGGTCAGGCATGTATAATGGCAAGAAAAAATTTCTATAGAGAAAGAGACTTTAAGTAGATTGCTTTTTCTGAAAATACCAGACAGATGAATATGTGGAATCCAAGACCAAAATACATTGGCACTAACTTCAATGCTGATATTTTTACAATAGTAATATAATTAATTTTTGCAAATCCCTTACAGCTGTACCACCAATATAGCATAGTATTTTTAATAGGCTATTTCCATCACCTTATTTTTAGAAATGAAATTTTGATCCTGTTCTTCAGTTATTTAAAATTGATCAGATACGTGAGAGAGAGCTACTGTTGCAGGAAAGTGAAGGACTAGGTCTTTCACCAGGCACAGAACTATTTCAGAGCAGCCCTTCCCCTCTCCCCACTCATGTCACATAAAAAAGTAAAACTGAATAAAGTCCTCCTATAACACTGATTAAAAAAAAAACCTAGAGAAAAATTATTAATACATCTGAAAGATGAGGCCTTTTTTCTAGTAGGATCAAACAAGTTCATTAAGCCAGATGTGCCTGGATTATTCTTATTACAGAAAACCATAAAAGCCTCATGGTTGTTTAGTTATCCGGTGCTGGCTTAGACATAGTCGAAAGTTGAACAACAGATGACATGAGTAACTGCACCATGTTGACCCAAACACACACGCAACAGCTTAATGAATGAACCATGATCAAGGCTGAGAAGTCCAGAACCTGTCAAAGTACCGACCTTAACTTTTGCTCGCAACCTCGCATTGCGCACTAGAGTCCTTACAGGATCGTGAATTATTTCTGACAAGGCTCCAACCTTCTTCTGGTGCTCCAGGTCCTCCAGAGAGGATGGGCGTTTCACGCCGGGACCTCCAGGGAGCATAGGGGCGGCACCTGCAGCGTCTCTCCTGGACACAAGCAAACTGCTGCTTTTTGAAAGGCTCACAACCTCTGTGAATTGTAATGGCAGGGCAAGAGACATCAGGCTGGTACAACGATCTACATCACTGTCAGGTTTTAGCCGTTTTCTTTGAAGCAGGAGATGCTGGACCTTACCTCAGTCTCCATTTGCAAGCACAGACAAAACAACAACATACTTTTTACCACCCTTCAGAAACTACTGGGGCTGTTTAAAGTGTCCTGAATCCATCCGGCCAAGACAGACGTTCACACGTCTGTAGACATCTCTCAAACCAATAAGAGGAAAAACACTACATAAAAATTCTATAGTTTGTCCTATTTCTATTTTATGGTTTGAGGATGACTTTTTTTGTCTCAAGTGCTTATAGCATTAGAATGTGCATGCAAAAAATAATGTATGCATTTATGGTTATCAGATGTCTAGCTTTGCTTTGAATTGGTCAGCCAACACATGTAAGCTAGCTGCTCTTATCCAAAACAAAGTATGCTCTTTAAATAGCTAACTTGCAATGATTTCAAAGTTGCATATGTAAATAAAAGAGCATTCGTATTTGCCTGTTGGAGAATTGGAACAAAATGGATTTTAGTAAAAATTTTCAACAAAATGAATATTTTATTCCTTTACAAAGAACTGCAGCTATAACCTTTCTTATCTCAGAAAGTATTTTTATAGTTTAAATACACTTTAAGAAGTTGGAAAAATACCCCCAAATGTTTTCAAATTTGCGTTGTTCTTGAAGTGACATGATTGATTAGAAAATTATTTCCCTAAGCTTAATATTCTTTATGAGTGGTTTTTTTTTAGTTGGGTTTTTTAGGTATGTGTTTGCTCATTTTTGTTTTGTGGGGGTTTTGAGGGTTTTTTAATTGTTATTTGTTTGGTGTTTTATTCTTTGTCAATCACTGGAGTAACTAGGGTAGTACGAGGCTGACTATAAAACAAACCCTTCCTGTTAAAGTTGAGACCATTAATTTAGAATATCTGCAGATCCAAAAATGCCACATTTGTGAAAACAGACTCTCGAGGAAACACTGGCAATCAAAAGGTCAAATCAAAAGGTCAAATCCATCTGGATATTTCAGCAACACACTTCTTTATATGAACAGAACCTTCCTTTTTGGTAATATCTTCTCTAACGGGTCCAGTTTACCTCTGCAAAACCCCAGTAACCATCAAATGCACCCCTGGGTTTTGTGGAAGGACTCCAGATTTCAAGAACTTAGTTGCAGGAAAGGGGAGCATTTCACGTGTGCCTCCACTCAATGCCATTTTCTGCACTTTGGAAGATGGAAGATATTTTGAAGGCCTTTGGTTTAGCAAACTTGGGGATAGGAAACTGCCTTCTAGGCTTCATATTCACTGCCAGGAAGAAATGGTATGCACCAGCAACACCAGGCAAGCATGCCCATCTCCAGTTCTGCGCGTAGGACACAATTCGTTAATCCATACAGACGAAGGCATGCATCTGCCTAGGCAAAAGATCATTTTATTATCTTAATTATACTTCTGAGGAAATGTTGGTGCCTGGAGGAACACTAAAAGACTGATCATTGCTGTGAGGCCAACATCAAGTAGTGGGAAGAATCCCAGTAGCACCAAAGCTGCTTGAAAACTGCTTGTTCTGTGCTACAGGATTTTATTCACTGAAGTACTTCACATGTCAGTCTGACAGGAAAAGCAGCAAATCTTCATTTTGCGTAGCAGCAGGGAACATATTGCTCCAAATTTGAAAATGATTTAACAGAACAGTTATCAGAAATATTTGCTAATGATGACTGATGACTATCACTTCCTTGTTGATGTTAGGGGATTTATTTTCCATTCTTTTCTGTGCCTCGCCAGTTCAGCTGCTTCCCTCATTTGACAATCTTCCATGAAGACACCGAAGAAAACGATACCACAAAGCATTTGGAAGAGGGTGTGTTTACAGAGCATATAAATAGGCTGTGCTGTATCCAGAGTAATTAGTTGTAAGCAAAGTAATAAAAAATGTGGAGAACTCACAAGTTTGCCAGACGACTGAAAAGCCAAGATTTATTCAGACGTTAGGGATAGGCTGCATGCTATATGCATCTAGAATAAACGCCACTGTATAATCTGAGGATGAAACATATGGGATGTGCTACTTTCAGACCTAATGCATGTAATGCAGCTGAAATGCCAATGGAGACAGATGTTAATTTAGCTCATGACCCTAAAAATACATTTCTGCAATCTTTCGTGCAATGTGCAAAGCAGAATGTGTTTTTCTATAACTGTTTACTGAAAACTGAATTATTCTGAAAGAAGAGCCTTAAAGCCTTAGAATTCTTCAGAACTTCACCATTGCAAATACAGCTTCTGGGGAGAATTATTTAGAAATAGAACACTAGGCACTGAAAATATACCTTGCTCCTATTGTGTAAGCAGCTAGCTTGCAGTGAAAAACCCTGGCTTTCCTTGCCCCCTGCTGTTATGTTTTAAAAATTAATGCAACACTCCATCAGATCAGTGTTTCTTTCAGACAGGGAGTTTTTGGCTGAGCTGTAGCCGACGTCCTTGGCGTGTTTTAAGTAGGATATCAGAATGAATCATCTACTTTTGTAATACTGTATTATATTTCTGTCTCTTGTTTAGAGAAGTAATGTGTAGCAAGGGAACCTTTAAGGGTTCAGTCTCCAGTGTGGGAGACAATTGCATGTGCACATGCTGCGATATGTGACTGCAGTCCATTGAACAGCAGCAGCTCTGAACTTACACACTCTATACACACCTCTTGATTTACCTCCTGTAGTCTAAAATATTAACTAAACCTCCCACCTTGTCTTTCCAAGAAGAACACAATACAGAAGAAAACCTCATAATTGTATCATTCAAACCATTTTGTTTTTCTGAGGGTCTAAATGCATGATGCTAACAGGAGCCCGCAGTGCTTTCTAGCCGCAGACGCAGGAGCTGGTTGCAGAGGGGAGTGCACGCAGCGCACGGGGTCCGTTATCCTCCAGCCCTCAGCACTACCCGGTTAGTTCTGACCAGATTATCAAATGCATGCAAAGCATAACAAATGCTGATAGTTGCTGTAATGTATGATGATCATCTTGGAAACTCAGTGGCTTTTTGTGCCATTGAGATCCCTTCTTGCTCTCAGAAATGCATTTTTTTTTTTGCGGAGGCACGTTCAGAGCTTGAGGTAAATCTGGCAGCTGGGGATGGATGCTGGCTGTGCTGTCAGTCTCTCCTCTGAACTGCTGACTCCACTTCGGCACTATCAGTAACTGCGGTTTTCCATGGGATGCAAGACTCATGAGCTTGTTTCATTTCCTACAGTGGCTTCCCCTCTCCCCCAGGAACTACTCTCCACAGTGATAATATCAGATAAATGTACCATAGCAGTGCCTGGCCCTTTGCAGCCTTGCATCTGTATTCTCTCTCTACCATACTGCTGTAGCAAGGAGTTCCTTAACACAATATTGCTTCATTCCCAGTCTATTCTCTAGTTCTACACGCTGTAAACACAAAAACCTTGATCGATGATGGCACTTCAAATTGCATTGGGCTTCTTTTTGGTCCTGTAGTGCATGTCTGGACAGATATCCTCCCAAACAATACCAGCTGTGTTATGATAACTTCATCAGTTCTCAGTTATTTCAGTTGACATTTCTACCACCACACTAGGCTCTGCTGCATGGGCTTGCTATTGTCTGCCTGAGCTCACACGCCTGAAAGAATTACAGTATGCTACACCCTGATGATATTCCTGCTCAATTTTAAAACAAAACCAGGAATAGTCTACTAATAGGAATTAATTTAGTTTTCCCATTTAACTCAGCTGCAGCTTCTGACCGTGTCCCAAGAATCACTGGGAACCTCATTCTTTTGCATTTCACTTCTCCTGCGTGGAGCTCAGACCCTGTGCCTTGTGCCTTTTTCAGCTCTTTCCTGCTCTCTTTGTGCTGTGCAAAGCTGTAAAACCAGATTATTTGGCATCTTGTTTGGCTTCATCGACAGCTGAGCTTTCCTGCGTTCCCTGAAAGGGGAAGGACACACACAGAGGTAATTACAGGAGCCAAACAATGCTGTACATCCGAACAGCAGTTCGTATAGCTGCATCTTGTATGTATGTGCCTTTGGCTTTATGTGGTCCTTATGCGATAACCTCTCATAAAATATTTCAGCATAATCAGGAAAGGTTTCTTTGGCAAACCCATGCAATCTTTTATCTCCTGGTTATATGCAAACATAGACTTCACCTTTTTCATACTCTAATGACATGGATTAATTTTTTTCCCCTCCCACTGGCAACCCTTAAACTAAATTGCATACCCATCTAATCTTAAAGCTTCTTAAATATGTACCAGGCTATAGCACTGCATACAGAGATTTAAAATAGAAGGTCAAAATCATTTTTAGTAATAAAAAGCTTAACTTTAATAAAAAGATTCAGTGACACTGTTGGGTTGCATGTAAATTCAGAGGCTGGAATATGCCATGGCTAACTAAAAGGGAATTATGACAGCATTTTGAAAATATTTTTTCCCCCCACCATATTTTGGGGGAGTCAAGGGGCGAGAATCTCCTTTCCCCAGCCAGCATATTTAAGTCACCTCAGCTGCCCAAAATGCTTTCAGAATGTTAGAAACAGCTCTCCATTTGCTGGTTCTCATGACAAATCATACAATAGCTTTATCCTGTCCTTGTATTTATGTTTGTTTGGGTGGTTTTTGTTTGGTGGGTCCCCCTGTCCCCCCTCAATGTTCTGACATTTGTTAAATTACTTTTATGTGCTTTGTTGACAGCATAATTTAGCTCAGGAAATGTTAGAGCCAATAGTATGAAAACCTTGAACTGCTTTCCCAACCACAGGTAATGACATCTCACACCAGGGGTTTATTTTGATCTGCTTCCCTTTGCCATATTTTCAGTTTTATTTTAGCTTGCAGTTGTGCAATCCTGAGTGTGCTACAGTAGGAATTCAGAGAGAGAGGAATAGCGAGTCAAATTACAAATTTCCCACCAGACAACTTGTGCTGTCTGGGTACTGTTTCGTATGTGAAGGAGTAAAATAAGTACTTACGAATAAGTTTTAGGGGATCAGTTGTAGTCTCTCAGTAGAGCAAGTCAAGCCATGCTCTGGAATGATACTCAGAAACATAGCTCATGCTTTGCAAGTCTTTTCTTCAACGAGAGTGGTTAGGAATGCTTGATTTTTGCCTAGACATGATAGATTCATGAGTCCCTTGTTTCAGTGATGAAAGATCAGCTTTAAGTTGGCTCATTTCAGACTGTCCTTTCCAGAGAAAAGCCTACTGCAAAATAGATCAGGAGAGGCATTGGGAGAGTAAAGCTTATGTGTTTTGGTGCCTCAGAGAGGAGCGTGGATATGCTGAGGAGGCACCACGTGCTGCCCCTGCCTTGCCATGCCCATGCCAGGCTGTGGTGGGTACACAGCTCCAAGCGGGGAGCCAGGACAGATAGCCATCGCTCCCCACACTCACCGCCCGCCCCGGCCCCAGTGGCACCCTCGGACAAGCCTTTGTGGCAGCTCAGCCAGGAGATGCTGATTGAGGGACTGTGTGCAATATTCCAGCATCCTAAGCTGACAGTAAAATACTTCAAGCCGCAGGTTTATTAGCAGCTCCAGCTCCTTGTATGCAGCTGCCCCGAAACATATTATCCTGTTTTACTTGAAGTTTAATCAAGCTGGGCAAACACACCCTCTTTTCACCCATATTTCTACCTACAGAAAGATACTACTGCTTTCACATATACAAATATTTAACGAAAAAGTTGCAGTCTGTGATGTTCTTTTCAAAGAGAAAAATTTTACCTTGCTTTCTGCAGAGGCATCTCACAGGGACAGGCCTCAGCTCTTCTGCAGTTTCGTGTAAAAATATTTACAGTAAACAGCAAATACCTGTGAGGGGAGCGAGGGGTCAGTGTTTCCTTGTCATGTTTTGGATTTAACCTCAATAAAACCAAGGAGACATAACTACTTCTTCATTTCTTTGTGCCATCATGACTGAAGCAATAGCTGCCTATATGTTCTCAACAGCCACAAAACACCATCTAAAACCGAACGCATTTCAGGGCAAGAAGATTCAGACAGCTTTGGTGAAATATTTCTGTGCATGTGACAGGGATTGGAAAAGAATCCTAAGAAAACAGGGGTGGGGGGCAGAACCTAGCACAAAAATGCTAGCTGTTGAAACAGCTTCTTTGGGATGATCTCGGATATCATCTAAGTATGATTATTTAATGAAAAGGTACTTTCCTTCTTTGATTTTTCAGGTACTAAGGCAAGTTTGTATAGATGTTTTAGTTAAATGTGACTGCTTTAGAGAACGGTTAATTGCACTGTTAGGCGTTACTCTGTACCAAAATAACCTTTCAGGCCTTTTTTGCAGACATGTCGTGCGAGTGAAGAAAAATTGCAAGAGTATGTTTGACCCAACCTTCGAAAGGTTAGTTTATAGACTCCATAGCTTTATACAAACAACTTCAAACCCTTTTATATCAGGAAGAAGATACATTCCTAACTTGGAAGTTAGCAACATCACATGTATTCAGGAGGACATCGATCTCTTTATAAGAAGAAAGAGGGTTTCTAGCCTGAACCTGACACTGCTTGCTTTCTCAGGGAGGATGGAGCATGGGCAGTTGACTTCTAGGACCTTGCAGTCAGGGCTGCTTTACAGCTTCCTTATGTGTCCAGACACAGACGGACCACATGCTTCAGCAGCCTCTGGGCTGAGCTGTTTTCACCACAGAAACCCTTTGCCTGTTCTTCACCTGGAGTCTCTGAACCAAGACCTTCCCTTTGCTGAACATGAAAGTTACATATGGGAAACTGCATAGAGAAAACTCCACTAGTAACCTAAATACCTCAGTCTTTAAAGATTCAGAACTGTATCAGCCCAATATAGAAGTGGAAATGGGAAAACCTGAGGTATCAGCCTGTTGTACCTTGCTGCATCATGGGCTACTTTGGGTGAAACAGGTTTGGTGGGTTGTTTTCAACGCCAGCCTGCAGGTGAAGCATGTTGCTGTGCAATCCTCAGGGAAACAGGGCTCAGCATTGTAAGGAGGTCTAAAAACACCACCAGGATTGCAGTTTTTCAAATTCAGCAGCACATGTTCTGCCTTGAAGGGCCATCTCATCTTCCCCAACATGTGTACTTCACTTGGCCTGACCAATGCAAGCACCAAGCAGCTGTGCTGAAGTGTATTTTTACCACTTGTTTCTAACCTCATCTCAATGGAGTAAGCACACAGGTGCTACAACAGCATCAGTCCTGATGGCAGAGGCCTGAAGGGCCAAGGCAGCAAGCCGTTCTGACATGAACAGGGCAGGCGAGGCAGGATAGTTATTTGGACAGGGGACTCCAGTTCATGCCTTGCTCTGAGGGACAGGTCAATCAGCTGCATTACAGGTGAACACACTGCCAGCTTTGTTGCACTAGGATTCGTACCATTTGATGAATTTTATTGAAATAAATTTTATTTTAGATGAATTTTAGAGGATTTTAGAATGATGTAGGTGGATTTTAGATTTAGAGGATTAGTCATTATTATTGTCATGCAGGAATAATCTACCTCTAGGAAAGAGAAATCCCAGAGATAAGTTTAGGGTAGTTTCAGGTCACCACCACACCTTCCTCATTCTGGGTGCTAAGGGATCCCAGGTACAATGGGGATGGCAACTCCCTTGGGCTGACCAGCAGCTCCAAGGCAGCCTGGACTCTTGTGCAGCATGGCTTTGCCCTCAGCAGTCCTTCCCCAGACAGGCAGCACTTGCTCTGGGGCCTGAGGGAGCACCCTCAAAAAGAGGCTTTTGCAGGATCAGCAGCACATGGGTCTCCCAGTCCTGCAGGTCACTCGTAACAGTGCAGTTACCCGAGATGAGGATCTCTCCTCTCATCTGCAGGGGACAGCAGCTAAAGAGGAGGGACTATGGGTGAGACCAAATCCTGCTGCTCCTCAAGTGCTGCAGCCAGGTATGCAGGGCTAGTTCAATGACCTCCCTTTGGACTCCAGAGTCAAAGACAAATGTAATCAAGTCATTACTCAGCCCAGCTACTTATATTTCTCATGTACATTTAATCAATTCTATCCTCACTTAAATTTGTCTTCCACTAACTGCATGGATTTCCATTATGATATCCTAGATTTACACAAAGGAGAAGAGTAAGAATCTGACCTGCACAATTCCCTGGCAGTTGCCTTTTTTTTTTGTCCCGGTTCCCCCACCCCCAGCTCATCTGGTAACAAGGCATGGAGCAGACTTACTCAAGAACACTTTGGCCAATATGTGACAATAACGGGGGGGGGGGAATCAAAGGAAGTATTGTCATTCTTTACAATACATTCGTAAATGAACAAAAATTCTTTGTATCTGGTATTTTCATTTAGCAAGCTGGTGCTTTCATTGTTTGCTAGGATATTATGTCCGTAATAGAAAGACAATAAATAATCCAACAAAAACAATTTACACCTATAAAGCATGTTAAATGTTGACGTCTGGCCTGGGGCTCGGCCAGAACTGAACTGGTGACAAAGCAAAGGAACCATCTCCCAGAACGTTACATAGTAAAGTAACACCAGAAAGTATCTAGCATAAATTACTTTTCCATTTCATTTCCTGATTCAACAACATTTTTAAATTAATGAATGCACCTTCTTGATTACTTTTACAGCCTGTTTTAGAAGAGGAAATGGAAAAGACTGTGGTTGACGCATTAAAAGAAAGGAGAAGGCTGTGTAAGCTTTGTCATGGTTCCTCTTCATTCTAGATAAGATTAAACCATGACTTTCTTGTACAAAGCTTATTGGAATGGGCAAATATTACAGATACTCTGAAAACAGCAACAGTTTGTGGCTGGTGACCATTGCACAGGTTATTTATGAAAAAACTAAAAGGAAAAAAGTATTGTGCAGGTACTATAAGCAAGCCCAGGAAACATGGTGTGTTTGAGAAGAACATGAAGAGATGTTTGACTAACAGTAGACAAAACTAAGCCACATCTTATTGTGATACTTTTTGAATGGCCAAGCACTGCTTAAAGGGCCAGGTACAATACAAAGCTTGTAATGAACAATGAATAAACATTTTACAGCAAGAAATTTCTACTGGTTTGGGGGTTCTCCCCTTTTATCCCTCTTTCAAAACCAGGATAAGCAGGATGTGTCCTTCACTGTTACAAATATGACTTCCATAAGAGGCACATCTGAGCATCCCATACAGGGAGGGTGGAGGTGGTTCCAGTGACTGTATCTCAGAACAGGGCACTCAGCATCAGGACTCTGATGGGTTTCCCATTTCTGCCATTCCCCCCTGTACCGCTTTAGCAGAAAACACCGTTATTCATGCTTCAAACTCCCTTTTGTATTCAAGTCAAGCAGCCTTACCATAAATGAGAATCAGCCCCAGATGTCTCTACAGGAAACACTACATGGGAAAAATGCATAGCTCTACAAATATAGAAACCTTTCCTCTCTCCATCCATTTTCAAACCTGAAATTTTCCTTAGACATATAAAGACACATATAATTAAGGACATTGAGCTGGCTGTAGGGATGCAAATTTGTAGCCCTGCTCTAAGTTAGGCCACTGAAACAGAAGTGGTGAGACAGACCACTAATCAAGGAGAAAACCATTTATAGAAGGAAGGAGGGGGCACAGCATGTCTGCCCACAGATCAAGCAGTGGCCTTGCACCAGCAATGGGCCCCAGTACAGAAGTGACATGTTCTACTCTTCCCAGCATCCCCACAGCTTTTACCCAGAGCCTGCCTTCACACAGGTGCCCTTGGCAAGGGTAGGAAGACAGGAAGAAACACCTTTTGCATTTGGATAGTATGATCAGGGACTCGTGTATTGCTGAAACATCATATCCACAGCTTCCCAGAGCCTTACAGACAGCTGGGAGAACAGACATGGTTTAGACTCAAGTACAAGGCTTACTGAGTTCATACAGTAGTTTGGGGGGGGAAGGGGGATTACGGGCATATACATTTTCACTGTGATACAAAACCGTTCAAGTTACCTTGTATTTCATTGCAGAACAGGAGCTTGCAGAGTGGTGGTGCCCCCAGGTTTGCTGGCAATCAGTAACCAGCTCCTCAGTGTGCAGCTGTGGGGGCAGAGGTGGGGCTGTGACCTGCAGCATGGTCCCGCTCAGCACCCACATCCCTGCCAGGCTCCAAACGCATCCAGTATATCACTACTTCTAAGTGAAATTCCATGGCATAGTAGTAGGTATATGGAGCTGCAAAGAAACCATGTGTGCAGCCCTTCTCCTGACACAGACCTGGCAAACCTCACTCAGTAAGAAGGTAAAAATTCTAGGTATTTGCCATTTTATTCCTTTACACAAGTGTCAATGTAGGCTAACAGGGCCAGTGGAATGCATCAAAGCTGAGAGAGCTTTCAGCATTTTCTTTTATGTAAAAACCTGTATTAAGCAGCTGTCCCAAAGTTTGCAACTTGAATGAAATTGATTTGGATGAAAGAGCTCTGTGCAGGTTAACCATTTGCTGTGAGTCCTGGTTTTGCTCCTGCTCCAGGAGTAAATCCAACACCTGTAGTGAGCCCTAAGTGATGCCCCAGGCAGCTCCAGTTTGCCATGGGATACTGGTTTCAGTACACTGGATCTTCTGGAAGAGCCCATCTGCTCCCACCAATGGCACAGGGGACACACAGATATTTGTCTCCCAAAGCATTTTTAAGCTGGTTGGATGTGAAAGAGCAAGCAATACCCTGGGTAAATAGGGATGGAGGCACACTGTTGAATGGCACTTAAAACCTTCTGCTCTTCTCTCTACACACTTTGCCTCTTCCTGAAGGCCTTGATTTTTTCAAAACACTCCTTCCATTTGGATGGCAGTTCTGATTAAGTCAAAAGCAAATAAAAGTTGGGTTTCTCCCCTACCTGAAGCCTGACAAGAAGCAGAAGACCCCACAGCAGTTCATGCCTGGAAGCACACTGTGAGGGCACAGCAGCAGCAGGGGACACCTCCTTCCCCCCGTGACCTCCCCACTCCTGGGGCTGCCCCGGCACATACTCATGGCTCTGCACCTCTCCCTGTGCTCACCCAAGCCTCCGCCATCCACGGCCACAGCTGCACCCTCACCCAGGCACTGCTGGACATGGTGGGTTTTCAGTCTTGCTTGGTGCCTCCTGCCATTTAGCTCATTTATTCCTACACGCAGGGCAGGTAATGCTCGGTCAGTCTTACATGACCTCCCAAAATGCAGGGGTGAATTAAATGGCCTGCTTGGACGCCTTCACGGGAAGTAAATAGAAGGCATGCATTACTTACAAAGAAAGGCTGCCTAAGTAAACTTTTTATGATTCAAGTTGTCATGCAGGACAAAGCCTCCATTCACCAACACACAACATTTAATATCACTCCCCTTCCCTTAGAGTTCCTCTTTCCCTAAAGATCACACTCTTCCCTTCCTATGTTACCAGAATGATACTCCCAAAACAAGCAAGTAATACAGCAGCCATGCCAAAACTGTGGGAATGCTTTCCTAGAATACAGTTTCTTGCTGAGCAATGAATTTAAAGGAGGAAGAGGTAAATTCACCCTTGTTTCCTTCCCTGCAGTGGGGGGGCAGAAATGTTGCTGCTCCAGAGTCAGTCGATTAGTTACTCTGCAGCTCTTCATTGACTGTTTCCCCTGCCTTTTCAAGACCATGGGAGATATTTTTATTATCAGCTCAGTGAATGGAAATACTGCCAGTGGTGAGCAGGGGTGAAAGTTAACACTATTTAGAGAGCAGTTCCAAGATTATCTCAGTGCACCTACATATCAGTATTTGAACTCATCTGCTACAGATGCAGCAGGGCAAGTCTGATTACCCTGCCATTGAATGCTGCCTGTTCTGTTCCAGCTGCAGCAGCATGGCATGAGATGAGATGGGAATACTCTGCAACATGCCATGCTCTCACCAGCTGCTCTCAGAGGAGTTCTCGTCCAAGATCTACACATGACCCTTAGAGTTTTCTGTTTAAAGCTGTAAAAGCTCAGTAATGTTTCCTGTAAATTTGCAGGATAAAGTTTGTAATATTACAAGTAAAATAGCATCAAATACATCAGTTATTACGCTCTTGGCTCCCAACAAGCCCAGCAGTTCAGCACCCAAAAATGTAGCTGAGATAGCAAGACATATCTGGAGAAAGCTTTACATTATTTAAACTAATTCTCACAGTGTTGCAGGTTGAAGCAAAGGCACTTTAGATGAAAAAAGTATGAGGCCTTATTTCAGCAGGCAGAAGTCCAAGTGCTTCACCTGTTCACGCATGGCTAAATCATTCAGATACAGGAGGATTTGAGGGAACAGCTCTGACACTTTGCGTCCCCCTCAACGCATGGAATCTGTGCTGGAGACACAGACACACCTTGATCTCCCCCATCTGAGAGGAGTTTCAAGACAGGTTGCTGAGATTTACTTACAATGCGGAACTTCAGCTCTGTGTGGTATAGCACAACTGATTCCAGTGGTGGGAACTCAGGGTACCCAGCACCAGGATGGGCAGAAAAAGTTGTTACCTGCCAAGGTAGTTAGCAGGAAGGATTTGGAAAAAACACTGTACACAGTAAATTTTACCTGTTGGACCTTCTTTGGGTTTGCTTTTCACCAGCTACAGAAACCAAAATTTATATTTGGATTTCATTTCACAAATATCCTACAATTGAGAGAGGGGAATAAGCACACGAACAGTGACCCAGCAGACACGATATACACGTACCACTCTTTCTGATATTTTCCAAAGTTTTACAACAAAGTAATAACTCTGTTTTTCTTCCCTTATTCTACATGAAGGCTACAAGAGAGAAAGGACAGTAAAAAAGCCCAAGCACACATCTGCAATCACAACTCTGTGTACAAACATTTCACAAGATTTACACATATGAGTACAGCTACAGTCGCATACAGTACCACTACACTGAGACAACAAAACAACCCATTTAACTGCATAGAATGGGTTTCTAGACGTTCACGTGTGGCTATCATAGGAGAGAGAGGAGATAGTAGAGAGGAACCAAATAAGGACTCAAAGCCCCCATCCACATCCAAGACCTGCATTAGCAGCTGTATTCAACCAGCCACCGGAAACTGCAGGATGAAGCACATCCATTCCTCCCCCAACAGACAAAAATAACCACAACATCATTCTACAAAGAATCAACTTTGTTAAAACATATTGACCCTCCTGAGCACGGCACTCCAACCACAACGTATAATAACAGCCTTACTTACACATTGCTTCTTATAGAGACACCTCAAATAGCTGCCCAGGGCCAGCATTCACCCAGCTCAAGAGCAGCAGTTCTGCAGAGTAACACCTCAGCATCTCCCCTGAGAAACAAGGGGGGCTCCCTTGGGCCTGGGTGGGTATATGGGGAAACCAGCTGATTGTTTGGGTCTGATCATTGTCATTAGAGACAATACATCTCAGCTGGAGCTTTACGCAGGGCTTCTGCTGAGGCTGTCTCTCATATAGAGGGCCATAATGTATTTAATCATCAGTCTGTATTTTATGTCTTATTCGTATCTGTGTCATTAACATTCTTCTTGAACAGCAGCCCACATACAAGGGGTTGGGGGAAGGCAGCCCTATCTCATCAAAACCATAGCACCTTTGAAAACTGCTAACACGGGGTTTCAAACCTTTACACAAGCAGCCAAATTCCCTTGCCCTAGCTTTGTGTTTTTGGGGGGTGGGGAGGGGGGAGATATATATATATTTTTTTTTACATTTCTTTTGAACTTCTAAATCAAGCTGGAAGGGGTTCAAGTGCCCAGGAACAATTTATTTTAGCTGCTGGGAGGTAGGACATTTGCATACACATTCCTGTTAATATGAGTAAGCAAGAAAAAAAAGGACAAACTTTACTTCTGCATAAAGCACATCTATCTTCATGCTAAAGTGATTTATGTGGTAAAACCATCTGCCTGTAAGCACCTTTTAAAGTAGAATCAACAATTACTAATAAAACAGCTGTTTAGAGAGATGGATAAATACATTGGTGTCAGCAGGTGCAGCTCTGTTTCAGTCTGCGGCACAAATACACCCTATGCCTATGGTGAAAGCGAGTCATGTAAATGGCACGTTTCAAAGTAGGTTCAGAATTACATCCAATGCTGGGCACCATCACAGTATCTTCCAGTATGATATGTGTTGCTGGCATTGGTGGTTTTCTGGGACCTGCAGAAATCAAAAGTGCTTCACCTGAATGAGGGACACTGAATGATGGCCAAAAAATGTCCTGCTGCATGTCCTTCAGTCTAGGCTTGCTTAGGTAAACCAAGTCTGAGGCCAAAATAGGGCAATTGGTTGATAACCCAGGTTTGTCTCACCGAAGGTGACATCGTTACTCAAACATAATTTGCTGAGAAGACTCCTCTGCTGAGAGGCCACTGTGCAGTAAAACCTGAAAAAAGCGCTGTACAAAAGAAGCTGTGCCCAAGCTTTTTTTTCCTGGATCATTTTGCACCTGTGCGTTAAAAAAGCATGAGAATATTTCATGCTGGGATGCTACTAGCTTCTCCGTGGACACGTCGTGTGTCTGTGCAAGCCCTTGTCCTTGCGCCGCCCACCCTCAGGGTCTGGTGGTGCTGAGCACGCACAGATATTTGCTGGGCTCTGCTGGCTGCTCTCAGAGGACGCCTTTCTGCACCAGGTGCCTCTGGTGCAGAGAGATTTACGCAGCGTGTATGAGGCTGCCAGCTGCAGACCTGATAATATCTAAACACCCACTTTTCACCTCTTTAGGTGCAATGGGTTAAGTCCAGATGTTTAGCTTTTACTTTTCCATATCCTATAGCACATAAATGCATATCAGATGTGCGCGAGAGGGGATGAACTCTGTTCAGACTGTGAAAAGCTACATCAGAGCCTGCCTTTACATTTCCAGCTGCTTCTGAGGATGCTTTTGCAGCGGCTGGTACCAGCGTGGTGGCTCCCCGCTCACGGAGCCCTGGGGAAGCAGCTTTGTGTCCGGACCTGGCCAAGGGTGGACCTCTCTCTTCACATTTCACCATCAAGGGCTTGCGGGCTTTTATCTTTTAAGTATGGCGCTCCAAAGATGCATTGCACTGTAACCTGTGCCCTTTGGGACTCAGTCTCCTAGAATTAAAGCACGAATAAATTTAAAAATTCAATTACAGAAGACAGAAGCAATATGAACATTTTAACTAAAGTGAAGAAGAGATCACAGTCTTGCCTTGGCAAGGCATTCATGGCACTTACATACATCATTCTGTTGTCAGTAATTACTAATGAATGGTATGAACTATGTGACATTTTCACTTGTTTTCTCATAGTCTTATATTTCTTTTTAGTCTGTTACTATCTGTCTGGTGAAATTAACTCTGTACTCCATATCAGAGGACTCAGCACATTCACAGTTATTAATGTGTGTTTGGATGACCATGTTTTTAAGTATCTGAAGATTTTTTTTTTTTAATTTTTTTTTAAAACGCCTTTTTTTCCACCTCAGAAATAAAACCTTTTTCTCTCTTTACCTTTACAGGCTACAAAATTCTTAAGGGATTCCTTCTGCTGTAAAGTTTTCTGTCAAAGGAACATGTGTCTTTTATTTTCAGAACATTATATAGAGGTATTGTGTCATGCCTGCGATTTTTATTCACAATACATAATAGTTAATAAAAAGTGCTCTAAACACAAAATTAAATCATTCAAGTCAGTAAGACCATCAACAGAAGCTGTTTTCCTCTGTTTATTAGAGAGATGTTACTAACACTAAATGATCTGCAAAGATTCCACAGAAAAATTTTCCCTCAGCTTAGTAAATTTTAATGATGATTTTGCTGAAAATTGAGTATATTACATATAATGCACAGTGCAGGTAATGATCCTGCCCACGATAGGATACCCTTAGCTAACCAAAAGTGCTCCAGAAACACTATCAAAGTGCCTTTCTTTGACTGAGTCCAGCTGGGAACTTATGTCAGGAATAAGATTTGCAGTTAATTGGCAACAGCTTAAAAGATTTGAGAAATGTTCCTCTGCACGGGAGGACGTAATCCATGTCCACAGAAATTCCTATTTGACTCACAGATGCAGCTCCATCTTGAAGACAAACTCCTGCTGACTATTTCCAGCACAGCTGGAGCTGAGGCATCTTTTACTGTCACACCACCACCCGTTTGCGTGAAGCCTTTCAGAACAGAGACTGGACCGACTGTTCCTCCTACATGTGGAGACGTGCAAGGAGTGCCACTGTTGAGAAGCCTCTCACAGCAACCGACTCACTCCTTTTGTATAAAACTTCTAAACAAAACAAACTCTCTTAGTAAAATAACATTTAGTGGAGCCATCAGCTTATACCAGAGACAGCAGAAAGTTGCTAAGAAGGTTTAACCCAAAAGAATGTTTACAGTTTAAGATTTGTTTAGCACTTATGGTATAATTTGTGCCATATGTTCTCTTATTTACAGTCTTCCATGCAAACCATTTTCTACTAGACGCAGTGCACAAGGAACTTTCTAGCTCTTTGCCTTCCCCCATAACATACCCCTCATTACAGCTGGAATCATCCTTCCTTGGCAATTGGTGACTAACGTGTCACTTGAATTTTTTATCTGGTCTCTGGCCGTGGAGAAAAGTTGCAGCTGATGAGACTGATTTACTGAAACCTAATCTGACAGAACGGAGCACACAGGGAATATGGAACATTAACTTGGTTTTCTGGTGACCTTCAGTATTCATCTCAGAAGAAAATCTTTGGAGGCTGTTTCCAGCTGATATCCTGGAACACTCCGGAGTGAGTCTTTTAGTAAAAAGAAGCATTCTTTGTGTTATTAATCATACTGAGATTGCAGCAGTAGTAGTAAATTACTAAGCATAAATTGAAGGGCTGAAACTGTCAGCCACCGCAGAAGGGTTTCTACATTTCTCCTATCCTTGAAGGGACTGAGCGTCGATATTTCTGCATACAGTGGAAAATCAGGGAGTAAGTCACAAAGGCACAGGGAAGAGAAGATCTGAAATGCTGGATTGACCAAGGAACTGCTTTTCTTGCATTTCTGAATGAGATTTCACTCCTGCGATGCAGCAAATCCTTCCTGTGTCTGAAAAGGAGAGGCTTTTCCTTTACTGATAGAGGTGTAGTTCTATTAGCCCTTTCTATTAGTTAATGTATTATTAAGCAGTATCCACGCAGCATAAATAACTGTGGGAACTGAATGACCCTAGTTTTCACACCAGTTGAATTTTTAATAATAATCCAGCAGGGTTTTTTTTTAAATCATATGTGAGTAAGAGGGAAGCTGAGCCTTTGGTTCACTGCAGGGAATAACAGGCCCAGCAATTAGCTTTGGAAAGCCAACAATGAGAAAATTAGACATACAATTCAGACCAATAAACATGGAAATTTTCTGATATTTTTCTAAAGTGGTTCTTCAGGTTACTTCCATGGTGAGTGTTGATCTGATGCTTCATGGGAAGTGTTTCTACACAGCCTCTACTGTCTTCCCACTGTACCTGACAATGTTCTTCCACCCAGCGAGCAAAGAAGTGGCACTTGTAATGGCCAGGCTTACAATGAGGGGTTTGATTTTTCTGCTTACAGTTCTGCTGGACTTATCATTGCTCTTTATACAACATGGCTTTGTGCAGAGTCTGCTTCCTCTGTACCGTTCTCATTCAGAAAGAAATGGGAGACTGGACTGGCATTGTCCAGAGTTTTCACTTTTCCTGGCAGTGCAGGGCTTTGCCTTATTGTAAATAAATATTTTTTTCTCCTCGTGCTGTTCCTTGGCCAGCAGGTGGAGGGAGGTTATTGTCCCCACCTACTCCGCCCTAGTGAGACCACATTGGGAGTACTGTGTCCAGTTTTAGGCTCCCCAGTTCAAGAAGGACAGGGAACTGCTTGAGCAAGTCCAGCGGAGAGCTGCCAAGATGATCAGGGGCTGCAGCATCTCCCCTGTGAGGAAAGGCTGAGAGACCTGGGTTTGTTCAGCGTGGACAAAAGACTGAGGGGGGATCTCGTCAATACTTATAAATATCTAAAGGGTGGGTGTTAAGAAGATGGGGCCAGTCTCTTTTCAGTGGTGCGCAACGACAGGCCAATGGGCAATGGCAATGGGCACAAGTTAGAACACAGGAAGCTCCACCTAAACATGGGGAAAAAACCCTTCCCTGTGCGGGTGCCAGAGCAGGGGCACAGGCTGCCCAGAGAGGCTGTGGGGTCCCTTCCCTGGAGACATTCACCCCCCGCCTGGACGCGGCCCTGTGCCCCCGCTCTGGGGGTGCCTGCTCCAGCAGGGGGTGGGACGGGGTGAGCTCCAGAGGGCCCTTCCAACCCCTACCTTCTGTGATTCTTGAAAGCAATGTTTGTGAGCCAATAAAAAAAATGAAAGATGTATTGGTAGGTTTATGTCAACACAAAACTGCAAAACAAAAGACAAAAACAAAAAAAGGGTTGTCTCAAAGTCCTTTGCATGGTCCCTTTTCTTTGTCCTGTGACAGAGGAATATATCTAGTGGAAACTACCTCTGGGTGTGAAGTCTATGCGTATTTCCCTTACATTTGAGCTTTGCTAAAAGGATAACCATGGGCTGGGAAAAATGAAAGGTCCCACCTGAGTGTAACCATGGTTACACCGGTTCGGCACAGGTCTGTCCTCACTCTGTTGCTGGGCCCACAGGCATCACTGGTTTCTCCTCGGTGCCCGGCAGTGCGCAGCCTCACCCTGGGGCTCTGCCTTCCCCTTCCCTCTCCCTGCACTGGCTCCTGGCACACGGCCCAGCTCCACAGCAGCTGCCCCTCACCCTTATCTGCCTCACTGCCGGGCACCATCTCGGTCAGTGCCATGCAGCACTGGCACCAGCACCGGCCAGAGGGCTGCTAAAAATCCCATGCAGGTTGTCCGCAGGGTCTCTGCTGCCCCGCTGGTGCCACTGACAGAGGCCCAGGCTGTGCTGGTGTCATCTGCACCCCGAGAGATAAATGTTTATCTATAAACCAGTCTTTTTATTACACAGGTCAGTGAAAAATGATAATGTTAATGTAATGGTTTTATATCAGGTATCACTGAACATAATGGGTAGGCAGGAGAGAGCGCCTTTAGTAAAATGGAGTCAGCGATGCTTGGCTTAAAGCGCAGTGCAGTGGTACCCTTTACTAACCATCATTCCTTTTAATTTTATCACAGCCTGTTCTTAACTCCCTCTTGCAAATGTACATATATTCTTTTAAGGATCCTCACTTAAAAATAGATCAAGAGTGCTAATTTAGCTGTAAACATAATCCATCTGGAATCTTTTAAGTAAGTTCTTTAATGATTTCACTGAAATCAACACAGCTCACTAACTGTTAATTAAGCATCTTCATCTGGTGGACCAAAGCCTATAGAATTAAAACTGTGAATAATAAAATGAAGGAAACATAAAAGAGTTTCTTTTGATCTGGAGATTTTACCCACCAGAATGAGATCACAAATGTTTCATTATGTTTATAGACTGACAGAAGTTCAAAGCTAACACTAGACAGAAATTGGTTGTCATCACTGGAGTAAATATCTATGATTCAGTCAGATATGGTTATTGGTTATGATAATTCCTACAAGGGTGCATCCATGAACAAAACCAGCAAGCGTGGTAATCATATGTAGTCATGAAAATGTCTAGGCTTACCTAGGAGCATCGTCACTACCTGTGGGAATACGAATCAGCATTCTACTATGGAGTGCTAGAAACAAAATAAGAAGCATTACACTGGGGGCATTTAAAAAGATGCAAGTTTCGTCTAATATGCAGCTGTCAAATGACGAAGGATGTACCACCACACTGATTTGGAGTAGCAGCAAAATCCCACTCTTGACCCTGTTTCCAGTCAAACACGTCTCCCAAAGCTGCCTGCAGACAGGAGCCAGAGATTCGTGAAGAAACCAAAGAGGAGGTACAGAACCAGAGGCCAGGCAGCCACTCGCTCCGAGCGCAGAAACCCTCCATGGCTGAGGTCCTGCTGTCACACTGCTCAGACACTGAGATCTGAGAGAAAAGAGCAGATAATAAGGAACTGGTTGGGACTGTATTTAATTTCCAAAGAATTTGGGGTAAAATTATATTCTTCACTGCTCACACATATCTTCAAAAATTGGGTGCTGCGGAAAACACCTGCAAGTTTTGTAGCGGGAAATGCGTAACAGCTCTTAAAAATATGACATGTATGTGAGCACTTGCTTTGAATACTAAACATAAACGGAGAGCCCACACCTTCTCTGGGAATTGCTTAATATAGCTGTATTCTCTGGGCTTCTTTGGAGCATTTTTTTCACATCAATGCATTCTTTGTTTCATGTTTGGAAGCATGTAAATGAACTCTGGGTATACCCATGAAAATATATATAATTGCATATGATGGTTAAAGGAAGTCTATAGGAACCACTGGTTGATATAAAGCAAACATTTTTAAAATTAACATCTGGCATAAATGAATATGACACAAATCTCATCTAGCCTGATTACTATAGAAAACACATTGATACATACTGTAATGCAGAACGGAGAATAATCCAGCTTTATTCCATTTGCCCAGAGAGCTTTCCATGGATCTTACAGCTGCCAAACTTTCCACAACTAGGAATTGCTCTGGGTGTGCCTGCTCAGGCAGCAGGGTTGGACATGATGATCTCCAGAGCTCCCTTCCAACCCCTACCTTCTGTGATCCTGTGTGTCATCCTGCACCTGTGAATGTTTCTCTAAGAGTAACAACTGTGGAAGAGGCAGACTGCAGAGCTGTCTAGAAAGTGGTGGTAGCTTTGACAAGCAAAAGCACGATAAACAAGACATTTAAGCATGACAGTAACAAACAAGCAGCCACAGGGATTTAGTTTCATTCCCAGTCTGCTGTATTTCTAGTTTTGAACGACAAGAACGTTTTAAAGAGAGCTACTGAGAGCACACAGCTGAAAAGATCATAAAAACCATTCACAAGGTTGTATTGAATGACAGGTTGTTCTTTAAAAAAAAAAGTTATACCAACATTTTCTAAGGTATAAATGGGATCTTGTGTGTGTGCGCTTGCATGCCCACTCAGCTTCTATCGTACGCCTGTGTTTGGAGAATGTAAAAGTTCCTCAGAATCTGGGGTCATTTTGGGCTAGGAAGGAGGAAACCAAGGTTCCAGTTTCAGCCAGGTGCTTGGTATTTATTTTTGAGGACTGATTCCTGGCCTTACTGACTGCAATGAACTCCTTGTCACGGAAAAAACCAGCAGAGATAAACATCCACTTTATCCGGTTTTCTCCAGTTCACAAGCTCTCCAGCTCTGAAAAGTCTATTTGAAATTGTGTGGAAGCCAAAGAAGCATTTCAGATTCAAGGAAACTGTCCCTCCGTGGGGAAAACTTCTTCCCAACTACTGCTGATGGTGCAAGGGACAGCACATCCAATGCCAAGTAAGACCAAAGGGTTGCTCAGATGGTTCCAGCTCTTCTTGATCCTCAAGGCAGGAAGAGTTGGCTTTTTTTTTTGCTTACCACGGCTGGCTATGCATGTGGCTCAGAGGATGGCTTTGATGGGGCAGGACAGTTTCTCAAGGGTGAACGAGAGTTCACCAAGAAAATAAACATTCATGCCTCTCACCAGCATTCTTACTGGACCTACCTCAGTAGTCTGACAAGGAGGCATTTGGTCCTCTGCAGGATTTTCTTTTCTTCTTTTTGCAATACTACAGTCCCATTTTTTCAAGTTATTATAGCCAACTGTGATGCCCTGCTAGGAAAGACACAGGAGGCGGCGTGTTCCTGAGCTGCTAACACTGAAAGATGCACTAGATGTAATTTTGCTAAAATTAGGACCTGTTCACTTGCAAGCACAGCTTTACAAGAGTTCCTTTGTCGAACATATGAAGCATAGATCGTCTCGAAGCAAATGAGCAAAGTCTGATATATTGTGAGTATTCAGAGAGAATAAAGTAGAATAACAAAACGGTAGTTTGTTCCAGGGTATTGGCCGTGAGCCTGGCACTTCCTGGGTACCTGACATTAAGTTTTACTGTTCGATGTGTCAGTAGAATTTTCATCTATTTTCACCAATTTCAAACATTACCTCCTTTCTTTTATAAGATCAATGTACTCCCTAAGAAGAAGGGTTGTAGCTACTGAGGTCATTATAATTGAGAGGCTATTCAACGTCCTTTTTCTTGAGCAGATGCTCCAGAGTGTCAACCCCAGTTTATCATTTGGTTTCACAGAGCTTAAGGTTATGTTAAGACTGATGAACGCCCTGATTATTTATTTAAAGGAATCTAAATATAGCTTATTTTAATGTTTTAGTACCTAGCGAATAAAACAGCTGTCAGCAACATGTTCTTCTGAGAGACATTCATATGACCACTGTGTTTGTTGTTCCTAATGTCAAAAATATGGCCATAGTTGATAGTCACCCACAGACAGGTGCGCAGCCCAAATATAAATTCTGTATTTGCCAGCTCATATGCACAATAAATATGAAGATGGTAATACTAAATTTTACGCAGTGGAACAGTAAGAGCTCTAAAATTAATATCAAATGCCTTGACACTGTCAGATGGTTACCAGGTGCCTTACCCTATGAATTTTACATCATTAGGGACATATTTAAGAAACATGATATGTGGTGCAATATGTCACTGAAACTGCCAGATTCAAACGTTGAATTATGTTGAGTAAAATAATTTCTCACGTTTGACAGATTCAAGTGGCTTAACGCGTGGAAGTTATTTTTGTCCTACGGGCTCTGTGAGCACTTAATACAGATATTTTCACGTGGGCAAGCTAAGGATCTGGAACAGGATCACTGACTAAAAAGGTGCTGTGCTTGTTTATGGCCATATTGAATTGGTCCACTATTCTCTATAGTTCTTAATAAAACAAAAATTCCAGCTGTAGAAACCAGCTACAGACTTTCACTTCAGTGAGTAGAAAAGTGTATTACAAAGTCCTGGCCGTGTTGATGTCCTGTGGAGTTTTAATAAAACCCTGGCCATTGACGCTAACAGGAACTATTGGAATATCAAAAACTGAATTAGACAGAGACTGAGCATAGGAGTCACTTCATTTAATATATGACATTGTGTGAATTAAAACTTACTTTTTGTCTTTGTTTCTTCTCAACTAAGAACAATAACATGTCTGAGGATGCATGGAAAAAGTTGTGTACAACCTCCAAGTAAAGATACTGAAGTTCACAAATTCATGAGTTTCTTTTCCCATGAAACTGTGCAAACATTATTTTTAGGAAGGGAGGGAGGGGAAGTAGAGGAATGAAACTAAACATTCTAAGATATTTCTGTATGAGAGTATTATTTCATTTAGCTAGGAATAGCGGGTGTGCCAGACAAAAGGAGAATATTTTGAAACGTGGGCACAATAGCTGCAACCACAAACATTCACACTCTCACTTTGCTAACAAAATCCTTTTTTTTTTTAATGTTTTGCGTGCATGCCTGAGATATGTTACGTGTCCATGTGTTTCTCATGCGAGTGTGGGTCTGAATTGCCACCACGTGTGCCTTCACCTCTGAGCACTGGAAACATGCTCTGTGCTAGCAGTGGGTAGGAGCACCTTCCCTGAGCAAACAGAACGCCATCAAAAGCCATTGCAGAAGCAGAATAACCAGAGCAGTTTACTGCAAGCAATTTACTGCTTTGAAGGAAATGTCTGAGACTGACTCAGAAAGACTTTATTAATGGCCGATGGATCTTTAGTTAATAAAATTTTGATAAGTCTAAGTTAACCTTGAGTAATGTACTGGTATGGAAACAATCTAGTTCAAAGGATGATTAATCCGTTCCAGTGTATAAACGTTAAGCAAGGATAATTAATTCCAGATTTTCAGATTCAAGAACTTCGGCTTCTGAATGGCTAATCAAATACACGCAACGGTACGATAATTCAGGAAGTCTGATCACATCTCACATGCCCCACCATAGGCTTCATCTATCATAAAAGAAATAATCTCATTCTCAGAGCAACTTGACAGCACAGTCAGACACTGTACCTAAAACTATCCATCCCACATCTAGTCATCCATCCAAAACAAACTGCTTGGGCATTCACCTTGGAAGGATTTCTGTAATCCATATGCTCCTTCACACAACTTTGCAAGGGTATGTGGGTCTTCATTATGATCTCCTGTTGGAAGCACTCGATTTATATCATCCCAGACCAAGTAGATGTTAAATCGCTAAAATCTGGAATCAAATCCAGCAACCTTGGATATACCTTTAAATAATTCATCCATGTGTACAGTTCTTAGATGCATCTCTGCAGAGCCTGGGAAGTGAAGTCTGACATGCAAAATGAAGTATGAGGTTCACTACTATAAACCAATATTTATCCAGGAGGTAATAGTTACAGTAAAGTATACTTTTCCCCTATTAAAGTAAATGATACTGCGAGACTAATAACTATAAGATTTTAAATCATAAGTTGTAGCCAAAAAAGGAAAAACCAGCAAATTTAGGATGGTCTTGAATAAGTAAGGATATTCATAGAGAATATATTGGGGAGGGCAGTTGCTGTTATTGTCTTCCTGTAAGATTTGGGCTACTTGTGCTAGAGGCAAACAGAAAAAATCAGCACCAGAGAATAATTACTGAGTTCACGCAGAGGTCCTTTTTGGCATGATTGTCTTGTTTCCAGTACTTGGCTGGCCAAATTACAGCCATCACTGAAATGTGCCATTTGTGAGAAAAATGAAATGGCTATTCAAAACAAAGTCTTCACTGTGGAGTTGTATGATCCCTGGGAAGCACATCATCCAGAGTTTCTGAAATTTCCATAGCTAATGTAAATGGAAATGCAAGATGGAAAGCAAAGACAGAATGGAAATGAGCAACAAGTCTTGGGGCTAAATTACATCTCCACTTAGATTGCTGCAGCTGCGGTGAATAAAGAACTTGGGCATTAGACTCTAATACGCACGAAGGTATTTCTAATGTAACTCTGATCTGACTTCCAAAATAGGTTTTAGAAAATTATTTAAAAATGTGTTTGTTCCTGCCTGGAAAAAAAGTTTTAACACAGGAACTCACTTCAAGAGTTTCAGTATTGTTCAAAGAAAGGACAACCAAATCATCAAGGCATCCTTTAGAAACTGGAGAGTGGTTAGATCAAGTAATGTGAGTTTGCCAAAAGGCATGATAAGAAAGGATGATTAGAGGGCTTGTGAAAATCTGGGTGCTTGGGCACTTGAAGTTTTCATACTTTGTTTGAGTCTTCAAATAACGTACCTTCATAAAAGACACTTTCACAGAAAGGGCCACTATTTTTCCATTACATGGTACTGAAACGTGCTCCAAAGGGGGCAGAACCGAATGGAGAAAAGTTCCTATTTTAGCACAGAATTTTAGTTCATTGAATATAGTAAGAACACAGAAGGGAAAGGAAGTTCTTTATATTCACCACTCAAAGCTGGATATGATGCCAAGAACTGAGAAGTGATTAGGCTGCAAGAAAGAAACAAGACATTGTATAAAAATCATAAAGTCGTCCTGTTTCCAGATGTCAGCTTGGTAACCAAAGTCAGAAGAGCTGAATTCTAGCAAGCAGTATTTTATAAAAAACATGAACAGCAGTTGATACCACTGTTCCCAGTACCCCCAGCAGATGTGAGAATTGCTTAAGCATGCTAAGTCTGGGAGTGGAACCATGCCAAGAATTCTATCAACAAGCAGTACCTAGCAGGATTCAAAGGATGTCTTCTGCAAAACAACAGCATGGAGTTTTTATTTCTGGGATTTGTTTCATTCTGGGGAGCTTGTTTTGTTTCAGATCTTGGGATGATGGGTCTACTAGAAACACGTCAGTAGAAGACAACCACACTTCCCTTCCATTATTATATGCGCACACTGAAAGAGAAATCAGCAAGACTGCCACCTCTCAGTGCTTCTGGCTGGAGGAATCTCCCACAAAATAAAAGTATACAAAGAAGTATTTAAATGTCTATCTCCACATCACATATGCTTGATAAAACATTTCAGCACTTCAGTATAACTGCAATGAATTACTAAGGGTTGGAATGTCATCAGTAAATGTCAGAACAACATTTGAACTCTCCATTTATACAACTTGAACTCCATTTTCTCTGTAGAGACACTATAGGATCTTCAGAAATATCCATCTGAAATTTCTCCTAAACCATGATCTTAGTAAAACAAGAATTAATAAAAGTAGATTTCTTTGAAATGGAAATAAACTGGATATTTAAAACTTATTTAGAATTAAAATTCTTACAAGATCAACCAGATCATTCAGCTTCCACTTAATTCCAGAGAAAGACAAGGACCTAATTTTATATTCTTTGAAGGCAATCTCCTCTCTCTTGACTGTTTCTTTCAACCCACTAGCAGCAGGCTGCTGCCTTCAGAGATGCTCTCTTCCACTAACTCCAGGATCGTCTGATCCTACTGAACCTCTTCCAGAGCCACCATCCTTGCTTTCCAAAACCATACTCAAGCGCTGGGATTTCATAAAAAGAGGCCAGAAGCTACTGAAGAAAAGAAAATATATCAGTCCTAGACTGCTTTGTCTGCTTGGAACAATTCTGAACCAGGCCTCCAAGCAAGCTTTCCCAGTAGCATTGTTTGGTGATTTTAAAGAATATTATAGGCAAAGATCTGATCCTTTACCATAGCTTGGCAGGTTCTGAAATTTCATTATGACACTGTCTGTCATTTCACTGTTTTGCAAAATTGAAGTAGTCTACGTTGTGGGCAGACAACAAGCACCAAAGGTAGCAGGGAAACAGGCTACTTAAAACTGTGTGACACACTTGCAGTGCTTGCTGGTTTTAAACAATTACACAGCCCTGTCACTTCAAAAAAAATAAACTAGCACTATCCATGGCTTGGCGTACTTCACAGCTTTGATAGGGTACTGCAGACATGAGGTAGATTTTATGTTTTATGTAATATAGTCATATTGATTATCAAATCATTATCAAATATTTCAGCCCATGAAGTATACTGTTTATCTCTACAAAGTAATCTGTGAGAAAAAAAGTTGGCTTCTCAGTCACTGACCATCTCCAAGGGGTTACTTGTCTGCTTCAAGCTAAGTACACATAAATGACTATCAGACTGTGAGTGAAATTTGCCACAGCAAATTCCACTTAAGTTCAAATGTCATCTGTTACACACAACCCAATTTCAAAAAACAAAAAAAAAAACAACCAAAAAACCACAACAAAAACTAAGCAGCAGCATGTAAACATTGATGTCGTTACCGGCGTTTATGCAATTCATAAAACACAGGACTTAATATTCTACTGTATGGTAAAAAAATCAGAGACAAATTGGAAATAATGCCTAGGACAGAATCAGGAAAGTTTACCTGCACTCTGGCAAAGGATTTGCACAAAGACTTGAAAGCTCCTAGGTTGGGCCCTCCCTGCAGATTTCTTAAGATTTTTTTCCTCTAGGAAAAGAATGAAATGTTGGTACCAAACAGTTCGTGTTTTGCAGCACATTAATGTACTGATTTTCTCAAGCAGAGAGAGGAGGAGGAAAACTTACTGCGGAGGAACAGCCAATGTCCTGAGAATAACCTGAAATGCCAGCTTAGCATTTTTGCACTTCAAAAATGTCTTTGACTTTTACAAAGAGGCATGATGATAAAATTGAGGCTGTTAAAAATACATGGTTTACTTCAGTAGTTTATAATTCACAGTGGCATTTAGTGGGTGGAGTTGTAAATTAGTAAGTGGACTGCTGCCACAGCAGAGCAGGCTGCTGCTCTGCAAAGGAGAACCTTTGCTAAGAATAGGAATGTGGTCATGGTGATAATGAACAAGGGCTTGGCATGCCTGAAATGTTGATGGGAGATCTGGAGGTGGTTATTGGATGTGTAACAGCTGCTTCAGAAATTAGATGTTATCAAAGATTTTTTGAAAGACTGAATTGGATGAAAAGCAAGCAGAGCTTAACCAGCAAGACTTGGTTTCAATTGCTACTAGTACCACTGAAAGGAAGAGCGGCATATGAAATACTTATGCTGTCAATAAATTGGAAGGTACACTTTTACAGACAACAAAACGCAAGAGTGCAGCAGAGTCTCTACACATAAAACCATCCTTTTCCCTACCATTTTTAAATGAAGTAGATTCATCTGTCATAAAAGTAATATCATATGTTAACCAGGTGTTTGATCCAGTCTGTCAGACACTCAAACAAAAAAAGGCCTGTTTATAAGCCAGTTACTTCCTGGAAACAATATTATTGTTCTCAATAAAAACAGCATTTTAAAGACACTAGATTTCTCTGAGTGGGAATTATTTACTTGTCACTAGGATGATATTCCTTTTGACTGTCCGTAGCTGTACAAGCCTTACCCAAAGTTTGCAGGCCAACAGCATTACATGAAGCGTCCGAGTGGAAGATGCAGAGAGAGGTGGATGGCAACAGAAAATGCACTCCACCTTCAAGCGGTTGTAAGCTTTACTACTGAGTGGCAGCTGCTGTATGATTACTGTTCAGCCGTAAGTGGACAAGAACATATTCTGAAACCAAATGCATATCAGGGTGACCTGCATGACTGCAACAAATTAATGGGTTTGACTGCACAAATTCCTCACCAGTGGACATCAACATAGTGCTCTCACTTCTCTGGCCTTAAGGAACATGCTTCAGATATGTCAGACTTAAAACGATCCACAGGAAGCTTTTGTTGAAAAAGCAAAAAGAAATCTGTTTGAAACCACTGCATCTACTTCACACCCCACACAGCCCTCTGCTATCGGGCCCTGCTTTGATCCCTGTTTGTGCTGGCCAGCTCCAGGCCTCCCGGCGCAGTAAGGCTGCACACAGATGTTACGCTGCTAAACAGCTTGTCACCAGAGGAAGCCAGGTCACTTCTCCTGTTGGAAAATCACCCACAAAGTGGTTTTTGTCACAAAAAGTCTATCATCTGCCTCTTTTCTGAGGCAGGATGCTGAACACAATTCTAGCAGAGGACATTCTGAGATGCATGATAATGGTCCCTCCTTAAACTTTTCACAGAAATCCTAGTGTTGATTTCTCTCACCGTTAAAGAGATAAAAGGCCTAGTCAAAAGAAATCTTGTGCTAGTAACCCATTGCACTCGACTGAGGAGGCTTCAGTATGGAGCTCAATGATCGCTGTGTCTCTTCTATAAAGAGATACCTTAAGGAGGCAGGTGTCCAAGGAGAAATTACTGACTTTCTCTTCTCTTACTGGAAAGACTCCATCTTACAACTGGATTTATAGCAGGTTTTCTGCCATAGATAGGAAACAGATAAAGTTCTCCGATCAGCCTTAAGCCACTAATAATAAGCTACTTGGCAGACAGGATTAAAGGGAGTAGAGCCCCAAGTAGCCCTAAGGTTTATACTTCTGCTTTAAATTCTGTGTTCCAATACATTAACAAATCTAAAGCATATGATAAGATAATGATCTTTTAGTTCAAATCCTTTCTTTCTCAAAACCAGCAAGAAACAAGGCACTGATGTATTACTGTCCATTTTCTCACAGATAAGGAATTGCAGAAGGGAGTTTAGGTGAGCTCTTTAAGGTCTACCAATATCAGGACTCTACATGCTTATAATTTAACCTAGTTAAAGCTCTGAAAGTCTGGTTAATTATGGAAATTCACTGGCCACAGATATTGGGACAAAATAGTAACACTGACTTTGGTTTTATTTACAAGAACACTAGTACCAGTTCAGCCGTAGGCTCTTATGTACCATGGATCATACTGAGTCAGCTTTTGTGAAAAATTACCACAAAAATCTTAGCAAAACTGTAAAATTCTGCAACACATACAATGCATAACATCCGACTATATACCTCAGAAACCTATGGTAAAAATGTCTTTTTACTAGGAAATCTTCTAAATACAGTGGGCTAGTGTTTTAATCTTATTTTTGTTACTCTACTGTTCTTAGCCAGCTTAAATATCTTTAAACCTTTACTGGTGAGCTCATAATTGAAAGCATAGTCAAACTTACACACAGAATCTCTGATTTCTACTGCTTTTCTTGCCAAGGATGTTCTGGGCAGCAGAAGAGAAACCTTCCTCCTTGTGAAGGGTTCTGTGAATGAACACTACTAGACTGAAAACATAATCACAAAACAAGTGCAGTACAGACCAGTAACTGCTGTTTTGATAGTTTTTCTGTACATATTTGCAGCAGTACGATGTTTCATCTGACTGACTGTATTTGAAAACTGCAGCAGCATATTAAGCATTTGTGGGGGGAAATGCTAAACCAAAATTACATTTCAAGAAAGGCTGAGAGGTGAGGTGCTGGTAACAGCATCATTCTCAAGGGCTTCTAAAATCATCTAGAGATGAAAACTCCCAGAAAGTAAGCATAAGGAATCTGTTTCTTCCCAGAAAATTGGGTGTCACTTTGCTATGTGATGCAGACAGTAAAAATAAATTGCTGAAAAGAAAAATATTAGAATCCAAAAATACAGTCAATTCAGTATAGCTGTATCCAAGATCTCTGCAGCACGACGCACGGCTTTCTGTGTTGTACAATGAACAAGGCAGGAACTATTTTAGCTGTATTTAGAGTTACTGAAAATACAAAGAGCAATCTAGAGTAAATGGCAAATCCTTAGGCAGTCAGAAAAAAAAATTTCATTCTTTTCCTTATTAAAATCCACAGCACCTCCTGTCTCTGAATGAGCTAACAAAATTTTAAATGGAAATAAAAAGAACAGTTAACACCAGTTCCCAAATGCAACTGAGCAGAAAAAAAAGTGATCTTTGTGTCTAGTATCCCTATTTCTACCATTTAAAAAAAAAATCAGTAATGGAGAGACATAAAAACACTACCATCATTTGGAAAATTGCATCTTCATTTTTAAGAGATTTCTAAGACTTTAAAGATCAAGAACATATATTCAAGTGCCTGAATATGTTGAAAAGGAAAGTAAGTCTAGGTTAATACAATGGAAATGACGGGTTGAGCTGAAAAAATGCAGATTTCTAATTTTATAAGCAAAATCAAGTCACATAACTTTGACATACCTTAAATTTAGTGTTTGTAGACATTCAGAAGTGAAGAGGTACCTGAAGCTGTCAGCAACTTTAGTAATTCCAGATCTATTTCTTGCAAATGACATAGGAGGAAAAAAAAATAAATCTAATTTCATGGATAGCAAAAGACAGGCTGAAATCAAGTTACTGTACATCTTTGTAGCATTTATCAATGAAAAGTGTACAATTTTCCATGATGACCTTTTAAAAACCAGTCATGGACTCGATTCAACACTTTATTTCTGAAACCTTGCCTGCTGATGACTTTCAAAAAGTTTTGATATCTTATAAGTAGCACAGGAGGAACTAAATTAATACAAATATGGTTGTGTGTGTGTGCAATGCAAAAAACCCCAAAATATAACAGAAATATTTTCTGCTAGCATAAATCTTACATAATAAACGATAGTTTTATTTTTAAAAGTGCACACAAGCAGATCATTATGACGCATCAGTATTTGTTAGGATGAACAAGCATTTGGAAAAAAGAAAAAAAAAACATCAACATTCTACGCATTATAAATAGCAATGAAATACTACACTGAACAAACAGATATTGTCTGTGTACAAAATAACTTATGTTTTCAGTTTAAAAATATGTATTATTTAAATACACGTTCTAAGTGACATATATTTTACATGTATGTACTATAAAAAAACCCACCACAGTTCTATAAGCATATTTCTATAAAACAATTACTCTCTCAGTCAGAATTGCTTTTTGTATTAGCCCTGTAACAGCAGAATATTTACATGTGTTTAACCCAAGGCATGTCAATCTTACTTCAGTGAACAGCAGCTCTTGTGCTCCAGCACAGATAAATACTTAAATACCTTAACTGGAGCTGTGTCACTGTGAAAGGGTATATCAACACATTCAGAGCGTAAATTATATCTATATCTAAAATACTTTCCTACTTATATTTGTAAAATATTACTATAGTTTAGTAATATTATTCTATATTATACTATACTAAATGCTACACTATAAAGTACTCTAGTAATATTATACTATTCTACTATACTATTATAATATCCTGATCATAATGGGATGTAGGGAAAAAAGGCTGGATGGGACAGCCTTGTGGCAGCAACCCTTTCATGCAGTGCAGCCGTGTGTGCTGGACCGGTGCTAAGCTACAGGAGCGGAACCTAATGCTCTCTACATTTTTGCCTGTCTTAATAGGATAGATACTATTACCTTGGGAACTAGATATCTACCATAACAGAAGTATAATGACTGATAAATATAACTTATTTATTAATATTTAATTCATACAAATTACTCTGCAAACAGTCCTTGGGCATTCTCTTCCCCCATGGGAACTGAAAGGTAGTCTGTGATCCTCCATGTTTGCCATGGACTAAAAGGACGCACGTAAGATTTTACAGCCAGGGCCTAACACACAGTAAAATCACAGACCCACTTACACCTTTGTCTGCATACCCCACACTCACACACCTGTCACTACTGTCATGCAGTCTGCCTTTTTGCTTCTGATCCATGAACAACACAATTTTTATATCAGTAATACCAGGTAAATATACAGTAATGACTGACCCGCCTTTCCCTGCCCACAGCAGAAGTTTTCCTAGGGAACAACTAACATTATAGTACTCAGTCCTGTAGGCCTCAACAGCCTTGCCTCCACCAAGAGGTAGCCAAATCTTGGAAAGTTTCATTATTATTAAATTAAATTAAAGAATTCAGCCAAACATCGTTATGTATGAAGCTTTCAAAAACTGCACGTAATTCTGGATGCTCTGGTTCTTGTTCTCTGACTTCTGTAGGCTGTTCTCAAGCTCTTTCAAACATACTTCACGGTGCTTTTCATTCTGAAGAAGAGAAATGCAACGCAACTTAGAAAGAAAATACAAATTAATCAAAATAATGTAAGACAACTAGTACTTAACTTTTATAAGGCTTATTTACCCATAAAAGTTTTCAGAGGCTCCATAAAACTGAAGGTTCCCCCAAAAGACCTCACAATACTGAAGCTTTTTTTATGTTCAGTCAGGACCAAATGGAACATGTTTTAATAGGCTTATAATCCAAAAAAAGGCCTGGGAATGTAAAAACTAACCTTCTGAATCTTTATCATGAAAGATTCCTAGCATCTTAAGTCTGTTATAGATTTAATACTCTCCCTCATATTGATTTTTCAAGGAAACATTTGTTATTGATCTCTGACGTGACATGATTTTTGATGCTTATTGTTCCTCATTTTAAAAAGATGACTGACAGCACGATTACCTGCTCATTAGTTCCATGATGCACATGGAACCTGATGCACACCATAGATCATTTGTGATAGAAGTACTACAGATATTCAGGTATTTCCTTTTATGTCTACTACAGATCTCAGATGCTAGTAGCTTACACTAAATTCAACTTCAAAAAATGGAATTACAGTCTTCAAATTTAAATCCAGCCTTAGAAAAAAAAATAATCAGGTTAGAATGAATAACTGAATAAAGTTACCTTCACAGTCCTATTTTGTTTCCATTTCCACTACAACAACAGGGATAAGACCATTTCATCATTTTCCATAATGCATTCTCACTTGTATGTAAATGTAATTGGAATAAAAAGCAATGAATTAATTGAGAATGGTTCTTCTCTTGGACACAAATACCTTTCACATATTTATTTTAACTGTAAGCTTAAAATGGAAACCCTTTGAACATATACTTTATTTCTGACACAGAAGGATTAACAGGAGTCTTCTGCCAAGTGACATGAATTCTTATTATCTAGGACTGGTGATTCTCAGAGTTTCTTTGCCTTTAGCCATTGGTGTGAGGATTTAAAATGGACTAACAAGCAAGAAGTTCTTTAGAAATTAAAATGTACTGGTGATTTGATTGACAATAGCAATTTTAAATAATTTTAAAGAGACCTAGGCTCTTGAGGTCCAATTCTGTTCCCATCAACTCAGTAACTGGACTACCACTGATTTTAAAGAAAACAGAATGAGGCTTAAAAATAAACAGTAAAGTAACTTGATGATATCATACAAGTCACATAAAAATAGATTCCTTTAAAACTGATAAAAAAGAACCAAAAACCCTGGCAAAAAATGCCAGCCTCTCTATTTTTTTTTAAGTTGCAGAGAAAAATAAATTAGGATCTAATTTCAAGGATGCTCAGCTGCCAGTAAAGGTATAAGAGTGCTCAGCACCATATCCTGTAACTCTTGTTTGTAACCACTGGCAAGACTCCTTCCATTTTGTTTCTTTTCCTTGTACCTTGGTATCATATGACAACCAATGCAACTCTACAATAATAAACAAACCAAACATATATATATTTATAAACACACACTGTGCTGACATTTTCAGGTTCGTTTCAAGACTCCAAGACTTTAAAATAAATGTAATTAGGGAATCTTTAACAAGATTTCATTACAAGAGTAGAACAGATAAATTTGAAATACAATATACTGTTTCTACATCACCATAAACCTCTATGGTGGAAAAGCCCTGAAAGATGACTGATACCAAAGTGAAAGTAGGATCTCTGATCGTAGGTCTTAAGGTATAGGATCTGATAAATTGGTCTTTTTATGCCTTTCAGCTGAATTACAACCCTCACCTCCCAAAAAGATTAAATTAACGTCTAATCCTACTACACCTCATTAGGGAAAGGAAATTAATTTCTTTCTTAATATTAAAGCAAGGATGTTATGGTAATTTAGTTGCTGAATATGATTAAATTTTACATCCCAATTCAACCTGGGTGTTCTTCCTTGGACAAAAGACAATAACATTTTCTGTTTTACTTTAACATAGTAAGAAATTCCTATGCAAAATATTTGAGTAGAATAAAACACTAGCCAATGTCTCATTTTGCCTTAGGGTAAATGCAGACATGTTACACGATACAGATAAAAGTTTATTAAAGTATAGTGAATTCAGAACCATATCTCTGAGATCTTATTTGAATCTTCACTAAAGTTTGCATTTAGGGTGGCTTGATTTTAATCTTGAATGCTTCAAGTCAGAAGACAGAATATTGGTTTTGAGAGTCTAGGAGAGTGATACTAAACCTTTGTAGTGTCTTCTATGTTTATTTTAAATAGCTTTGTAGCTTATTATCACTGATCACAGAACTAATCTCTATCAAAACTTTGATTAAAGCAAATTATGTGCCATCACTGGTCTAGGGAATTCAGATATGTCTGACATTTTATTAATAGAAAATGTGCTGATATTTTCTGGATTAGATAGAACAGTAAATCAGACTTTTTGTTTGCTTGTTTTCAGAGAGTATTACTCATCCAAAATACCTTCCTAGACTGTACATATCTTAGACTTCAACATATCAAAACCTGGGCATTTAAAGGCTTGACACTTTGAAAAATCAGAATATCTCTTTTGTTACTAACTACATTTATGCGTAACACTGCTACATAAGCTGAAAGCTTTTCACAGATTCCAGTAAGATCAGATTCTTGTATCAACTCAGGGAAAAAAAAAAAAGATACCGTTATGGAACTGTTATGCATTTATTCAGATCTAGGCATGCTTACTGAACATGATTAACCTGAGAAGGAAATTACAACTTCATACATATTTTTGATTTTTGCCTTATTGGGCAACTGGATTGACTAAGAGATATAAACTCAATATTATTCCAGTGATTTAGTAAAATAGACTGGGTAACTGTTATGTCTATTAGAAATGTCAATATACAAAGCATATTGTCAAGGTTAATTAATTTGCTGTTCCCCAAAGTATGTACCAATTGTATTAAAGGTGTGTTTTCCAGTAAAAAGAACTTTATATAAACAGTGATGAGGTAAGTAATTTCTTAAGTCAAACAGTATTATTGACGCACATGGTGAAACATGCAGAGGAGTTGTTTTTTCTCGTCTTGCCTCTCTCTTACTTCAGTTTCAAGAATTAGCATTTTTTCCCAAAGGGCTTTTTCTTTGTTTGACATTCTTTCCAGTTCTTCAGCCACCTGTAACAGTAATGAGAGAGAAATTATGTATCTTTACCATCACTTAAAGCCCAAACCAAATTATTCTCTTGTATCTTAACTTTTGTAGCTCTACTTCCTATTCCATCATCTAATACTTCAGCTATTTTCCATGCACAAACCTGGGAAACATTCTGGTTAAATTTGAAGAAATTTTCAATTTGGAAAAAACATGTTATATTACTGAGAGGGAGCCACTTTTGTAACTCATTTGTAAGTTTACCCAAACTTGTTATTTTTTCAAAACCAAATCAATATCCTCAGACATGGTTGAGAAAATCGATAGACTATTTCAACAAGGTTGAGACAGAAATTACAACTTCACATATATTTTCTGATTAAACTAATACAATTCCCTGCAATCTAAATTCCTACATTTCCTCTTCCACTTGATTTACTGTCTGCATCCTTTCTGCAAATGACAAATCTCTGCTTAACACTGAAAGTGTGCAAAGCCTTCCTCTAAAATGAGAAGGATTTCAACACCAAAGTTCCTGTGGGCTACCTATTCCAAAGAAAATACGAAAAAGGAAAGGTTAAGCTTTTGTTCAGAAACTTTTTGCTGTATGTGTGGGATTTAAATATTAAGTGGTTAAAGCATTTTGATTTGTCACCAAAAAAATGATGGTGAAATTTTGGTCCAATGAACTTTGTCATTAATTTCAATAGGATCTGAATTCCACAAAGCTGAACTGAGCAATCCAAAATTAAGCATGCGGAATTCCCAATAACTTTTTAGTATTGCACCCTACATGCAAAATAATCTGGTCTCATCTTTTCTTCTCAAACACATTTGGTTTTAATGCTATTTTTTAAATAGATAATGGCAACCAAGATTAAGAGATGTATTAAATCATCAATACCATTTTTCTCCCTTCTTCCATGGCAGATTCCAGTTGTCTGGTTAATCCATTATATTCTGAAATTTTCTCCTCTAGCTGCAATTTACTGCACTGAAGACTCTCATCATCTTTCCTGAGCTGACAAGCAAGTTCTTCATTTTGAAATTCCATCTTTTCTAATTGCCTTTACGCAAAACAGATTAGTATATTATAATTCAGTATAGCAGAAAAGCGTAGGAATTAATTGCAGTCAGATTTTAAAAAAGTTACCTTTTAAGATCTTCATATTTCTTCTGAATGTTACGGTTTTCTTCTTCTACGGGATGACTGCCCACGGAAGTTACACTGTCTTCCTCCTGTGAAAATGACAATTTGTTTCTAGTTGAAGAGAGTTGAAGAGCTTGTCTATTAAGATCCAATCAAAGAATTTAACTGTAATTTCAGGTAAAGACTACATTATATTCAAGTAAATATTACCTTGTATTTATAACAACTAAAATACAGCCAAAATAGCAGACTAAAACTTTCTTTGAACACTTTAAGACCGAAAACCTGCTATGTAACAAAGTGAACTCCTAACCAAACCCATACACCGCTCATGCAGCGTTGTGTACTAGGAGTTGGCCAGGTCTACCTCCTTGTGAACTTTTAAGCTTTAGATTCCACCAAAAATAAGTTCCCTGACACTACAGTCACAGGAAGCATAAAAATAATACCATATATATATACAGTTATCACAGAAGAACAGGGTAGCACAGGCAAAGTGAAAATCAAAAAAAGACAATCAAGTTCATAAAAAGAGGTATATAATTTTATGTTGAGGCATCGGTAGCAGAAGCTCAAGAAAGCAAGGCACCAAACTGTCTTCCCCTGCTCAGCATCCAGATTGACAACCTGTTACATGTTTTCTTCTAAATCTCGTGACAGTAGTGAGGAGACAATTGCCCTTGCTACTACCCATCAACAGCAGATTAGCAATGAACAGCCACATCATGCCTGCTGGCCACCATTATTTAAGGGGCAACCTCCATCATTCACGGGACTACCTCAAGCAGTTCCCTCCAGTAATTTGAGCTAATCTGGTTGATTTTGTTTATGTGAATTAAAGGCTGTTCAGCTAGCAGACTGGTAATAGCAGAAACCTCCAGCAGAGGGGCAGTAAACTGATGCCCTGGTCCAGCTGAACCCAGAAAGGGGTTTCTAAACATGGTCCAGCTACTTCAAAAGGAATTTTCCCAAATTCTGACCATAGGATCAAGGGTCAGCACCTCTCTTGGATGTCACCAAGATTTAAAGCTGAAATTTAGCTGCTGTTCCTCCAGACTAGTGATTACAGTGCCAATTACTTCACTATACTTAAGAGGTTTTTTGCACTTATTCAGGAAAACACATAGTTAGATTAAAATTACATGTATCATTTTATACATGCCCCTCAAAATTAATTGTTGCTTAAGTACTTTGCTAAGCAAAGACGGTTTTATAAGTTTATGAGCATTCCTGGAAAGAGTATTTAAAATTATACAAAAAGAACAAAATATGATGCTATAAAGATCATCTTGACAAGCAATTTAAAACAAAATCAAGAGCTATTTTTTTATAAGCATATAAAGTCATTAGGAACACAGAAACTCACTGTGTTTCAGCTGACGTTTTCCCATTGACACAGGAAGAAGATTAAGCCCCCCTCCCACCCTACTGATTCAAACACCTCTTGTCATTCGTGCTAGCAGAGTATTCTAACTCAAAAGCACATAAAAGAGAAGAACAAAACCCCCTGAACTTAGCCCTGCCATTGAAATTGATGTCACAGACAAAAAAAAGCTGAGGAATGTTAATATTCAGGCTTAACAGAAAATACAAGCAGTAGTGCCAAAATACTGCTAAAAATACAAATGATCCTATTAAAACATACTTTTATATATTTTATCAACCAACACAATGTAATCATTACAATATTTAAGTTATACATCATCAACAATGTAATTTATGACTATTTATCTGAGCAAATATTGTCTGGTTTATAAATTAGTCATTAAAAACAATATGAATGTGGAATTAAATTATTCCACTAGATACAAACAATAATTAGACTTGCACATTTATTTCCAGGGAATAATACTGCAACACATCTCAGGACATAAGTATTCAAAAGGATCAAGAATACACTCACTTAAAAAACACAGAATACAAGTAACTAGTCTTGTCACATACTGAATTCACATAAATACAGCTGGTGATAGTTTTATTTGCATCGTGCTATTTCTACAGAAGGAGCTTTTGATTCATGAAGCAAATAACAAAGGAAACCACACAACTGTCACACATGCTAATAGGAAAAAAATGTTCCAGAGACTTTCTTCCACATAATTTTCTCATTTATTTTTAAAAATCAGTATATTCTGACCACCTGAACCTGCAGCTCCCTAAGGGTTTTGCTTTTCTGTGTATGGATCTTTCCCCAGGACTTAAGCTTTTCCTGATACCCTTACTGCTTTTCCTCACCTGCTTTCAGCAAGCCACAAACATGTTCTAACTCCTCAGCTCAGCCCCTCTTTTGACCCTCACCTGCATCACAGCATCACAGGAGAAAAATGTAAGTGCAAAAACCATAAATTAATTTTGTAGTACTTAATGGCTTTCCATGTAAGTAATAAATCTGAAATTCTACACAAGTTGCATAATGTCACCTATTTTATAAAATACTGACAAATTTACAAGTTCACCATTGGAGAAATTTCTATTTTTGACTACATTTCATTAAAGAATCAGTAATGCTCACAATGAACATTTGCAAATATAAGTGTTAGCAGTTCATCATGCAATACCCGGTTTTATTTTTACTGCAGTATATTATGGGAGATGGCACACAGACACACTAAGCAGTTTACAGGCAAAATTCTGACCATGCAATTACTGCAGTATTTCAAAAGACAGCAACACCTAATGCCACCTGAAGCCACATTCCACGCTGTGCAAATGTTATTTAGGAGATCAGAAAACATTTTTCTCCATTCTGCAACTGAATCATTGAAAAATAAAGTTAGTATAAAATAAAATGAACATCTGAGATGCTCCTCTGTGAAGACTAATTCTGTTCTGTAAAACACAACATTTCAGGCAATGCAAAACCTGTCCCTGCTTCAGCTTCATCACTTAAAAGAACATGTACTTTGATGAGCAGTGGAACTGAGGAAAGTGATTTTCCTACCAATTTTGTGTTGTTTTCTGATGCTTAAGAATGTGCTGTGTTTCAGTATTCAGCTCCACCTGCTGAAAAAACCTTTAAACTCAACCCTGTACTGATTCGCCATTTTTAGCTGCCAGCTAAAACAAACAACTCGCACTGCAAAGCAATCTTACCGCAGGTTTGCTTCCCCCTGCAACCTTCACAGCCGTCTGTCAAGAGGTCTAGTTTTAAAATCATCAATAACAAAATCACGTTTTTAAAAGTCATAAAATGAATTCTTGAATTCTAAAATTGCATTACTCTAGGAAACATTTCTCACCTGTTTGCAATTGTGTAGTATTCAAAAAACCTCCCGCTCACAAGTAAGAGGACAACATTCGATGAATTCAATAGCCATTTTATAGATGGAAAAAGAAGAAAGAAAAAGAGCCAAGTACCCTGTGACTTCTAATAAGTGGATCACAACAATGTAGTGATTGCCAACGTACCTACAGAATTGTTTGGAAACATGCTTTATTCATGCAAAACTTACCTTATCTACTTGTAAGCATTTGTTTTCTGTTATTCTTTTGTTTTCATTTAAGACTGTTTCATATCTGGATTTCAGTTCTTCTACTGCTGTTTGTAACTTCTGTACCTAGGACACAATATATTTTTCACATACCTTTTCAAGGTGTTTCTTTTACACTTAGACAAGAGAATCATTAGTATGAAGCATGAAGTATAACTTTTGATTTCTAAATAGAATCTCAATATTTGCCATTAAATTAAGTTCTTAATTTTCATTATCCTACTTACTACAGCAAATATAAAAGGGTAACCAGGTAAAGAGCACTCTGATATGAACATTTCATTCTCCACAGTGGCGAATGAGCTACAGTTGTGCTACAGAAGCAGCCAGCATGACTCACCCTTCTCTCACCAAATAACAAGTATCACCAACAGCAGTTCCCAGGGAATTTCGTCCCACTCACTGCTTAAGGCTGACTGTTCCATGGAACTACATCTCCCATCTTAAAGCTGGCAACACTTTAATTGTGGTGTTGTGTCCCACAGACAAGGCACATTGGTTGTACTTAGGTTAGTATCAAGTCTTTCCGCTTGTCAATGATTTAAAAAAACAAGATAAGTGAAAATTGTCAGTGAAATGGTATCTATACTATAGCAGAAATATATACAAATTTGAATCAATGTTCTAAAATTCCTTCGCTGTGAGTAAAACCAAATACAAAAAAGGAATTGATAAAAAGCCCATTTGAACTCTGATTTATATGGTCTGCTGTATTTTCAATGTGGAGCTACCAATGCAAAATAAAAGAAGCTCTTACAACAGTACTTGAGTGCTGTTTTACTGTTCTTAGGAAAGTGGAAATAAAGATATGTCCAAGGAGAGGTAAAATATCATCAGATATGCCCACTAAAGACATCAGACTTGAATTTTACTTTTTTAATCTAGTTTACTGGTTGCTGAGTTGCTTTTTAGGAAGAAAATCTTTTCTAAGCAAGTACATAATTAGCTCTGTTGGTTTCAGTGAGCTTCAGCTGGGCTTCACACAATTCAGTGAGGATTACATGTACTAGTAATAGTGTGGAGACTATTCTGGGATACGTTTTGCAATGGCACTTTATCATCCTCAATGTTACGACAGTATTACAGTCAACATGACAACGAATCTGGATTATTACAAATAAAACCTTTATCATTTCCTCAAAACTGCTTAAAGAATTAAACCCCACACTTGAACATTTCGAATATGCTAGTCACCTGATTTTTACACTGTTCAACAAGGTCTTCCTGCAACTTTGCCTTTTCTTGCAGATGTAGCAGTTCATTTTCAACAGAAACAGTAGTGGTTTCCAACGTACCAAGGGAAGCCTTGATTAAAACATGGAAAATATAAAGACTGTAAGCATTTTATTAAAATAACACAATCTACAATACGATATTACTAGCAAGTGACCTGCAGACATTAAAGAGAGTGACACGATTATTTATCCCATCAAACAAAAATGGTAGCCCACAGTTCATTTGTCAGTTCATCAGAATATTTACTTTGGAGGATAAATACAATACAAAAACCTGTAAACCCTTTAAAAACTGAAATTAATAATTGAGCTAAAATCAGTTCTTTAATTTGAAGAAAATTTTACAAGTATAAAATAACAGCTTCCCATTAAACAATTTTGTAGCTACTGACAGTAAAATAAATGGCATCCTGGCTAAGCAGACGGATGATTACACAATCCTGTTCCTAGATTTGCCATAGATTTCCACTGAGAAGTTTTCAATGGCTCATTTTCATTTTCTGTAAAGAAATGGATGGCAAAATTTATTCTACAGTTTTGGGATCTCTAGACAGAAGGCCAGAAGGGAATTAATGTGGTTACTTTATTAATATATCAGAAATGCGGAGCCAATCAACAATCATTTAAAATAATCTCACCTTTAATTTTTCATTTTCAACATAAATATTTTCATTTTCAGAGTTAACAGAATTTAGCTTTCCAAGAACCTCCTCATCTGAGTTTCTTCTCCATTCCTCCTTTCTCTCCAGGTCTTCCAAAAGGCTTATTATCTGCCTTGTTAGATAGGCAAGAACATCTATATCATATATAATGCTTCCAAAACTCTCACTATGCAAATTAAATTGTGCCTTAATACATACTCCTTCATTGTTCTTATTTTATTAAAATGAAAAAAAAAAAAAAAGGGAGAATGTGTTTCAGCATCCCAAGAAAGCAGTATCTATTGAAATAAGAAACTTTCCAAAAAAGATGTGGTCCTAGCTCACTCATAAATAAATTTATTACCTAGAACGCCCAAGCATACTTCAAAGACAACTATGCATAGCATTCTGTACAAAATGGAATTATATTGAATTTATAAGGTCTATCAGGTAATGTCCTACTAAGAACATCCCATAGCTAGTTTAGGAATGGTACTTTTCCTTATTAAAAGCAACAAATTGTGCTATATGCCTTACCATTTACTTTTCATGTTAATGAAGTTAAACAATGAAATTTGTTTTGCTGTTTATTTAGTCATATACTGCCTAGTAGAACAAGTCTTGTTAGGATGGTACATTTCAAGCAAAGACTTATATTTTCAGCTAAAATAAAACTAGCAAAAACCAGCTGGAAGCAGAAAGAGTACTTCAGGGAAGTATCATAGATATTTCCCTTTTCTTATTCTTTCCTAGATGCCTCCCCATATACACTGGATCAACAGTGGGCTAGACAGATTTCTGGACTGACGCCATGTACCTGTACTCCTGTTAAATTTTAAAATATGCTGAAAATATTTTCAAAAGTTTCAGATTTTCTGAAACAAAATCAAGAGTCAAGCCAATGTAATTTGAGCTGTTATGTATTTGAGCATGAATCAAGTTGTCTGTAAAACATTCTCTCTTAGACCTAGCATAAAGGCATCTACCTGCTTCTTTTGCTTGTTTGAGTTATAGTCCATATTTCTAACGACAGAAAAGGTAAAGGATATTTGTCACTGTCTGCCAAAGAAAATGGAATATCCTTCAAGTACATTAAGATCTGACTGCATAGTTTGAACAAGGTTGGACAATTTTGTGTTGCTTTTCCAAACAAGAATAAACCAAACACTTGTCTGAGAGGAACTCTGTTCTATCCTCTAATGGGGCGAGACATTAGTGGAATTGAAATAATTTTGCTGTCATTAGTCTGAAGTAGAAACAAGCCTAAGTAAGAACCTTCTTCTATACTGCAGTAGACACAAGAGTTAACACTCCAGCTGTTTAATCAGTTGCTAAATAAATGGTTCTGCAGAAGCAGCATAGTACCTGCTCACAAGTCCAGGCTAATCAGAAGTATGCAGGGGAAAGAACATGTTCCTTACTTGTATAAGGGAATGGAGTTTTTTAAAAAGTTGTGAAATGCAGCAGAGAGAAGGCTACAAATCTTCAATTTTTTCTGGTTTCCAACTTCTAAATTCTGCTCAGTATTTTAAAATACTAATACATAAGCTTATTTACATTGTCATCCTAAGTACTACACTACTAAATATCACGACTGTGTGACTACAGAAACAAACAAAAACCGATCAACAGTTTAACTTACTTCTTAAGATCTTCTGTTTGAATTTCTAATGCTGCCTTTCCTTCAACCATTCTATCATGCTGGTTTTTCCAGACATCGGAAGCTGACAGTATCTCGGACAGTTTGAATTCCTAGAGAGTACAGGAATTACAAATTACGTAACAAAAGAATGCCACTGAGGAACACCATCCAGTTCTACAAAATTTTCTAAATACAAGAGCTATTTAATATAAGATGGCTTAGATCTCCCTTTCACAAAGCAATGTAAATTTTGTCTTGTCTCAAAAGAAAATAAACAGAACTACACACATTTTAAAAAACTTACAGTCTAAGTACAGACTTACCTTCACGGCAGAGACACAGTTAAACACTGGCATTGACTGCAGAATACAACACTATTTCAAAATTTAAGATTAAAATATTGTCTTACAACAAAAGTATTTGCCACAAATACATCTCTACTACATATAAATTATATAAATTAATACAAAAATAAGATTCTGCCCAAACATTTTAAGAATTAAAAATAATAGCTAGGTAAGAAATGCAAAGTTAAGTCCCTCAAAGAAGTACGGATAATTAACCAATGCATGCTATCTTGAAACTACACCAGGTCTTCAATGGGGAAAGAAAACAGTGTGACTACAAAACATCAAAAGTCCAGGAGTGAGCTACCATCCCTCTGTACTGCTAAGTGTACTTAAAGATCCACTACTGTCTTCTCACAAAGATCAAAGAAAAGAAAAACCTTTATTAACTCTCTCCTAGTTTACTAACTGGAAAAATATATCTTTAATACTGGCATATCCAAAATGATGGCAACATCAGTAAGAGTATGAAAACATACTCTTACTAGGAAATCTAAATAAGGCAATAAAGATCTCAGCACAGTTCTGATCCACCTGGCCTTTTTGAATGTTTATACACTGTAGGGATATGTGGGGCAAGAATCTAAGGAACAATTTGGATTAAGGAAGTTTTGTACATGGATTTTGAAAACGTTCAGAGCAAACAGCTTAGAAAAAGAAAGCTAAGTATCCACATGAGATATCATGCACTGATAAATAAAGAAAACAAAGACTTCAAACCCCAGTCACAGATTCTCAGTGAGTATACTGCACTTCTGAGATTAGTCAGTGATGTCCATAAAGGTCTTACAGAAAGATCAGGAGAGGTGTAACTGAAAGCTGATCATACTCCTCTTTCTTACTACATTTTGAAGCGTACAACCTCATGGCTTAAGACATTGACTACATTTTAACAGAACAATTGCAGTGAGTGTAGTAACAGTTTGCATGTCACTTATAGCAACCTCTCCTTTAACCAAGGAGCAAAAAAAAACAAAACCAAGAGATACAAACACAGTATGACCAACCAACTTTTCCTATTTTCCACAGGTGAAAGTCTCCCAACGTTTCAATTTAAAACAATACAGCACAACATTGCTCACAGCATAGTCACTCACACGTTCTCTTATTCTGGAGGTTAAATTTTCCACAGCTGCTTCAAAGCGTTCAGCTCTTTGTTTCTGGGACCTGATTGCTTTTTTCAGAGCAGTCTTCTTTTGCTCACTTGTCTCCCTTAAGGCTAACATCTGGTGCTTGTATTCACCAACTTGAAGTTTCCACTCTGCTATTTTCTTTTCCAGAGTCTGAATTATAATTAAACATAACTCTTTTCAAATTCTATACTTCACAGACCATTTTGACATAACATAATCAGGAATAGCAATTACATTTATAATTTTGTTTCCATAATGTCTTTGAATCTCAGATCTTGTGGTTGATACAAAGAGCTAGCCAAGCTATGTACAGCAGTAGGCAAGAAAAAAGACATGTTGGGAAAGTCACTATAAAGATAATAAAGAGAAAAGGTTGAGGAGGTGCAGAAACAGGCAGGAGTAGGGGGGAAGACAGCAATCTAACCTTTGCTGTGTGCTCTTGGAAATGGATGCAAAGTTTCAGTGCAGAAGGCATGGCATGGAAGTTAAACCCATTTAAGAGGAGGAAAATAAAAGTGGTGTCATCATCCCTAGTGACTGATTTCTGTTACTATCACCTTAATGACGTTTCTAGTGATATTCACTGACGTAGTAGTAGTCTGTGCTCTGCATCAGTAGTGAGCACACCCATAACTAGGGCTGAAAATCAGTATAACTGGATACAAAATTTGAATATGAAAGTTAAGATCTGGGATTTGGGTTTTTTAAGTCAGGAAGCTAGGAAAGGCCAGGGTCTTTTCTTGAATACATGTATCATGATATGGTCTGTGATTAGGTGACAATATACTATTTTCTTGCAAGATCTCTGACTTTTTCCCCTGCATATAACGGCCCCACTCAATTAAATAAAATTGTTTAGTGAAGGAACTATATTTTACAGAAAGTTATATTTTGTGTTCAATGTATAGTGAAGCAGAAAATGCAAAACAAAAAGATTAAGCACTGTCTTGCCCACAACAGATAATCGTCTAAAGATAATTAAAACAGGCTACGATAAAGCTTAAACCACAGCAGTAAATCACACATTGTAAGGACAACAAATAACCATAATTTCCTGAGGGCTTGATTTTGCAGCACTCAGGAAATAAAATACATTTACATTAAATGTATGTTTATTTAAATACATGTAAAATACATTTGCATTAAATGTATTTTTAATGCATTTAATTGTATTATCAAATGTGTATAATGCAATCAAAATGAGAGCTGTGTTCTACAAGTGTCATATTATCTTTTCTGTTGCTGTTAATATTTCTGACTAACTAGATTTTTACGTCACTCTGATGAAGGCAGTGCAATCATCCCATCCAATCCAGGAAGCTGACCTCTCTAACATCATGACTTTTGTATTTTTCATCTACATATCACTTGTTATTTAAATATGAATGGAAAAAAGAGACCAGACATTAAAACACTACATGATGGCATCCAATAAAGGCAATACCAGAGTCTACTTCAAGGAGAATCTCAGATGCAATTATTTTTAAGCTGCAACAGCTTAACAAAAACATGACCAACCTACCAGTAGACAGCTACTTTCATAAAGACATGAGCAAGTTCCATTCATATCACTTATGCCAAACTGCAGCAATCTAAGTAGGCTAGCGGTGTAAATATATTTGTCTCAAGTCACTGATAAATATCCTAGTTGTAAGAATGATTAATGCAGTTGTTCCCTACATTTGAGTCTGGGTCTAACACTTAATTATGTTCTACATGAATAAAGATGAGAATGACATGCCATTTACCCACTGACTACATTAATGTGCCAGCCTTATTCAAGATACTATTTGCCAGTTGCTATAAGGTATGCATATTATGCGTATGAGAGGATACCTGTCAGTGTAGGTCCTGCTAACAGCCCTAAAACTTACCCATAATCAATGAAAAACATATGTGGTTTTCCAAGTAAAAGATGGTCTCAGGTACTCGGACCCATCAAAAAGGCAAATACTACTTCAAAAAAATAAATTATAAAATCCCCTAAATATGCAGGAAGCAGTTTTCATATATAGATCCTTATAGGGCATTTAATAAACAAAGATGTGACTTGGGGGTGGCAGGAGAATACCTTCAATAAATAGAGCAAATAATTAAAAATCCGAGCCTATGTATGGACTTCTTTAACTGTTGGTAAAAGTAAACAAGTGTTATCCCCTGTTATAACCGCAGGAGGTCACAATCACACTAAGAATAAGCGCTTTGGGCATTATTCAGTGACTGAGGTAAATTAAATTGACAATTAATTTCATCACAGTAATGCTAAGCTGTCACAAGCTTTTGTGTCCAGATATTAACAAAATCATCACCAGGATTTAAGCTAGCAACTGACTTCAGCATTTTTTCAAAAGTGAACAAACAAAACTTCCAAATAAAGCTTGAATGAAAGTACAGTTATATGTGAAGTTACTTTATTGAAGAATCTCTTAATGAAAATGCTGTTGGAATTCTCATAGTTGTACTAGGTAGAACAATAAAACAGTTTTCATTCAGAAGAAAACAGCTATTTATACAGACATAGACATATGCAAATTTCTTTGAAATTGAGTTGCTAAAGGTTCCTTAACAACTTTAAATGATTCAATTCAAAGGGATACATGCTACTAAAAAGTCTGGAAATCAGAAAGACATTATTTTTCAGCCAATGTTTTCTCATTCATGTCTATGTTTCTTATGAGTTTCAAATACTCATATCTGAGGGCACATACAGCTCCAGCTTCTGACACGTACCTCTTCCTTGCCTTGTTCTAAAGCCAGTAACTGCTGCAAATGCCTAAATTTACCTCTTGCTTTTTAGAACAGAAGATGGAAATCATTTTACCTACCTTAAACAAAGTGAGGTTAGGCATTAGTCTCTAAGTGTCTCTCTTTCAGTCAGTATTAAGAGGTTTATTGATTCCTTCACAGCCAATAAAAAGAAACAGGTGGTGATTCATCACCCTTAATTTACAACAGAAACTCATTCTGGGGACTTGCCTATCTCTTTTTATCAACTATATGGAGACTGCCTCAGGATTGATATCTATCTTCTAGACAGCACAGTCAGGCAAGGGCAAATGTTTGTATTTGTGCATAACTTTTCTTCAGCAGGGCTGCTAGTACACACAAGTTGAGAAAAGAAGAAAAAAGAACCTTGCAATTAAGATAGCATGGTCAGGCAGACTGTACAAAATATAAATGCTAGTGATTTTTACTGTTTGGGATTTTTGTTTTACTAAGAATTTGACTTCAAGTGATACTTCAAGATTTAAAACACATCTGAGTTAAACTGTGACCACAATAAGTCTTTGCTATTTTTTTCAAATGAAGTGAAACGCAAGTAAAAATGTGTTGACCTGTATTTTCATTTTTAATTGATTATTCTCCACTTCTTTTCTTTGAATCTGACAATGCAGGTGAGCTTGTACAGCCTTTACCGATCTTGACAGGTGGTCTTCTTTCCGCACATTGACCTAATAAAGAGAAACAAACACAAAACTATTGGTCTATGGAGGTGTGTTTTATGATGCTATCTATATTCTTTCTATTTTGTCTTACAGTTTCTGACATTTGAATGTCCTCAAAAGCTGGAAAAGATAAAACATGCTCTACAATTATATTCACAAGCAGTAACTTGTTACTAATGCTATTAATGTTAAACAGAAATCACAAACTTCAAAGAATGTATGTATAATTGTATGTATAACTGATGCCTCATATTTAATCTGACCCTTTAAGTAGCATGAACAAGGCCTGGAGGCACAAACTCAGAAAACCAGGCTGAGCAAAGGCATCTAGCTAGTAGGTTGACTAAAATTAAGCTACACTGAGTCAGCTCTTCCCTGTCTAACATTAAATACCAAAGACCACCACTTGCTATTAGAAGTACTGATACATTTAACTCAAACTCTGATTTTGGGGACATACATAACGCATAAGGGAAGAGGCAACTTATGTTACCAAAACTGAGGTTAGATGATTCTACGAAATTTCTTGCAACTTGATTCCTTTGGCTCATTCCAAATAAGAAATAATGAAAACAGGTAGAACAAAGTCATATTGTCAGTATAGACTAGAAGAGCATTGTAATGCATGAGTGCAAGTGTTCATTATGGACACCAGTAAGAAAGGCAAGCTTGGACTCAGTCAGGTATTGACGAAAATGTCATTTAATGGAGATAATGTAAGAAGGAACAAGCAGATAGCATAGATAATAACTTATTGCTTCAGATGCTGAGCACCCCAAGTTGTTCAGCATTAGATAAATCTCTAGCCAGGGCATGGCATGCTGCACAGATCCCAGCAATGCTAACGTTTGCCGGCATTGTGGTCTTCAGAATCTTTATAGGCTTTACAGTTCAGCCTTTCTACTCTCAAGCAAAAGGATGTTTCCATGAAAACATGCTGCTTCACTTCATGATACAGACAAGGATGTGCCAATTGCCAGGTGTGAAAGTGGGCACCCTCACAGGCTCCTCTATTACAATTAGCTGGCTAAGTTCATCCTGCGCCCAAGTGATGTGTTCTCTTGGTTAAGCAAAGAAAAATTCTTGAAGAAGAACCACAGCTCTCAACAAACCCCAAGGAGTTAAAAAAAAAAAAGTACACCATTGTCCCCTTAAAGATCTAACTGAGCCTCCTCTTCCTCGCTAACACTGAACCGTGCAGCATGGCATACACGTAAGTGCACTGTAGGTACACAAGTACTGTAACATAGATTGCTAAACTATGACTAAAATAATTTTGAAACTTTTGTAGTACTTTTGTACCTTGTACTTCTACCTTGTCCTGTACCTGTAGTACAACAGACAATTCTTGTCTTCTTATGTTGGTTTCTGCACTGAGCCTCTTCCTTTGGTTCAGAGAATGAATGAGGTCTTGTCAGCCTTTGATGACACTAGGTCTGCTGCCAGTACTGCCTTTTCCTAATCACTGAGCTCAAAGAGCCATGGCGACTAACTGTGAACAGTGTTTGTTTAGTTTACTCTGCATTACTTCATTATAAGTGTTTTTTTCTGGAACTGTTGCAAAACCATAAACGAGAAGCCAAAAGCCATTAGCCTAAATGTATGCCCCTCCCTGAACTGTGGAACATTAGTGTTAACAGATAAACTCTACTTCTGCAGGAAACATCTTTCAGGATTTTTCTTTTTTTCCAAAGGTCTCTGAAATAATTGCTTTTCTCAAAATTTAAAGCTTGTAAATAAGAATCCAGTACATTGGGAGAAAACATTAATTCCAACAGAAGTGGTCACTCACTTTTTCAAGCTGAAGCCTGGATGAAAGTTCTTTAACATGTTCCTCCCTTTCAAGTATTTTTCTCCTGAGATTCTTCATGGGAAAAAAATTAACAAAGAAATTAATATAATGTCTGTACACGACAATGCAACAGCAACGCAGAGTGATGAACATTTCGGATGTAAGATTCCATTTTGTGGTGATAAACCACAAATACTCCCACCTTGCCACCATCACTTGAAATTGTATGATACCAGGACGTAGTCATTTTCAGATGTACAGCATAGAACAAGAAGAGACAGAAATTTTAATTTACTTACAGTATTTCGGGTTTCATTTTCACTTAACTTCTGCATCAAAGTGTCAATGTTTTTACTGTTTAACTGCAAGACAGAAGCAGGAAACATTAAAAGACTACTACTGATTATAATTGATTTAGCATTTTTTTCAATGGTTTTGAATGTGGTACGTAATTTGCTACATTTTCAACTTTGGTACATATAAATATAAAAGCTCACATACTCAAGAGAGTATACTCACAACGCACATACTCACAACTCTCAGCAGAGAGTTGGTGGTTTAAACCCTAAAGTTTACATTTATTTTGTGCATAGAACTTCCTAGCTGAGGAAAACAAACTAGGGTCAATGCATATGCCAATTTCTTTATTTTAGCTAAAAGGACTCTAAATAGCATAAATATTTAAACATTATTTAAACACACAGTCAAACAGTAAAAGCATTTGTACAACCAGTAATATTTTAAAGATTAATATTAAGTATTAAAGACTTTCAGGAACTTCAGTTAGATAGGAGAACTTGAAGACCGAACCAGAAAGCAGAGGCTGGGAGACTACAAAATTCTACGTTAATTGTTACTACAAATCCAAAAGAATTTATATGCCTATAATATTGTCAACTCAACTTCTCATTTTAAAATGTCTGATTTTGAGGGTGGGGTCACTTTCCATTGAAAAAAAATAGACTTGTGGGACTTAGACTGGAAATCCTAAACATTTTAATGTCACTAGTGAGAGGATAAACCCACTGCCTCAAGGTGGAAACTTAGGCATCACAAGTTTTACTACAGCACCTTGCAAAGCAGTCGTCTTATCCTGGCCTGCATATAATTCATCAGAATATTCCGTAATCTTGATCCCATGTTTATCTGTAAAGTCAGTACATGGACACCAATGCTCCACCTCTGCGTGCACTGTGAACTTATAAACATTGTATTCAGTAGTAGTCCTTTCCTCTCCTGACTACACCAAGTCAGATTTGCTATCAGCAAATAATATATAAACAGGAATGGTGTTTTGTGACCCCACAGTAATTTATCAGCAAAACCAGAAGTGTTTAGAAGACTTCCCAGAATTGAGAAGTGATGAGAAATCTAAATTACTCATACCATCTTTCCATTCTTAGGAAATTGCCTCCCCACAGTTAGCTATCTATGAACTTTTTCCCTAACGATCGACAAAAAGACCCATGCTGCAAGACAGCTAGAATTGTCTATGAAAACCTGAAAATCAATAATATTATCTTTCAAACTAAAAAAAAAGAAAGTTCAGGATCAACACCCGTCTTCGTTAGCTTGTGTCATGGTTTAACATGGCAGGCAGCTGAACACCACAAAGCAGTTTGCTCACTCCCCTGCAGTGGGATGGGGGAAAAGAATCAGAAAAAAGGTAAAACTGGTAGGTATAGATAGACACAATTCAATAGGACAGAAAAAGAAGGGGAAATAATAATGATGATAAAAGAATGTCCAAAACAAGTGATGCACAATGCAATTGCTCCCCACCTGCTGACCAATGCCCAGCCAGCTCCCAAGCAGCAGCCTCACCCCCTGGCCAACCACCCCCAGTTTTTTGTTCAGCATGACGCATTATGGTATGGAACTTCGGCCAGTTTGGGTCAGCTGTCCTGGCTGTGTCCCCTCCCAGCTTCTTGCACGCCTCCAGCCTCCTCACTGGCAGGGCAGTGCGAGAGGCTGAAAAGTCCTTGACTTAGTGTAAGCACTGCTCAGCAACAGCTAAAGCATCAGGGTGTTATCAACGTTATCCTCATCCTAAGTCCACAACACAGAACTATACCAGCTACTAGGAGGAAAAATAACTCTATCCTAGCCAAAGCCAGGACAGCTTGCAAGAACAAAGTTTTAGCTTTATGACTTCTGAAAGAAAGCTAAGAAAGTCAGCAATGACAAGGGACATTTAATCTTTAAATCTACATTCTTTACTCCATCAGGTTTCTGTGCAAGTTTCATATGACACTACTGTTAAACAGGAATTCCTTGTGATCCACCTCCTGCTTTAACATACATAGCCCACCAAATTCCTTCCAACTTTGCAGGAACTTCCTTAGTGCACAGGACATAATTAAAAAAAACCTTCCCAATACATCTGCTAAATAAGATGATAAGACGAAACGTTAGTTTAAGGTTCGCATAAGAATCGTACATTTGCATTGTTTCTATGCTTATGCCTTACATATTTTCTTACTTGGTGTTCTAGACTGTCAGATCCTTTGCTTCGATCAGTAAAGTATTTTCTATCTTGGATGGCTTTTGTGGTTCTACAATAATCCTTTTTATACATCTGAATCAGTGAACAGAGCCTTCCTGCTTCTCCAGGTGGCACATAGGCTCTTCCCTAAAATAGCATCCATAATTACGTAACATTTAGTATCACTCACAGTTAGGACACTGATCTTGCTAATTCAAGGAAATCAGCGTAAAACAAGACAGCTCTTCAGGAGAATCGTTTAGAAGAATTTTAAAGATCAAAGAAACCTCTCAGTTATGACCTCTAACAAGGGTAAAAGCCTGTGACATCACAGGATGTACCCTCAACTGATTGCTCACAGAACACACCTGATCTACAAGGCAAAAGTAAATAGTTTACCTCCAGTGAAGGTGGAGGCCAAGTCCTGCTCAGACACCAATATGTTTCACAGCAGAGTTTTTCCAGTTTGGAAGCAGCAACAGCTTTTCTCTTTCCCCAGTTTGGGAAAGCTCCTCACCTTGCAGGGCTGCACAGGAATGTGATGCTGCCTGTGTCACAGCAAGTCCAGAGACAAGTATCAGTGCCTACTCCCTAAACGCATCCCATTCCCCCCACTTCCTTGTCAAGCACTAGAAACCTACTGTCACTCTCACCCCTTCTCCAAACACCTCTCTCCTACCTCCACCCTCACACTCCAGCATGACTGATGCCCTTGCCAAGCCAAAGTTACCCGTTTACTCCACTCAGTACTCCGCTGACCATTGATTTCCATGAGTGGATTGCCTTGCCTTCTCCACCCACTGGGACACATTTCTCCTGCTTTCAGCCTGTGCCAGATGCACCTCCACCAGAAGGATTTGTCAGACTATGAGTTTATATTCTTACATCCGTATCTCCTTAGCATAATTGAGAAAATAAGTAACAGAATTTGGAAAGTTCCCAAATAAAAAAATCACTTCCTCACAGAATCAGAATGTAGACTACTCTGCTTCCAACTGTTGCCATAAGGCAAATGGCTACACTCCAAATGTCTAGTGTTTTTTATTTTACATATTGTCCTGGTTTCAGCTGGGATAGAGTTAATTTTCTTCATAGTAGCTAGTATGGGGCTACGTTTTGGATTTGTGCTAAAAACAGACTTGATAATGTGGAGATGTTTTAGTGGTTGCTAAGCAGTGCTTACACTAGTCAAGGACTTTTTCAGCTCCCCATGCTCTGTCAGGGGCACAACAAGATGGGACGGGACACAGCCGGGACAGCTGACCCCGACTGACCCAAGGGATATCCCACACCATATGACATCACGCTCAGCATATAGAGCTGGGGAAGAAGAAGGAAGGGGAGGACATTTGGAGTGATGGCATTTGTCTTCCCAAGTCACCATTACATGTGACAGAGCCCTGCTTTCCTAGTGATGGCTGAACACCTGCCTGCCCACGGGAAGGAGTGAATGAATGCTTTGTTTTGCTTTGCTTGTGTGCGGGGCTTTCGCTTTACCTATTAAACTGTCTTTATCTTAACCAATGAGTTTTCTCAATTTTACTCTTTCAATTCTCTCCCCTATCCCACCAGGGGGGAGTGAGTGAGTGGCTGCATGGGGCTTAGTTGCTAAACCATGACATAGATAAAAAATATTCAGATGTATTGTTTTATTACAGGCTTACATTTCCCGGCAGAGCTCAACTTGTGTAACACAGTGCAGGTCTCTCTAGTTTTTTCTTGGTTATATAACCAAAACTAAATTCTTGAATTGAATTCTAGTGAAAACAGCATCCTGGAAGAATAAACATCATGTTTCATTTATCCCAGCCCACCTCTGTAAGCAGAAAAGAACAAACTAGAATTTTTCCGTAGTTTCAGTATACCATTTCTACGTCCAGTACTCTCACTACCCATTTTCTGAATTATCACCTACTTCCCATCAGTAGCTAGGAAGTGTGTTTTGAAATATCTCCTTTGAATCTTGTTAGCAAAGTATACAGAATGAAAAGTCAAGCTTATAGAATGAACTTGCCTCAGTAGCATGAGGAGGAAGCACCTTTTCCTGAAGATCAGAGTCCAATAAGGGGGCAGTACAGTTATGTACAGGTGAAGATGAGGATGATTGTGATGATGACAACATTTTGTTCTAATGCTGTATAACGACAGAGTATAGGTTAACGCATATTGATATTCTGTGAATCAGTAACTGAAACATTCTAAGCATCTCAGGTCATTCCCACAATGGTAAACACAGTATATTTGTGTATATATAGAGTAAACCCCAGTCTCACCAGAGATTTACCCCACTTAGTGCAACTGAAATCTTGCACGCACATTCATACCTTGTGACCACCTAAGCAGCGCTGAATTTGCGCATTTGGTGCACAGAAATCAAACCCCTCAACAGCAGAAAACTGCACATGCACAAAGGACGGGGTGAAGCTTGCAGCTGCAATCGCCCACTTCTGCGCTCCCCAGCCGAGGGTGAGGAGCAGGGGCGCAGGCCACCCCCATGCCCTGCCTCAGGCCCCGTCTTCTGTCCCCTCGCTCCTGCCCCTGAGGGACCCTGCGGGGCTGCGCCCCACCCTCAGCACCCCTCCACCGGGCAGGACCCCCCTCAGCACCCCCTCCCTGGGGCAGTGCCCACCCCAACACCGCCTCCCCGGAGCACTGCCCGCCTCAGCACGCCGTCCCCGGAGCACTGTTCCCCCTCAGCACTCCCTCCTCGTGGCCGGGCCCCCTCCCCGGCCGCCCCCTCACCGCAGCCGCTGGCCGCCGCTAGCTGTTGCCGGGACAACCAGCCGCCGCCGCGGCCTGCTCCTCCCGTGGCGGCGGGAGGCGACGGCGCCTCCCCACAGCCGGCCCCGGCCCCGCGTCCCTGAGCCACCCTGGCCCGCGGTGCAGCGGGTGCGGACGCTCCCAGTCGGGATCCCGCGGGAGGGACCCCCACGGTCTGGAACCTCTGGTCGGGGCCGGTACGGCCCGCGGAGGGCGGGGGAGACGGGCCATGGAGGCAGCTGTGCGCGACATCCCGGCCCCCGCGGAGCCGGGCGGGCCCGGGCCCTCCGCGGGCCTGGGGGAGCAGCATCGCCCCCGTCCCCGAAGGGAAGCGGTTCCTGCGGCTGGGGTCCTAAGGCGCTACGAGCAGCGGCCGGCTCCGTCACCACCCGACACTCCTGCAGCGCACCCAGGAGCTTGTTTCCACAGGAGGATGGGCAAGAAACTTGCAGAGCTCTGGGGAGCTTTGGATCCTCTATTTGTTTTCTCTCTGGGTGTTTCCGTTAATATATTTTTTCTGGGGTTAAACAATAAGTATTCACGTAACCTGACTGTACGTGAAGCTTTTTTGCCCATGTGTTGTACAAAAGCCACATATTTTTAAATAAACACGTTCTGACAAAAAATAAGCCAATTACTCTTGCATCACATGACATGAGAAAGCACCAGTGACATCTGAGGTGGCACTTCATAGAATATCCAAGGCATCAAATAGATGTATGGAAAGATCACTTTCAGATAATGAAGTGTGCGAAACATCATGATCATGTGATATGAATATGATCATACGTATAGATACATACGGACATATATACAGGTCATCAGAACATGGATTCACCAAGGGAAGATCCTGCTTGACCAACCTGATAGCCTTCTATGATGGCACGACTGGCTGGGTAGATGAAGGGACAGCAGTGGATGTTGTTTTCATCCTTCAGTGAGGCATTCAATAGTCTCCTGTAACATCCTCATAGACAAGCTAAGGAAGTGTGGGTGAGATGAGTGGCCAGTGAGGTGGGTTGAGAACTGGCTGAACGGCAGAGCTCAGAGGGTCGTGATCAATGGGGCAGAGTCTGGATGGAGGCCCGTAACTAGCGGTGTTCCCCAGGGGTCTGTGCTGGGTCCTGCCCTGTTCAACACATTCATCAATGACCTGGACGAAGGGATAGAGTGCACCCTCTGCAAGTTCACTGATCATACAAAATTGGGAGGAGTGGCTGGTACACCAGAAGGCTGTGCTGCCATTCAGTGCAGGACAGGCTGGAGAGCTGGGCCGAAGGGAACCTGATGAAATTCAACAAAAGCAAGTGCAGGGTCCTGCGCCAGGGGAGGAACAGCCCCATGCACCGGTACAGGTAAGGGGCTGACCTGCTGGAAAGTGGCTCTGTTGACAAGGACCTGGGAGTGCTGGTAGGCAGCAAGTTGCCCATGAGCCAGCAACGTACCCTTCTGGCCAAGGAGGCCAACGGTGTCCTGGGGTGGTGCATGAAAAGGAGTGTGCCCCGCAGGTCGAGGGAGGTTATCGTCCCCATCTACTCCGCCCTAGTGAGACCACATTTGGAATACTGTGTCCAGTTCTGGGCCCCCCAGTTCAAGAAGGACAGGGAACTGCTTGAGCAAGTCCAGCGGAGAGCTACCAAGATGATCAGGGGCTGGAGCATCTCCCCTGTGAGGAAAGGCTGAGAGGCCTGGGTTTGTTCAGCGTGGACAAGAGAAGACTGAGGGAGGTTCTTATCAATACGTATAAATATCTATAGAGTGGGTGTCAAGAGGATGGGACTGGACTCTTTTCAGGCTGCCCAGAGAGGCTGTGGGGTCCCTTCCCTGGAGACATTCACACCCCGCCTGGACGCGGTCCTGTGCCCCTGCTCTGGGGGTGCCTGCTCAAGCAGGGGGTGGGACGGGGTGATCTCCAGAGGTCCCTTCCAACCCCTACCATTCTGTGATTCTGTGGTACAGATATGTACATAGATACATACATATGTATGTAGATACAGATGCTTATACACAATGATAATCTGCACATGATTTTGCGTAGAAAGATGCGTGCTGATAGAAATATTACTTTTTAATAAGCTAAGTAAAGATCAGTGTTGGCAAGTTGCATTTAAAAAAAATCTTGGCATTGGGAGAAATAATCAAAATCAAGATAGAACATATCCTTTGGGATCACTTGTAAACATGCCAGTGTGGTTCCATTTTCTTCCCTTGCTGGCAATGGAATTTCAGAAGACAGAGCAGTTATTCCTTTTATACACTTTTTGGAGAATATCATCTAGCTGTGTGTGCACTGTAATAAAAATAAAAATTTTCTAGTAGAGATGAAACCATTCCGTTATCCCTTCTGGAGAAAGTGCCTGTTTGTACCTGAATTACACAGGAGATTTTATCTCTGCATGTGCCAAAGGCCTCATGATTTCTTCCCTATAGGACCCACAGCCTTGAATTTTGAATTAACTATCTCCATCAGACCTTTGCTTTGGCACTGCAGTTTGTGAGCTGTGGCTTTGGTGTCTCATAGTCAGCTCAGACAGAATTAATAATATTAGCTCCCCAGAACTTGCTATATGATTATCTTTAAAAGAAAGCAATAAATTGTTGCAGTTACCTAAAAATGTGGTGATCACTTATATAATAAAGCAACCACTACCCACCGGTGAGGGCTAATTAGCATGACAATTAGCACGGCACTCTGTACCTCATAAACAAAGAATGAATTACAATTTTCAGTCCTCAAAACCGCGTTTTAATCACTGTAGCACAATCCACAGAACGGAAAATAAAGGAAATATGGCACACAGTTCCACAATGATGTAATTACAAGCCTTACTAAGGGAGGTGTGCTGGAGAGAGGCTTCTTTAGATACCACGGGAACTCTGCTGAGTGTTGGTCACAGCTCATGTCTTTATCTGCTTTAAAGGCATAACTGAACCTTTCATTTCTGTGTCAGAAATGCAAGACTCCAATGCCTTTCTTTGTTCATTGTTTAATGTTGGCAATAGCCTGCTATCACAAAACTCACAAAAGGAGTGGATTTGCTGCAACCCTGTATATACACTGTTCTTTCCCCATCCTGTAATAGCGTAGGTAATACTGACCAGAATTTCTTTCTCCCAGCAATCCTTAGACACTCACTGCCTTACACAGAAATATATATCTGGCAGGGATGGAGTGATAACAACATTTCTTCCCACACACTCTTGTAAAATCGGTATGGTGGGTTTTGCTACATCCCCAGCCAGCTTCTCAAGCAGGTAGACAGGAAAGTTCTTCACTCTGTAGCACATGGGGTAGCAGGCACTGGGGTGAGCTGCCCCATGGAGTTACGATGCTGTGGCGCTATTGAGTTCCCCACAGACAGTCACCCATTCAAAAAGCCTCATCTCTTTGCACAGGCAACTTAGCAGGAGCAGTAAGTCATCTTCACTGCTCAAAGAGCAACAGTGAGTGTTTCTCCACCCACTTAAGGCATGGAAGAAATATAAGGTAATTCCAAAGTACAGGGAAGTAGCAGGGAGGGCTTTCTCCTGAACAGCATTTTTACATGGCAGCAGGTCTGGGTGTCCTTCATTTGGAGATCGCGAATTCAGTGTTGGTCTTCTTAGGTTTTGGCCAAGGACGTTTGGGAGCATCTTACCCCAGATGCAGGTTATAGCAGCTACAGTGATGCACAACATCATGTTACATGTATCGACCTGCCTGGATCAGAATTCCCATTCCCTAATTGTTCACCATAAGTCCAACTGTACTGGTGCCACTCCTCATTTTCATGTGAGTCACTTCCAGCTAAGTCAGACATCTCAGGTGTTTGCAGGAGACTCTTTAGATCTTCAAAGGGGGCAAAAATAGCTTTAATTTATTTCTCTTTCACTAAGCAGTCCTTAAATCCACTTGCATTCATTCCTCAGTTTAGACTTTCTCCCTGTGCAGTGCAACCTCAGGGGCAAGTATGAGCCCTGTTTGTTCCCCTTCATTAGTATGTGCATCTCCTGTGAAACTGCTTGCTCCAGTTCCTAAATTGCTGCACTCCCTTTCTTCCCCTGCAAAGTGGCCAAAGATCAGGGTGAGGTCCCAGAACTAGGGCAGGTACCACAGGAGTCTGCTCAAGACTTGGGAAATGGGACAGAGACCTTCAGGATGGAGCAAGGGGACACATTACAGAGAGCAGTTCCAAGCAAAAGGGCAGAAACAATTGAGAGCACATTGTATTTTCAAGGTTAAAGTAGCTTAATTTGTATAAATATAGTTTAGTTACAGAAATTCCTTTTCAAGAGCAAGGGGCACACTCAAACACGTAACTTCAATCTTAGACAGACTTTTTGAAGACCTGATTCTTTGTCTGGCCCTGGAAATCCTGCCTTGCAGAGACCCTTTTGTGCATGGGTGGAGCAGACAGCTTAGCGGGACAAAAACAATACCTACAGGAAAATGGGAAGTTCTTTGGAAGTGCTTAATGTGGCCAGCTGGAACTGTGAGTGGAAGTGTGGGTGGATGTAACATGCCATAAGGAATGCCAAGCCATTCTCCCCGTGTAACAGCAGGGATCCCATCCCCAGCTGGTTGTTCATGGTGCTGCTCAGGGGAGACGCTGTTAGATTTACCAAACCTCTGCTTAAGCCCCAATAATCTGTGAGCTCCCCATTCCTGGGCACTCTCTGTGGGAGCAGCAGTCCCTATGGCTTTTTTAACTCCAGCTTTTCCATGGCGGATGGGCAGACCTCACTTGCCCATGGCTAGCACAGCCTGGTCGTGCCTTTGCAGAGGCCAGCCCCATGTGGGGCAGTGGTGGGCTCCGGCTCCTGGGATTGTGGCAGTAGTTGGCCGAGGATGGCTATTCAGGAGAGATGGGGCAGACAGGCCCTGACTCGTGTCATGCTGGGAAGCGGTGAGGGAGCTAGGGATCGCTGCCCAGCTGGGGACTGCTCCTGGGCCAGAGCCAGCTGGGAAGGAGGGAGCCCAGCAGGCGCCCGCCTTGCCCGCCCACACGCGCGGCTCCAGCCCTCCGCACCCTGCGCCAGCTCTGCTCGGGCATCCTTCACACTCCCGGGCAGGATTTGGTTTTGACACTTCTGGTTATCGCCAGTGAGAAGTCAAAACATGAGTCCTGCAAAAAGATACGGCTCAAAGCCTGTGGCAGGGAATAGAGGGCAATACATTCTTTTACACACATTTATTAGTGCACCCAGTGTACCTTAAATTTTAAAAAGTGATGTGAAAAAGCATCACAGTAAGAACCGGCAAAATCATGATCTATGAACCGCCATTAGTAAATACATAAGTAATTATCATCAGTAACACCATCAGTAATAACAGCTGTACCACCCTGTCAGTTATAAATGAACGACAACAGTGCTGGACTGTAAGAAGCTCCAGGCTATATCTATCGTAGTCCATAAATGGAGTCCTTGCAAGCTGTTTAATCATTTTAGAGACCTGATCTGTGACTGGTCTGAACAGACTTGGTCTGAATAGCCTGTCTGGTCTCAGTATCCTTGTTGATACTCAGTTTTATTTCTTCACATGGTTTTACATTTATTACAAGTCAGAAAACTTTGATTATAAATTACAGTGTTTTTCTTTTTCCCTGCTTCTTGCTTTCTTAACCTATCACCCCTCTAAAAACTCCTGGCTGGCAATTGTGCTGAAGACAGCAGTAATACTTGTCTAGGTGGGGTTTCAAAGTCATGAGAGACGGCCAGGCAAGAAATCCGAGGAGAACAAAGGCAGCTTATTGCTACAGAGGCAGAAAAATAAGTAGAGACTAGTTTATAAGAGTTGGTGAGTTAGCCTTGCTTCTCTACATGCCTTCACTTGTAGCTATCAGAGGCTGAGCAAAGGATGAGAGACATGTCCCGAGGTTTGCCTTCCAGTCTATCTGAAGCAGAGGTAGGTGCCCTCTGATTTGCAAGTGCCAAGTCACTCCCTGCTCTTCCTCCCTCCTTCAGATGCTTGCTGTTCTCTGCATACATAGTGGCAGCTCCTTCTCGGAAATGTGGCGATGACCTGTACACCCTGCAATGTGAAGCGGGAGGAAAAATGGGGAAATGTATCAATTTCACACTTAGCTTCCTAGTAAGTTATTATTTGATAGAGATCTAAGGCTCACAGGGTAAATCTCCCAAACCATTTTACTTATTTGGTTCGCCCTCAGGTGTTGACAACAAAGGACTGAAGAATACAGAGCATATGTTGTTTAACCTTTTCTTGTATGTTTCCCCACACATCTCGGTAGCACGTACTGCTGCGCAAAACCTGTGTTAAATGTATAAAGGTAGCCTTTTGTTCCTAATCCCTTAGTAGTGCGTCTAATGGAAAATGAAGCAGTGGTTTGTTGAGGTTAGTTCCACTTAAAATGTCAAATGTTAAATTACTCTTTGTTGCATGGTTTACTCTTATGTAAGTGTATATTAAAAAGCATTGCTGTTTTATCATACATTTCTAGAGAAGAAATTCAAGTTCAAACACATAATGATAAAAGGAGCTAATTTTAAAAGACACAAAAGCCAAGACTTTCAAATGGTTTTATTTAAAGTTAGCTACACTTAGCTGCAAAAGTGAATCCCTTGATATTAGGACTGCCTAAGTTCGAGTGTTGCTGGAAGGTTCCTGTTCTGAAAGTCCACCATGTAATTTTGCTGACTAATTTTGCATACAGTGATATCATGGCTGACTATACTTACCATGCATTCGCCCTTCTGTTCTCCTGGCAGGCAGTCTTTGTTCATGAGTGGCCCCCCCTTCGATGGGGGTGTTTGATGAGTATGACAGTGACAGGCATTCTACACAACTGGGCAGAATCAGGTTAAAGTTAAAAGGTAATTCAGCATTTTCTTCCTTCTACAAGCCCCTTGTGGTGGCTTTAGAAACCCGACTGGACTTTTTCTATAAACTTTTGAGTTACCCCTTTTGCTTTTAGTCCTTATTTTATCCCTCATTAAATATCTTTCCCACTTTATGAAGAAATCACGATTTTCTTTGCACTCTTCCTTACACATTTCTGTGGTTGATGGCTTGGCAATGATGTTGGGCGTTGCTTTTTCCTGAACTGACACTGGAGACATAATCCCCTCTGTACTCTGCCACTGGAGACAAAATGGTCCTCGCACAGAAATCCTTCCCCCTGCTCACAGTGTTTGTCTATCATCTAAGCTTTTCCTTCTCATCTCACCTCTCCCTTCTCAGAGTACACGGCAACTTTGGGGCTTTCCTATTAACCTTCTGGGTGGGTCTCTCTTGCTTCAAACTTTTTTTTTAAATATTTGCTACCCCTGCACAACTTCACCCCACATCCTCACCACTGCAGGAGTGCCTGGCTCACTGCCTGGTTTTCCTCTCTGTCCATATCGCCAACAGACCCCGAGAAACAGAGTTTTGTTACAGCATATTTGACCTGCAACTCACATTACATTCCTGTGTAATCAGGAAGCCATTTAACAGGGATTTTCCAGGGTACAGCAATATTTAGACGTGGTAACTACTGAATTAAATCTGTAACTGTAATATTTTTACTCAGGCAATAGACTGAAGTGATGGAGAAGCAAGCAAATAAATTATTATTTTTGGTGTCACTTTGCAATGTATATTCATATTTTTTTTACAAGGATAACTGTTAAATGCCAGCAGAGTGCAGACTACAGTCCAAATGCTGTTAATGTCAGCACTATATTCAGATAAGGTTTTTAAGTGGAAATGTATTCTGTTTTATCCTTAGGTGTTCCTCTGATCTTACTGACATCTATATCTGTGAAAAAAAATTCCTGCGCTGAAGGTAAGTGTGCTGTTAATGAGCTAACATGGCTTTTTAAGGAAGGATGCGTGTGTATTCCTGAAATAAATCAAACTACAGAATTGTCAATAATATATATGCAAAGTTTATCCTCTGTAAGTACAAACACACAGGAACAGATTTCTTTCAATGAAACATGCTGTTATAAAATTTGCTATATCCTTTTAGAAATGTAACATTTATTTCAACTTTTCTGTAAGTAAATCAACTGTAATGCATACTGTTATTAATATAAAATGAAGTTTACCCTCAGCTGATGTCTCAACTATATAAACCAGCAGTGAAGATTTATTTCCATGCCTATTTTTATTTGTTACTCTTCTGTTGCTTAATTCTGATTTTTGTCTATTTGTTCATCATTGTTGGTGGCTGAATTCTGTAATGAGCATCCAATCTGCAGAATCAAATGTGTGACCACAGAAGCACATGGGAAGTAATTAAAAACTGTACAGATTTTGAAAATAATCTATTTAGCTTTATAATGACATAATAGATGATTTTGCTAGGAAATTAGCATTTCCTTGAGTTAAAACACAGTACAAAAAGGCATCAACTTCAGACTGCAGTCTTCTCAAACAGTTTTAACATACCATCAAAACCAGATTGCATATCAGAGGACAATTTCCCCGTTATTCTTATAATCTAGATAAATTAATGTAGAAGGCATAAATAAATACAATCATTTTTGTTTTATGCTAATTTATGTCATTTTTATAGCTAGGTTCTGACATTATTAAGAACGATGGGATCTATTCCAAGTACTTGTTTACTTTCCCTGAGAAGGCAGATACAGCCTGAAAGTTTACACCCAAGCTAACAGAACTATTGTGCCACAAACTGCAACGCCACGGAGCCATGCCACGTCTGTACCAGGTCATGCAGAGAATGGTACAGCAAAGTAAGGCAGAGAAAATTCTACAGCTATTTATTCTAGCACTTGTATATGTCAAGTCCCTTCACAAACACGAAGAGTAGGCACTAGAGCAGTGACAGCCCAGCTAAGAGGTATTTAGTTTTGAACACTTTTCAAGCGTGATTGTTTCACTTTAACACAAAAGTCTGTATTGCCCAGAAGATTTGAAGTAGACTGTAAACACCGATAACAAAGCAGTATCTGTGTACTACAGATAGACAGGATTTGTGTTTTGCATGTGAAAAGAGTAACTGCAGATTTATTAGCTAGAGTACTATAATCAGTCATCTTAAATTAACAATTGTTGAAGTTTTAGTAAATGAAACTCTCCCATAATTATTTTATAACAAGTAACAGTTACTTCAATTTCATATTAGCTTTCTTAGCAATTACCACTCTTGAAACTGTAAAGAAATAGCTATTGCACTAGAAATTATTGCACTTAAGTGAGGTTAATGGATTTTTCAGATCTAAAACCATGCAAATGAGGTGACGTTCTGGTCACCTGCATACTACAAGAATATGCATATAGTTAAGATTAATCAGCATTTGTTAAAGCTTGAGGTAAAATGGAGATGAACCCATCAAGACCCTCAGCTATGAATAATGATATTCAGATCAGAAGAGGAGGTTTCCATAGAACAGCTGCAGAAGGTTCCTTCATAGCGTCTGCAGTTCCAACGGGACCTTATGCTGATGTGTTTCCACCATATAAAATTATTCATCTTGATGCCAGATAGATGATAAGGTCATTTTGTCGTGGACTACCCCAGGAAATCATTTTGCCTCTATCACAGCTTGTTTCTTAGTTTATGAAAAGCCAGATTTCAGTTGCCTCCTTCTTGTTCTGGCAAGATAGACAACTTGTAGATGGGTGTCACACTGGCAAGCAACCAATGCAGCCAACATACCTGATATAACTGTACTGGCATAGAACATCAGTGTCTTGTTGCAAACTGTTACACCTCTTTTTGACACAAATGCAGTGTTAGGAGTGAAGAGCGGGTGCAAATCCCTCAGGGATGAGGCGCAAACCTCAGTGAGTGAAACCTTTGGCTTTATGGAAAGCGTGGCATTACCAGGACACTGACACTCATCAAAATGGGGATGTGATGCAGCGAAGCCCTGCTTGGGAGTGAAGCTCCAGGGAAAGCACGGCAGAGGTGGACAATAAAACTTGTGCTGATTAGCATATCATACGTATGCTATGTCCTGTTTGGCTCATTAGTGAACTTGCTGATGTAATGCAGGTCGCCTTTTCCAAATGCCAAGATCCGCAGCTGGCAGTCATGTTGGGCACCCTGTAATGGAGGGGAAGCGAATGACCCTAGGTTACTCTGACAATGAGATCAGACGCTCTTGTGACTCTGCATACACGGATGGGGGAGGTGAACTATCTTGGATTACCATAACAAAGTCTTCTCGAACCCTACAGGCGGTCATATAAATAACACTGATAAGCCATTGCTTTTCTAACCAGGAACCTTGAAGGCAGGAACAAATAATGGGGGTGTTCAGGAGTTTGATATTTTTGCTGTCTTTTCAGCTCCTGCATGTGGCAAAAGGTTCTATGGTATGGCTGAGTAAGAATGGCTATGAGGATTTGGTTGTTGCAATTGATCCCCAGGTGCCAGGAAATGACAACATCATCCTGAACACAACGGTAAGAACATTTGCATTTACAT